>NW_020450307.1:1574125-1614670 GCF_003343035.1 Apteryx rowi | reverse complement strand
GGCTCGGCGCGGCGCCCCGGGGCCGGCGGAGGTGCCCCGCGGAGGGAGCCTTACCCGAGGCGGCTCCTCCGCCCAGCTTGGAGGCCGTCTCGCCGCCGGCGCAGCGGTAGCCGTCGTCCTTCGGGGCCGGCCCGTCCGAGTCCCTGTCGTCCAAGAAGCTGCCGTCCCGCGGGGCCTCTGCCTCGTCACCGTTGTCCTCCTCGTCGCTGCAGCCCTTGGGCTGCACCATGTAGACCCCTTCGGGGGGCACCTCCGCGCTCTCGGCGCCTTTGCTCTCCTTGCCCTCGGCGCGGCCCAGCAAGGGCTCCTCGTACTCCCCGTTCACCCACTTCTCGATCACCTCCCTCCGCTTGTCCTCCTCGATCTTCTGCACGCTCCTGCCGAGCCCATCCGAAAACTCAGCCCCCGGCTCCTTGGTCCCAGGCTGCGGCAGGTCCTTGTTGCTGCTCTCCCGCTGGGGACCCTTGTCCACGCGTGCCTGTTCGGCTCCCCCGTGATCGAAGACCACCTGGCGGCTGAGCTTGGCACAGATCGCGTTCAGCTTCAGGCCGCCTTTGCGCTTGGCAGCCATCGTGGGTTTTCCTGAGGTTGCGTCAGTGCATATAGTTCTTTCAGCTGGAAAGAGAGAGGGGAAAGAAGCAGGGGAGGGCGTTAGTGGGGTCGGGCAACGCGAACCCAAACAGCAAATGGCTGATCCCCGCGCAACTGGCCCTAAAACGCGGCCGGCGTTCCTCGCTGGAAGGTGGCACTGCCCTCTGTTTCCTCAGCCTTGGGGGAAGCCCAGGCTGGAGCCCGGCGTGGGGCCCGCTCGGTACTGCCGGGCCACTGACCTCAAGGGAGAAGCACCTACTTACGCTGGGACCGAACTGGGCTCATGGCCCCGAATATCTCAGGCCACCCACCCTGGCTATAACTGCACGGCCCGCAGGCAACCACGGTGCAGCTGAGCCTTTGCTCCCGACTCGCGCAGGACATGAAAGCTGCTCAAAGCCTAACTTGCTCTCCACCCGCTTTTAGGTCCCCTGTTCAATCTCAGATGTGTTGGCCGAGCTGACAGCCGCCAAAATCACACCTGCCCGTAGCTGCACCCCTGTGAGCAAGGCCCCAAGCACCCGCAGCAGAGCAAGCAGCTCCCCAATTGCAACGCCAGGGAAGGCGAGGAGTTCACTTAATGGGGTTTACTCGTGGTCTCCGAGAGGAGAACCAGTACGAAGGGCAAGAGCGCTGGGAGGCAGCGCCCTGGGGCTGCACCGCTGGGAAGCAGTCGTGCGGGAGGAAAGCGCGCGGGGTTAGTATCAGTTGATCAGGCCCTTCGCCTTCTCGCTCACTCGCTCTCACACAGGAAATTCTGCTCTCACACTTCCCAGCACAATCAGCTAATTAGTGTGGGTTTGTTATTTTAATGTAGTTTATTCATATGTGACAGCTAGTAAAGGAGGGGTAAGAGA
Organism: Apteryx rowi; assembly: GCF_003343035.1. Taxonomy (NCBI): domain Eukaryota; kingdom Metazoa; phylum Chordata; class Aves; order Apterygiformes; family Apterygidae; genus Apteryx; species Apteryx rowi. The sequence goes on along the minus strand of NW_020450307.1, from coordinate 1,613,222 downwards.
AAGTGGGGGGAGAAAGGAAGAAGGTAAGGTCTCAACTTCAAGGTCATGGAGAGTCTTGAACTAAATGGTCCCTATCACAGAGTCACTTGCATAATTATTGCACCAGCAATTTGCAAGATTTAATCCCAAACAAAAGCAAAAAACAGATCCTAAGTCCCTGCTCTGTGTCCAGGGGTGTGTGCGCCCGGGGCCGTGTCGCAGGTGCTCTGCTTGGGCCACCGGCGGTAATGTGGGCACGCTGCGGGGGCGCCCCCACGACGTGCTCTTGGACTTCATGTCCCGCTGAAAGAGGGGCCCGTCACGAGGAGAAACCGTCTCCTCCAGACCTCAGACGGTGGAAACGGGGTCCTTCGTTGCGCAGCGTCCCTCGGGGCAGCTCGGCCCGCACCTCCCTGTCACCAGCGCGGAGGTGCTGCTCCGCAGCGGTGCAGTGAGATTAATCAGACCCCCTACAACGCATCCAGAAGCCATCGTGACAGCCCCTAATCCTGTAACATGACAGCCCAATACAAACAGACTGAAACTTTAGACTCGCTGTCCAAGAGCCAGAGAGTGGCTGCTTAGCGTAAACTCCTGACAGCTTCAGACACGCTTCCCTGTCAAGGACCGCGAGAAAAATAACCCCCCGACAAATATATCAGCCCCCCACGCAAAGGGAGGCAAAATGCACTCCTACACTTTCCAAACGCATACCCCCTCCGGCACTAACACCCACACGCAGTCATGCTTTCGTGCAGGCAAAGCACATGTTGCCCCGAAACGCGTACCTCCCCATCCAGAAATTACAGCTATTCAGGAGCTGTGTGTGCGCTTGCACACTCCATAAATGTAGTCACGCGCATATGGCGTGAAGAGCCCCGTCCCCCCAAAATACGCAGACCTATGTGCTTTCCCATTCACACGTTCCCCCAGCGCATCCGCACAGCCCTCACATGTACAGACGGGCACCGGCAGAAGCCCCTAAAGCTGCAGAAGTATCTGTGTGCTGGCACCTTCCCCTTCCCATCACATTCCTGCTCTATTTAGGGCAGAAAGCGAAGGCAGCTCCCATGCGCAACTGGTGCCGCCAAGGGAATCTCGGGAGGCAGCGAGGCTGCTGTGCCTCCAGCTGGAGCGCGGCCAGGACGCGGCAGGTTGCGCCCGTACGCTCGGGCGAAGGGCCAGCGGAGGGCCGGCAAAGTGCCGGTGGCTGCAGGTGGCCAGGGCAGCGCTGCCGGCGCGGTGCTGGGGCACTGGGTCAGCGGGGAATCACCAGCCCCGCTCTCCCGAACACTGCCTGCCGACTTCCCGTCCAAGTTCTCGGGATGCCCAGCGCTGCCCAAGCAGTGAGCTCAGCGCCGCTCGCAGCTGGAGGTAGCCAGGAGGCAGCCAGGCGGCAGCCCAAAGCCTGCTGCCCTCCCCGTCTCCGCGAGGAGGGCAGCTCCCGTTATTCCGGTCTGGAGGTGAGCAGCCAAGTGCGTGCATCAGACGGCAAATGAATATATAAATATTTATCCAAAGGAAGAGGGGAACAGACGTTCCCGAGGCTGCACTTGCTGCGTATGCAGCAGCTCCAGGGAGCCTGCAACTTGTCTTGCTTCTCCGTTCCTGCCGCCTTCCCTCTCACAGCCCCAGCTTTGCCCCTCTGCCTCGCACGGCTCCTGCCTCAGCTCGTGCCCTTCCTTGGGCCTCCTCCTTGTCCCTCCTCTTGTATTTGGAGCTTTTCTGAGCACAGCTGTGATGTTTGTCAGCATATTCAGACCCTTTTTCTGAAGTTTTCAAAGTCAAAAATGCAGCAAATTCATTGAAACTCACCTTTTCCCAGAGCTATAAAACTATCCCTGCCAGAGACCTTCCTGAGACGGGATTTGCTCCGCGGTGCCACGGACTCTTGCATATATCCCACCTATCACGCATGACCCCAGGGAATCGCAACTCCTGGCTGCTTCTGCCAACTTCCCCACCAGCTCCCTGCAAGCCTGTACACATCATTTCATCTTTCCAGGCCTTATTTCCTCGTCTCTGAAATGGAAAGGACGTTACCCAAATCAGCATTTCTGCTCCCCTCTTTTAGCCTGACGGTTTCAGAAGCAGGGGGCCGGGGACGGCCACCGGGCTGCGGGGCCAGCGCGCCCACGTTCATCCCCCAGGCAGAGCGCGGCGAGCCGAGCGCCTGAGCGGGGACCCGGCACGCCGCCCCTCGGCCGGCACCCGCGGCAGCCCGGCACCCTCGGAGCCGAGCGGCAGCTCCGAGCTCCCCACCCCAAACCACCCTGCCTCTCCATTGCACTGTTTAAAGATTCCCGGCTAAGTAAACATCCCCCTTCATTTTCTTCTTCTAAATAGAAATGTTTTGATTTCACATCAATCCGAGGAAGCCGTTTATAACCTGAGCCTGTCACAGGGACTTTTCATCTCTGCCCAGGACAAACTCTCCCACATGCTCTATTTACACTGAGCACTTCCTCGGAAAACAATGCCGCCGGGAGTTTACACGGCTTGCCCCCTCCCCGCGCCCCGCGCCCGCCTCGCTCCGACCCGCGGCAAGTGCTGGGGCACCGTGAGGGCGACGGTCCCTTGCCGGGACAAGGCCCCAGCGGAGGACAAAACCCACCTTAGCTCTGCGGCCTCGTCGCCAAACCGTCTCGCGCCCGCCACCGGCAGCCCCGGGTTGCTGCGCCCCCAGATCCACCTCTGCGCCCCCCGGCCACCAGGCTGTCCCCACCACGCGCCCCCACAGCCTCCCGCCAACGCCCCGGGGGACGCCCCAGGACGAGCCTTGCTCTGCCTGCCTCGGGGAGGAGAGGGGCCGCGGGGCGCTGGGGCCCGGCGCCTGCTGGGAAGGGGCTTGCGAAGCGAGGGCATTTGCGGGGCGGACGGTGAGGTGAGGACAGCGGGCAGGTGAAGAAATGCCCCCGGGGGGGGGTGGATCCGGCCTGGGGGCCGGGCTGCGGGGCAGCACGAGGCGGCTGGCGCGGAGGCCGAGGCAGGCGCGGAGCGAGCCCGGCGGCGCGCGGGACCCTCTGGGGCGGGCGGCGCTGCGTGGGGGGAGAGGGGCGCTGGCGGGGGAGGCGCGGCGCGCTGCCGCTCGCGGGGCCGGGCACGGCGAACAGATGGAGCTTTCAGGTTCTTGCTGAAGAGTTTTAAGCCCAGCTGAGCAGCTCTGTTCAGGAGGGAGGTCCCAGCGCCAGCTTTCCAGGCGCTGCAAGCTCTCATTCGATTAATTATTAACGGCACTATTTGGGGCGGGGAGGGGGAGGAAAGGAGGACCCGTGCGCCGCACGGGCCTTTTCTCTTTTAACCACTGTGGTGCAAGCTTGCCTGGAGAGAGCCCGGCTTGCCGAGGAGCGGCAGGCAGGGAGGGCAGCCGGGCTGGCCGGTCGAGCGCCGCACGCGGGCTCCTCTCCGCACGCGGGCTGCTTGCCCCGAGACAGAGGCAGCCCTTTGCAGAGGGCTGCGGGGGCACCAGCACCCGAGCGGAGCCTCGGCAGCACCCGGCCGCACTGGGGAAGGCAGCCCAACGCTCGGCCCCTTCCAGGACGCGTTTCCCCTCCGGCACGACGATTCCTGCATTGCCGCGGGCAGGGCCAAGGCAGAGGCGGCGCCAGCCTGGGCACGGCCCGCGACGCGTGAGAGCGGATTTAGTGCGTGTCTTTTCCCCTCTTCAGTTTATCAATAAAACATTTTATTGCTTTTAGCCCAGGCAATGACCTTGGATGAGTGGATGCTGCCTCTTGTGCCTGACCTTGGGGAGTTCACAGCGGCTCTTTACCAACCTCCGCGGCCTGGCACGCGCGGATCCCGCGGGGCGCATGCGCGTGAAGCCGGGGGAAGCCCTCAGCGGGGAAGTCGGACCTGGCAGGCTCCGGCTCGGCACTGGGCAGGGAGGCGACGGAGAACCAAAGACACGGGAGGAGAAATAAAGCGAGCGGCCAGGGTGTCCTCGCTGAAGCGCCGCCAGCCGTACGCCCTGCTCCCCCAGCCGCCAGGGCTCTCCGGCACAGCCCACCCCGACCCGCGGAGGCAGAGCAGGGGACCGCTGCGCCCATCCCCATGGCCTGCACCGGCCACGGCGCCGGCTGCCCGCCCCAGCACCGCTTGCCCTTCTCCTGCCTGCAGCACCAGCTTCTCCACGCACGCGCGAGGCCGTTTCTCTTCCCGTTTCCAGCTCCCTGAGCCTGGTTCAACCCGCTCCGGAAGGGCTGGCAGCAGGCAGGCAGAGGCCAAAACTGGCCCCTTTTCCGTGAGCCCCTCTTGCTTCCCTCTGCTCAGCCTCTCAACCGCAGGGCTAAGCTGTAATTTTCTGGTGACGGCGAGGGGCAGCGCACAGAACCGGCAGCGGGCAGCGATCGGCAGACGACGGAGCGCGTGGGAGAGGATGGAGAGCGAGCCCCAGCTCCGGAGACACCAGTGCCCTGCGCCAGGGCTCCCGGGCGGCTCCGTGCTCCCGTTTCCTACCCTGGTGGGACGCGGGCTTTGCCCCTGCCCCTTGCTGCCCCCGGCGAGTCCCCGTCCTGAGGCRCGCTCCCAGCCCCGGCGCCCTTCCCTCCCGCCGCCTCCTCCTCAAGAGCGAGCCCTAAAGTGTTAACGGCGATCGGTGAAATGGCATAGCAGATTGCTACAATAAATAATTTACTGATATTTATAAATATTCAAATCAGCAGGCTTCAGAAATTGAAAGGGGGGGCTCAGCTGATGAGGGAGGGGGGGTGCGTGGAGGGAAGGGGGGGTGCTGACATTAATTCCCAGGCTCTCCAAATTCATTTGAGAACTGTTTCTCATTTCAAACAAATATTAAATCTTTTGGCATCAAGCCTCCAAAATAAAATATCAAATAAGAAGTCACCGCCCTCCTGGTGGCTGACGCCTTGCCTGCCGTCAAGCCGGGCACCTGTAGCCCCGTCCCTTGGGCGACGAGGCGCTGGGGGAACCAAGCCGCCGCCGTCAGCCAGGCGTTGGCGTGCGAGAGCAGAAGCCCACCCAGACGCACCTGCAACATCTCGTGGTGCCACACACCAGCACCCCAGACAGGAATTCCCAAGCCTGCCACCTTCAGAGGCTTTTCTAAAGCCCCGTAGGGAGGAAAGGTCTCATCCTCGGAGCAATGCGCGTGGAGCCAGGAGTCCTGGACGCCACCCTGGGAACACCCCCGGCCTTGCAGCGGGAACAGCGCTGCAGTCGGGACTCCTTGTTCCGGAAGGGAATTTGGGTTAGTGATTTAACCGGGGGGTGCAAAGCCAGGAGTCCTGGCTTCCAGCCTGTTTTTCAGGCACTGGATAACTGTCAGTCTTGTCAGCTTCCTGTGCCTTAGTTTCCCCACATGGAGGAGGAGGAGGAGAAGGAGGAGGAGGGAGGACGATCACCCAGCGGCTGAGCCCAGGGAGGTTTGCTCAGTGCTTTGAGATCTCCAGGCCGGTGCTCCGTCGCTCTGCTGGGTTGCTACTAACAGAGTCTCTCCTACTTCTCAGCATCCCACTGACCCCTTGGATGGCCAAGGGGGACGATCCTGTGTCCTCCCCTGGACCAGCCCATAGGTAACGCCGGGCTCCAGCATGGGGTGAATTTCCCCTGGATGAGTAATGGCTTTTCTAATGCACGGGCAGGCTGTCAGCTTCCCTACTCCCAGTGTTTTATGGGTTTAACTGAACGGCTCTGAACTCCCTAGTAAGAAATAAAGTTATCCCTCAGCGTCCCTTCTAAACATTTCACTCAGTGCAAACGGTGTTTAAGAAAAATGAGGACATATTTCTTCTTAAGGATGCAGTATCCCCCTTCAGAGGCCTAATTTATGCCATATATCACTGGCCAGGGAGAGAAAGGCAGCACAGACCTCACACTAGGAGTGAGCTGGCCCCAGCACAGCCCGAGCAGAGATGCTCCACTGCAATGGTGCAATGGGCTGCACCTCAGCGTCCTCCAGAGCCTGCGGAGTCCCCTTCGGAGAGCAGGGCTGGCCGACGGGCAGCAGAGCAGGACGGACGCCCGCTCACGCTCAGCACTGCGCCGCCTCCTCCGCTGCCCCGAGCTGCTGCCGCATCAGCCTCTGGCAGCGGCAGATTCCTCGGCTGCACGGCGTGAGCCTTGGCCGGCCCCGGCCCCTCACCCCGCGCGGCCCAGCCCTCCCGCTCCGGGCCCTCCTGCGGCAGCGAGCCGTCCCCCGCGCCGCCCAACCGCGGCAGCCTCCGCGGCCGCAGCACCCTGCTCCCCGCCGCCGCGCCGGGCTCCGCTGCAACGGCGCTTCCCACCTGCCGCTGCTCGGGGCTGCCGCTGCCCAGGCGCCTGGCACAGCTGGCGGGAAGGTGCTTTAACCGCGAGCGAGGACAGGGCCGAGCCTCGCTCACAGCTCTTTAGGAGCGCACGCCTGAACCGCTTCCTGAGCAGGTCTCAAAAGTGATCCTAAACGTGCTTTGATCTCGTCTACCGCCCTCCCGCCCCGAGAGCTGCTAGGTGCCGCTGCCGCCCCCCAGGGAGCACCGTGCGGGACGCGGCCCCTCGGCCTCTGCCCGCCCCCTCGCTTCTCTGCAACTTCGGGGTGCTACTGCAAGACACATAACAGTAAAGGAAAAGCGCGGATTCAGGACAGTTTCAGGCTCAAAGTTGCCTTGTGTCCTGCTGCTGCCCTTCCCGTTCATCTGTCAGTGCAGGATCTGTGATGAAACATTTCAACAGTTTCCTCCTCCTGGTCCCATGGAAATCTGCTCTCGGAGCTCCGAGCTGAAGCGGATTTTAGTGCTCCCTCGGCTGCTCCCTGGGAGCTTCCTGTCTTCAGTCTCTCTTTCAGATAGCATAAAGCCAAGAGGATCGGCTTTTCTGATCCAGTTTCTCCTCCCTGCCTTATTTATTTATTATTAATTTTTTAGTCCAGTTAAAAGGTTTACTATCCAGACGAGTCTATGTGGCCTCGCTCAGCCTAAGTAACTCCATAAATCAAGCAGAACTGCTAACATCTACATCACAACCCAGCCATCAATCTCCCCACAGGTTGTGAAGAAAACAGAGGGGAAAGAAGCAAAAGGGAGAGTGAAGAGCAATAGCTCATCACCACCAGGTCCCTGCAGGCTGGCTGTGGCCCTTGGAAAACTCCCTATGAAGCCAGACGTGTTGTCAGGGCAACTAAATGCAAACACGGTATCTAACTTCACCTTTCTGCAGGCACACTTGCTCCGGATGAGGGAAGTAGCGGCTGGAAGCAGCAGCGCTTCCCGGGGAGCCAAGCAGGGAGCTGGGACGGAGCAGCCGCCCCAGGAGCCACTGAGCCGAGAGCGGCGGGGGCTGCTAAAGCATTGGGGGCCGGGCCGGCGGAGCAGGAGCCGGCTCCCCTGCAGGGAAGAAGAGGCTGAGATGTGGCCTCCTCAAAACGTTGCCCAGACCCCTTCGTAAACGCTGAGAGAGCCAGTGCAAGGGGTGCACTGAAAGATCAAGGTGCTAGAGAGGGACCTGGCAACAAATCTGGGTACTCCTAAAAAAGGGGGGGGGGGGTTGGAAAAATCGCCGAGGCTGGTAGAGGGAGCTCCTGTGAGGGACCCCAGGGTGGCGTGCAAAGTCTCCGAGGTGAGGTTTTTGGCAAACAGTTCCTCGCTCTGCTAAACTTGAGTTTCCTCTCTTCCCATTTCAGCTTCAAGGAGTTTCTTTTCCTGCTCTCCCTGACTTACTGGCAGGGCCCCACTGCAAAGCAGCCTTGAGCTTTGCCTTGAGAAGCTGCGTGTGCCCCCTGAGGGATGCCCACGTCGCAAGCGTGGGACCCGCGCGCCCCAGGTTTGGCCAGGCCTCTAGGAATCACCCGGGATTAGCAGGGAGCACGCGAATCTCCTGCAGGACAGAGCAGGAGAGGGAGGAGTTGGCTAGCGCAGACCCAGGGAAAATGTGAGGATTTCGTTGCCCAGCTCCGTAACGGAGACCCCAGGTCCACCTTGCCAAGGTCTGTCGTGGTGTAGCCCATGTAGCTGGCCCTACCAGCAGTTGCAGGGGGGGCAGGCTCAGGGGCAGGAACACAAGTGAACCAGATCTAGCTGCAAGTGCCTGACACGGGGGAACGGAAAGACCTGTGTGGGAGTGGGAACGGGTCCCCCAAAGGATACAGGCACTTCTGACGATGTGGATCCCAGCTGGGTAGGGAATCACTCCAAGTTTCACCAGCCCCTCTTGGCCACCTATTTTCAACGAGTTGCTTCCCYGAGCACCGAAACCCACCGCTACCAAAGCCCGGGGAGAGCTGCTTGGTGCCTCAGGCAGGACTCGGCGTCACCGCTGATTGCGGTCAGGGGTTAGGTGTGCCCGCGCCCGAAAGGGGGTCCCTCCGACCTCGGCTGGTCGTTGGGAGGCAGCTTAAGAGCAATTTGTGCTGCCGCCTGGCAAGCTGGCCCTTTTCAGGACCGTTAAGCTCAGACCCAACAAAGCGCGCAGACTCCTAATTAATTGCAGTGGGAAGTCAGGAGCATAAATGGGAGTTAGGAGCTTGAATACTTGTTGCATCACTAAGAAACAGAGGGCCAGAAAAAGTTCATTATCGTGCTCTTTCAAGGCCCTGCGAAGTAAATCAGCATGTTCGCCCACAGGAGCTAAGAGAGACCTCAGCACGAGCTGGAGGACGGAGAGCAAACCAGGGCGGCTTAGCCCTTCAGCTTGCACTACACCCTTCCCACGAACCCCAGGCGGCGGCAGGAATTGCGCTGGAGCAGGTAACGTGCTCTGGGCTCGAAACACAAGCGGGGCACTAGGATCCCCTAACGGTTTCTATCATCCCGATGCGAGGCTGGGAATCTTCCGCCCATGCAGACGCCCAGACCAGGCACCAATCACCCAGTGGCAGGGAGAGCTCAGGGGCTATTTAATCCCAGGGACCTACAACGCTGTGCAATACGGGTAAGAGAAGCACTTGTCCGTCCTGTTCATGTGGAAAAGATTAATGGCTTGGCCAGAGGAGAGCCGACCGCTGGTGCAAAAGCAGCGGCCATCCCTGGGCTGGTTCACGCCGTAGTCCTGGCAGAGCAGCCTGGAGGAGGAGGCCCGGCCGGCCGAGCCGCGTGGCGCTCGCCCCGCGCTCCTGCGGCTCACACCGACTCTAACTCTGTGCTGCCTTCGCTGCTCTTCCTTCCGGTCATTAGGGCTCATCGTCTTATCGGCCCTGTCCTCGGGAGCCCAGCCACGTGCCAGCGCTAGCCGCTAGCTGCGGACGCCCATCAGCGGGAGCGCGCACGGGTACAAAAACGTGGCCGTGCAGGTGCACTACGGCATGCAGCACGCACGTCCCAGCACACGCACGCACGCGCAGCCGCGCGCACCCCAAACCCATGCAAATGCCCGCAAGCGCGTCTGCCCCTGGGCGCGTAGGTGCACGTCGCCTGCGCAGGGGCGCTGCGAGGCCCGGGGGCACCCACACGTGCACCTCCACGGGGCGCCCACCCGCATGCACCGAGCCCTGCGCAGCCCCCCCYGCGCACTGAGCACCCCCACGGACACAAGCCACGAGCCGTCGCCCAGGCAGAGGCGCGCAGGCAGGCACCGTGCGAGCACCCCGCACGCGCTCGCACCCCCCCGCGCGCCCCCCCGCCGCCAGCACAAGCCCGCCCGCCGCGAGCGGTTCGTTATGCGGCGTGGAGAGAGGGGACGGCGGGCTCCCGGGCGGACCTGCGGACAGCGGCAGCGGCGGCRGCGGCAGGGCGGCCGTGCTCCCCGTCCCGCCGCAAGCCCCTCTGGCCCGGCTGCGCCGCGGCCGCAGGGCCCGGAGCAGCGGTGAGTGCCGCCCGGAGCCGGCGGCGCGCGGGCTGCCGCGGGAATCTCCCCCTCGCCCTCTCGCTCTCCCTCTCTTCCGCTCGCATCTTTTCATGAACTCTATTTCTCTTTCCTTTCTGAAAACAACTGAGCTGTAAATACTGTTTAACCTTCTTCCCCCCTTCCCCCCGCCCCTCCGCACTATAAAAACACAAATATGCCATAACTCAGCTGGCTCAGCCGCCGCGCCTCCAACATGCCCTGCTCCAGGCCTCTCAGGAAGGTCATAACAAACGACTTTCCGATTCAGTGCTCCTGAAATAATTTTGTGTATTAAAACCTGAATCTGCACTTTCTGGACCGAAAGCCTCTCTTAATTATGGCAAGCGTCCTTGGGATGGACAGTGATCCTTCACCACGGCACCGCTAACCAACCGGAGAGGCAGCGGCGCGGCGGCCCCCGCCGCCGCCCCCCCGCCGCCCCCAGCGCGGCCCCCCTGCTCCCGCGCCCCCCCGCCTTCCCTTTGCCCAATCTGTTTTCAAAGTGTGTCTGTCCTTTATTAAATTGTTTTCTTTTCCACATTATCAGTTGCCATGGAGACCTCATCTCTCGGATTATTTGAATTTCATTATATCTATTGATTTGGGAGCATTTCATCTTTTTTATTGTTTTTCTGTCAATTTTCAAAACGAATAACCATCTAATTTGCGTCAGTGCTGATTATGTTTGTCCCTCAATAGAGGTCGGCAGCTGCGTCGGGGAAACAAATCAATGGGAAACCATCATAAACCTCCCCAGTACAATCTCCAGGATATGTGGGTGACATTCCACGCCTGCGAGGAACACTCATCACATCCAAACTTCTTTCTTTCTTTCTTTTCTTTTCTCTTCCCCCCTCTTTTTTTTATTTCCCCCCTTAGCTGGCTCCGCTGGGCAGCGGCGGGTCACGTTTAAAACCGTATTTATTTTACACGCACACACATACAATTTTGGATGCGTCGCATTTTCAGACAGGGAGGGGACAAGGGTGAGAAGAGAGGGAAAGAATTTTTTTTTTAAGAAAGAAGGGAAGAAAAGGACGATGAGGAAAAAAAAGGAGGAAAAGTGGATCGGGATTGCAAATTGCTTACTATGTTTTTTTTTAAATAATTTATGCAATTTTAAGCATTTATGTATAAATTTTTTAATAAGCCACCCTGGAGCAAAATAGCCATTAACATCCCGACGTCCTTCTGTCCAATGGGCTCGTGTGCAGGATCAATTTCCGAGAGTACTTTCCTTTTTTTTTTATGACATGATAAAATGCTTTTAAAGCAACTTACACAAATATGGAAATTTTTTTTCCCCTCCTCTTTCCTTTCTTTTTTTTTTTTTATAACAGCCTCCACTTATTCACCAGGGAGCGAGCGAGCGAGCGAGCGCGAGTCCGCGGGTGCGTGCTGGGGAGGGCAGTTGGCAGAAGGATAGACCCAGCCCTAACTGGAACGGACCTGCCTGTCCTTCTAACAAGGGCATAAACTTTCATTAGCGATGCACACAGTCAAAGGCAATTTAGGGAAACGCGCAGTACAGAAAAGGAAAACCTCAGCGTTTTTTATACAGCGGCTCCTTGGCTCCGTCCAGGGGGCTCTATCCTTGAGCGCGGCTTGTGCTCTCCAAGCAAAGTGACCCCCGGGCCGGGGGGGGGGGCGAGGGCCGGGCCGGGGGGGCTGCGGCGGCGCTGGGGCCCGCGGCGCCCGGCGCTCCCGCCTCGGCCGCACGCCTGGGGCCGCCTGGCGGCTCGCGTGCCCGCGGCCCGGCCGGCGAAGCCAGTCAATATTCATTTCTAGTTGGAAGCCCCTGGTCCTGCAGGAGGCCAAGAGGTAGCTGCCGTCTGGGCCACTTGAGCAGGGGGCCGAGCTCGGCCCGGCCGAGGGGTTATTCCTCCCCGGAGGTCTCTAGTCCCGCTGCCGCACGCGGGCGAGCAGCTCGCAGCCCCTCGATGCCCCTTTGGGCACTAGCTACAGCCTGGCTCTGCGCAGACCAGGCAGACGTGTCGCTGCTGCTCCGGGCTCCGCTGGGCGCAACGCTGGTTATTTTGCAGCTGGCACATGGTCRGCCTCACACAGGAACCTGGAAAATGCCATTCCTGGAGGGACCCCGCGGGCAGGCGCGGGACRACGAGGAGGGAGGCGCGCGCATGGCGCTGGTGGGAGAGCGGAGCCATGCGAGGGGGGGCTGYGGCTTGGGGAGCGAAACACGACTGCTCCTCCAGCTCCGGCTCCCTGGGCYGCAGTCAGCGGACAGCCGCCGGCGCTGCCTCGCGAGCCACGGCAATCTCGCTGCGGAGACGGGAAGGAGAGGAGCCCCAGCCGGTGCGAGCGGCACCCTTCCCTCCCGCACGCGGCACCGGGCACCCGCGCACCCCTTGCACGAGCGCAGTGCTTGTGGGCACCTGCACTAAAGCAGAGGTGCAAAAAACATTAAAAAAAAACGTCAGGGGCAGCCAGCGCTCAGCTGGAAAAAGCCCAAAGTGCCGAGACCAGCAAACCCAATCAATAACCATCACAACCCAGCAGCGGGCGAGCAGAGCGCAAACTGTTTCGGCCCGTTCCCTGCACGCTCACCGCTTGGGAAGAGGCGTCCCCCGAAAGCCAGGACTTCACCCCTCTCGCTCGCCCCTACGCTCACACGCGCAAGCCCCCCCGGCGCCTGGTTCGCTCAGAAACTYGGCAAGGAGGAGAGGGTCTCTCCGYGGGAGCAGAGGGCTCCGGGCCCCGAGCCGGCACTAGAAGGCGGCTCTAGATGTGACGTGCTGCCCCACACCTCCTGCCCCCGCTCTGCCCCCCTGCCGGCGGCCAGCCTCAGCCTCTGCGCTCCTCCTCTCCCCTCTCCCCCCCAGGGCACGGCGCCCACACGACTGACTTCAGCAGGGCAGGCGCTGAGCGCGCTCCCGCCGCCCGGGCTCCACTCACTCYGCTCCCAGGTTGTACAGATTTTGGTGAATTTGCTGTAGCAGCAGAGAGGTCAGCAGGAGTTGAAGGTTTTCAGATCATATATATCACTCTCTATACTGTCTTGTCTATAGCGAGTGCTAAATATAGCCAAGCCAAACCTGGAGGTGACTTCAGCCCTGCGATGCAGGGACAGCAGCCCCCGCATGGGCCCCCTCCACCACGCAAGGCACCGCAGATGTCAACAGCCACAGTCCGAGATCGAGGATGCCCGTGAACCCTCTATTCTCCCACTGCCAAGAGCAGAGACAGCTTACGTCCCTATCTCTCTCTTTAAGGGATCCATAAGGGTTCCTCCTTTCGGGTGGTGACAGGGGGAAGACAGATACAGGCAGAAGCTCAGAAAGGTGCCATGCCCGCAGCCAGGCCCCAGGAGACGGGGAGCGGGGTGTCAAGGGGACACCACACATGGTGGGCATCAGAGGAAGCATTTTCTAGCTTGAAGGTCTGTTTCTCCATGGGATGTGGACCCTCTTAGCTATGGTGTGCCAGCAGCTGCTTTAGTGGAGCTACTTAAAAACTTAAACAGCAGAGGAAGCTCCGAATAGAAGGGGAAAGTCTCCTGTGTGGGTCAGAGTAATTAGGCTGAGCTCAAATTGGCTTTAGGCATCTGCCACTGCCTCTGAGCAAAATGAAGCCATGCTGCTTTCATCAGCATCTCTTGGCTGTTAGCCTTACCCCCACCACAACGGAGGGGACCACGTACTGCCGAGCAGAGGGCATCTCTGGGAACAAGGCTTGCTGCACCAGAGGCCATAAAGCCTCCTTATCCAGCTATCATTAAAKCCAAGAGAAAAGACGCCAGACAGAGAGATTGAGATGAGCCATTTCCCCCAACAAACTTGCTTCCCTTTTTCATTCGCTCCTTTCTTTTTYCCCCCCTTTAACTGTCATTAAAATAACAAGTTTCTGTTACAGTCTAAACATTCCCACATTGTATAAAGGGTTATGTTACACTAGAGTCACTGCCGGGCCCAGTGTTTGCACAGAAACCTCACTGCAGGTCCCCCCTCCTGACGAAGTGACTTATTAAAGTTTAAACAGTAATTAACAGAACAATAAAAATAAAGGGATGTTTGGGGAGTCGTAGTGCACACAGGGTTTTTGGCAGTGCCAGCACTTTTCAGTGCCCTGCGCTGGCAGCAAAAATCGGCTGCAAAACCAGCGGGAGAGACGGTGTGCTTGAAGCCCGGAGGGGCCGTGGCGAAAGCCGGCCCCAGCGCCGGGCGCAGGGAGGAGGGGACAGCAGGGCCCGAGGGAGGGCGCGGGGCCCGGCCGCAGGGTGCTGAGCGAGCCCTGGGCAGCAGCGCGAGGCAGAGGTGGCGCCTCGCCGGCACCCGGCTCCCCGCGAGCTCAGGCCTCTCCACGAGCGGCCCGGGGCAGTGCCGAGATCCTCGGCCGCCTCGGCGCCGCTGGACAGGCCCCGGGGTCCGGGCGCAGGAGCTTTGCTCCTGAAAGCAGGTCGGGACCGGGAGGAAGCCTCTCCTTCGCTCTGGGGCTTTAAGAGGGTGGCAGGTGGGACACGCAGCCCCAGAGCCGCCCGCTGCGGACACCCTGCAACCTGCGAGCAGCCAGAAGAGACTCTGCCGCTGAAGCGGACGCCGAGAGCGGCCCCCTCACTTGGGCGCTTTAAAGCTGGACTGGGCAAAACACCTGCTGGGCAGCGGTCCTGCCCCGGTCCGGCGCAGGCGGGAGCTCTGCTCTGCTGGTCTAGCAGTACGTTATCAACAAATCTGGGGTCGTTCCCTCCCGCAAACCAGCCAGAGCCGCGACCGCAGGGCCGCACACCGCAGCCTGATCCGCTGCGCAGRACCACGGTCCCTGTCTCTCCCACCGGTGCAGAATTCTTCTAGCTAATCAGGAGCAAAACTGCTTCTGCTCATGTTTTGTTCCTATTCCGGTGCCTGCCTTGCCCAGGATGAGCTCTAGAGCATGTGGGCAGAGTTGAAGCTTAGGCTGTCAGCCCTCCCTGTTGCCCAACATGCAGCAATGCAGAAAGATCTCATTTGAAGATATTTTTGGTGCCTATTGTAACTATTCTCAAATGTTTGCCTCAGTAGCTCGCAGTGCTAGCTGGCTCTAACCCTCGTGTGTGACTCAGTGTACATAGCATTGCGCAGCCCCATGTTTGCTAAATCTCTTCCAGCACAAGTGCTCAGTTTGCAAATACAAAGACGGCTCCTAAAGGGTACGTCTGCTGTGCAGCGTGAACTCGGAGCGTGCTGCCTCCAGCCCTCTCCCCCGGAGCCCTTCGCTGGGTTCGGCACTTCCCACCCGGGCTGGCCGGCCGGCCAGGAAGCAGCACTGCTCTTGCCGGGCTCGGGAGCTGCCCCCGCTGCCCACGGGACGCAGGCGACGGCCGTGAAGCACCGCTCGGTCCCCAGCCTCCCTCAGCTGCCCTCTCCCTCCGCGGCCAGGGGCTCGGGGGGAGGCACGCTCTCCTGGGATCACGCCGCRGCGCTGAGTACTGCCCTCTGGAGAACCACCAGCGATGCCGCCGGGGTCCCGGTATCCCACCAGCGCAGTCACCCAGGTGGGGACGCTCCGGCTCGGTGCACCTGCTCGCACCTCCCGTGAGCGCTGAGATGTGCGCTCGTCCTGCAAATTCGCTCTGCAAAGAAAATGCACTCCAGCCGCCACAGGCTCTACAGCAGTCCAGAAAGCGGATTGCGTCTCTTTACTTCCCTCTACCAGCAAAAGGACTCTGTCATCTATTTTGTTAATGGTGCATTAACCAGCTTGTTTCTGYGACTGCTATATTGGTACTTCAGAGCAAAGATATGGTAAAGTAAGACAAATTTCAAGCTCCTCAAAGTCAACAGTCTCACTCCGCTTCCACCAGTTCAATGGATTCGAGTTCAACGTTGTCATTCACTCCCAAGTATCCACCAACATGAAAGAAGCCACGGCTGCTGACCCAGGAGCTGGCTCCTCAGCTGCACCTGCCCTCCCACCACCAAGCACCAGCTAGAAACGCTCTGCGTAGGCTGCAGCCACCAAACCTACGCTTACCAACCCGAAGCGGGCTCCCGAGGGGGAGCCCAGCCACACTTGCTGAGCGGCCGATTTCCCAGCCTTGCCTCCCTCCATCTGCTTCTCCACAAGGCCCGGGAGAGACACCAGGGAGGAAGGGATTTGCGGACACTGAAAGCTCACAGAAGTGGCGGGTCAAGGCTCCCTGCTCTCTGCTGGCAGCTCYTGCTCCAGGATGGGGAATCACTGCCTTCCAACCACCACTCCTTGGCCTAACGCAGAACAGCTTTCCCCCAAAGACCAAAGTGACTGGGTCTCAGTGACTTTCCTGAGAACAGGATGGCCCTACAGGACCATTTTCAAGCCTTCTGAAGCCCAGAGTAAATGGCAAGGGTGGTCATGCTTTACCCCAAGCTCGGACTCGCTGTGGTCTGGGAAGGGAGAGAGCTCAACTCTCAAGAACTGAAGGAAAGTGTTAAAAACATGACTTCCCAGGCAATTACCAGTGGTGATTTTTAATAAGCTGTTTTCTAGGCACTGGGGGAGCGAGGGACATGGGGGAATCAGACGTTATGAATCTGAATTCAGCCTAGGTTTCAAAGGTGCTGGTTTAATAAGCCGTGAGGCGAGCCTGCACTAGCAGCAACAGCCCTGCAAACAAGTGCCAGAGCGGGGGGCTGCCATATCTGGGTTCAGAATTAATGAAACCAAGACCTTGGCAACCCCCAGTGATTTTACTGCATTCTGGTGTAAATTGATAAACTTGCATTGTGTTCCAGGGAGGATGAGAGACGGAAGGAAGGGGGAAGGGAGACGGGGAATGGGAACACACTGGCACCCTCCTTCCTTACCCCTGAGTTTCAGGTGAGTCCCAGCACACACACAGCACACTGGCATACAGCTTTCCACGCCACCCTCGCTGTCCTGCACCCCTTCAGTGTCCTGCTTCACCACCCAGGATGTCTCCACCAAAGCCTGCCTGAATCCTCATGCCACATACACACCTCAGTTACGGTCACCGAGGGAAGTCCTCCGCGCACCCCATTAACACCCGCATGTGGTGGGACCCAGAGCTGCTGCTTGAGGCTCAGGTCCCCTGTGTCCCACTGCTGGAAGGACTGCACTGCTCAAAGCTGTTGTCCACCTAGGGATTTGTTTACAAATGGTGTCAGGGTTGGATCTGGCTCTTCCTAGACACTAGTCAAACTCAGCTGCCAAATTAGAGCCACCTAAAAGAAGGAAGATCTGGGAGCATCCAAAGTCCAGAGAGTAAAGGAATGATACCCCTCCCTCTCTTGCAAGCAGGATGACAGACATATCAAACACACTCTTGCCTGGCCCGAAATGCCGTTCCCCTGTTATCCCTAAACCTTCTCTTTCACGGGTTTTCTTTTATTTTCTTGGTGACTTTTCTGTCTCCATGGGAAAGTAAGTGTCACTGGCTTATTCAGACCTGCCCTTGGAGACAATTTCTACAGAAAGCCCCTGAATCCACTGCAAGTCAGGCAGGACGACCTCTGCCCGAAACACTCATCAGCTGAGCCTCTGGCTGTGGCTTTTTCTTCCTTTCCCTGCCCCGAGCCAGCCAGATGCGGGGGAACAGCAGCCAGCACTCAGTGCTGGAGCAAGATGCTGCGCAAGTCAGCAGCTCCGCAGCCTGAACTGCCTCAATGGGAAAGGCAGATACAGGTGTCTCCGTTGTGTCTCACTCCTCAATATTTCCTCTTTGCACGTTCCCAAGCCCCTCGTTTCTCTGAGCTGCTGTGAGCTGAGCTGCCAGKCTGCTTTCTGAAGGACATCTCCAGTCCTGAACACGAGCAAGCAAAATCAACACGCACTTCCCAGGCATGTCAAATATCCTAATCCCTCCGAGCCCAGGGCCCCAGCTCCCCACTTCCGGACCCACCAGGTTGATCCCCCTCTGACTGGTCTTACGCAAACGCCACTCTGCTAAACTCAGGAGAATGATTTTCCCTGTTGCCACCATATGAGCAATGGGAGAACTGAGCTTATTGCCTTCCATTGACACTCGCATCAAACTGGGAGGAAAAGACAACCTGAACTTCTCATCCCATTCACCCAACTACAGGAGGTCTGCCAGCTCCTGGCTGTGCCGGAGTCAGTGTCTCTAGACTCATTTACTGACCGGCAGTGCCTGAGAGGGGAGATCCGTTGAAGAGGTACAAGCAGGTGCAAACACACTAGCAGAAGGAGCCCCAGGTCAGCACTCACATGCATTTTCCTCGGCCATGGCTAAGGAGACTTGAAGTCAGAACTGAGCACAGCTTTGCATGGGGGTCTCAAACATTTTCACAGTGCAGAAAGACTGTCCTGCGCACTTCCTTTTCCAACATGTCGGTCAGGATGTCTCTACAGCAATGCCAGTAACTGCCTGTAGGGAATGTTATGTTAGAAGATTATCTAATGCACTCTTAGTCATCTGGTCTTGCAATCTACAGAAGGAAATAGGAGCAGCCAGCACAGTATGACCCTGCTTCCAGACACCACTGACTTTAGATACCATTATCAGTGGTAGCCTGGTCCACGTCCCAGAACTCAAGCTCTCTTTCAGTTAACAGGCCATGAAATTATTTAGACTATTCTAGATATTACATTCTGTTATATTTGTAGTTAACACAGAAGATCAGCGGTGCTACATCCTGCAGTCTCCATATTCTGCTGAACACAGAGAAGATGGCACCCTTCGAAGCACTCGGTCTTCCCCTAACTCTGTTTCTGCTAAGTTTATGAGAAGACAACACTTCACAGCAGACCTATCCCACAAGAAAAGGTTTTGATATGTCAGAGATTTTAATCAGCATGTCTTTGAAATATGATATGGGAACCAACGCTCTAAAATCTGTATTACATCCTTTTTTTGGAAAGGACTTCTACACAAACAAAAAAAATCTGCCAGCACACGAAGTGTTGGGTGCTATCTTCAATCAGGGAAGCCTAATTATACCGAGTGCACCGGTGAGGAAGCACTGGCACGAAGCTACGGATTCACACGGTCACAGACACAAAGCTAATCAACGGCAGAGCTGGAAACAACCCCCTGCAACGGCAGTGCCGAGCTCACCACCCACCTCAGCACAGCCACGCGCAGCTGCTCGTGGACTAGCCCATGTCCTGCCCATGTCCGGCAGGCTACGGAGCAGCTGAGCAGTCCCTCCACACACCTCCTGAGCAGGGCACCGGTTCCAGCCGCAGCGCTGAAATGGCTTGGGGTGCGCTAGGGTACTTAGGGGAATGGCCCACCAGCTGGTCCACGAAGACCAGTCATTCAGCTCATCGTATCAGAGATAGATGGACGGGGTGCTGGACACCCAGCAGCCAAAGCATCAGACAGGCAGATGCCCAGGAACCACACAGGTCGTGGCAGAGATGAATCACCTGCTCCTCCTTCCAAAGCAGATTAATCAACTTCCCTGCATTTTAAGCACGTGGATCCTTGCAGCAAGGCCCAGCCTGATCTGTCTACGTATTAATGATCCCCAAGCACATAAAGCACAGGGGTTTTCCTTGGCATCGAGGGCTAGCATCTGCCCTGCACTCTCCCTGCCAGGTGCTGGTGCTCTGAGCTAAGAAAGGCTGCAGGATCCCTTGGGCCTGGGAGTCCTTCCATAAACACCGCAACAGGATCGCTGGCTGCAATTGCGACAGCGTCTGCAGCCTCGGCACCGCAGGCCGCCTCAGCGAAGGCCGCGAAGTGGAGACCCAAACAAAACAAACAAAAGCCCCAACTCTGTCAGCACTTAATGAACAATAACAAATAATAACCTTAATAGCCAACTAGCAAGACAGATACGAGACATTGGCGTGGCCCTGCGGAAACACTGACCCTACAGCAGTTGCCTTCCCTCCACAGTTTCCACGGGATCTCCTGTCAAGCAGTATGCAACCCTCGATAAAATGTATGAGAGCTGCAGCCTTAGTATCCCCCTGGATCAGGACCCTCACCCGCAAAGCGAGCACTCCGGAGTTTGTCCTTACACTAACAGTCGTGCCTAACTGTTTCACTGCAGGATCTCTCTTTCAAGTGCTAAAGGCAAAAAGAAGCAGATGGGGCTGACGCATGGGAGTCCAGAGAGGTGCGAGTCCRCAGAAGCCTCTCCCGTCATCTCCATACTCTTGACTGCAAATTCCCCACCTGGGCGATGCAAGCTGAGCGCCCAGCAGGACAGTGGGAGAGCCGTGCGGAGGGAACACGGGCTGAAACAAAGGGCCTAATTTAAGTATTTTTATAACTTGGTACTTGTGACAGGGGGTTTAGCCGTTACCAGCCATCTGGAATAAAGAATTACAGCCACCTCCCCTAATCCTATATTGCCTAAACCCTAAAGCTGGTTATGGTGCAAGGATGAGGCAGCAGGTTGGGAGGAGGTAGTGATGGGAAGGTGGGGGTGGAGACGGGACCGTAGGAAAATTCTTAAACTTATTTTCATTTTCCTGGGAGGTGCACGGTGGTCCCGGATGTGTCAGAACTATTTTTGCTAGGAATCAAGAGAAAAGACAGAATGAAGGAAAAGGGGCGAGAAAGGAGGAGTCCTCCACGACCACACGCTCACACACACCATGCACACACACACACACACACAGTCTCACACATGCACGCAGAGGCTTACTGGTCCGCGCAGGGCTGTCAGGTAAATTAGATCTGAAAGCTGACAATTTCTGACCATATTTCCTTGATTATTTCAAACAAATGCACACCAGCCGCTGTAAGGAGATTAAAGTGACATAAACGTCCCGAGTGGGAGGAGGGAGGGCAGAGAATTCAGGTCACCCCCATCCGTCCCCCATTTGACAGCCGCTATATCGCTATCCAATCCAATAAAAAAATCCCCCCCTTTTGCTTTAATTAATTTTACAGCTAGCTTGCTTAATTACTTTCAATCAAAATCCTCCTGCCATCGCAAAATTAGAGATGGTTGAGCTCCATTAGCCTAAATTCTTCATTTCCATATAGAAAGAGGCTCCCTCGGCAAAGCCAACAGGGCTCCCTCGCACTCAAGCTGCCACCGGACAGATGCTTGTCCCTCTGTCTGTCCCCAGCTTCTTGGTAAAGGGGGAGGGAGACAGTCTTGTTCTCGGCAGCCCCTTTCGCAACGCATCTCCTTGCGAGCCGGGGACGCGGGCGGCCGCTCTGCTCACGGCACAGCGCGCTAGGTGAGGACAACGACCTGCCCTCGCGCCCCACCGCGCCGCCGGGGACGAGCACCTCCGCGGCTGCGCGCGGGAGCCGGCACTGCCCAGGGCCCGTGCCGTGGGGGCAAGTGCCGGCCCGGGGCAGGGACCCGAGGGCGATGGCAGCGCCRCGAGGGCGGGAGCGAGTTTGCCTTGCTCGCACCTCTCTCCTGTGAAGACAGATCACGCACTGTCCCGTTTCGGGCTGACCTTAGAGCAATCCCAGCTGGTCTCATGCCCATGAAGCCTCCTCAGAAGCGCTGGCAACAGCAGCAATAAAGCCATACAAGCTGGAAAGGAGACAGGAACCCCAAGGAGGGGAGAAGACGGGCGGGAAGAAACCCTGGCAGCCGCATGTGCTGCGAGTGCCYGGAGGGGAACCACCCCCTCTCGAAGGACGGAGGAACCGGCAAACATCACGCAGACCGCTCCAGTGCATCGCTCTGCAGCCCACTTTCCTCCAGCTTCCTCTGCTCTCCCCACACTACTGCCAGTGCAAAGCTCATAACTGGATCTTGCGTTCCATATAGATACAGCGTACTGGGAAACAACTGGGTCATTTAACCGGGCAGAGCGTGTCCCCAGCTCCCCAATCCCCTCATCGGCCTGGTCCTGCACACTCACGTAACTCGGAGCTGCGGGAAGGTCACAGCAGCATCCGGGTCTCTGCACCTTCCGACACACTGGAAAACCCCGGGGGAGTCAAAAGCACAAAGTGCCCAACTCCCACCAGGGAGGGCAGGTCAACCCCTTGTTTCTTTATAACAAAATGAAGAAGAGCCAAACACAGACCTATTTCGTTTATAAGCTTATAACTGAATCCAATGTCGCATCTACCTGGGGATTTCAGATTAAATGGTTTAAGAAACTCAAATAGGCTTTTTAATACAGTCAAATAAAAAGAGCCCCAAAGAAGCCCAAAATTCACCCTTCCGAGTCTCGTTTCTGTGAAGATGGCAGGGAGAGAATAGCTTTCTTACCCTCTGCAACTCCTCCTCACCCTGACATGGGACATCATGTATTTGCCAAAATTCGGAGGCTTAGGATACACCCTGTTCAGGCCTCGCACACACTTCACGCGAAGGGACACCGGCCGGCAGCTGCCAGGGCGAAGCTGTGCGCGCAGCGGAGGCTGCACGGGTCGGCCGGGGAGCCCAGCGCACCGAGACGCAGGGAGCTGAGCGCTGGCGAAGAGCAGGGGGCAGGAGGCTCTTCACCGCAACATCACTCCCCTCGGGCCTCGAGCCTCCTACCTCCTGCCCAATTCCCATGTCGCAGCTCAGTGGCTTTTCAACATAAACTGTCCCCTATCACCCACTGCTGCTGTTCGACTCCGGAAACGTTCAGAACCAGCTTTCCCCTGCGCATGATCCGTAATAAAATTCCCGACTTGTGTCTCGCCTGTTCCAATGCTCAGAGCAGCTGGGACAATAGAACAGAGAGGCCCTAAATCCACCAGACTCACCCTAAATAGCAATGGCCCATAATTTCGCCTGACATTCAGGAGCTTGTTATTCTTTCCCCTCGTCGCCTGGCTGGAGCTGTTCAGACCCATCAGTGTTATTCTATGCATTAAACAGGAAGAAAAACAAGCCCGCAACAAGGCTGGGAGTTCTGGAGCCTGCCGGCAAGGGCGGAAGGGGCAGCAGCCCTGGCTGCGCCGGCCGGGCAGGGCGGGAGGAAGCAGCGCCCCAGGGCCGGAGCCGTCCCACCTGCGCGGGAGCAGCGAAGGGCGGCTTCTGCCGCGAGCCCCAGCAGAAACGCACACGCATCCCTTTCCGCCTCGTCGCCAGCGCGGGAGCCGCAGTCGCCCCCACCCCACGGCCTCCCTCCCTGCGCTCCCCTCCCCGCCGCCCGGAGCGGGGACTTTGAACCACAACAGTTTGGGGTTTGGGGTTTTTCTTTTCTTTTCTTTTTTTTCTTTTCTTTTCTTTTCGGGCTGGCTCCAGCTGATTAAGGACCTGCAACAGGATGTAGGGATTACAGCGAAACCTGGCTGCGGATCAGCTGGGGCACAGAGCCAGGCGCGAGAGCGAGGATTGCCCCCAGCCTGGCTGCCAAAGCGGTGCTCGTCCTGCCGGGAGGCCGCGAGGGCTGCGGCGAGGGCTGCAGCGGGGCCCCTCCGGCGCTGGCTCTGCACGACGCACGTGCTCGCACGAGGGGCAGGGCGGGAGGACGATGGAGCCACGCCATCCGTGGAGAGAGGGAAGCCCCCCGCGGCCTTGCTCTCCACGCCTTCGCCCAAAGGCGGAACGGAGCTGTTGGAGGGCAGGGGCATCCTGGCCGCCCGCCCCGTGTGGCAGGAGCTGCCGGAGGTGACGACGTCCAGCGACTGCCCCATCCTTCTAGGAGCGTCAGCACAGCGTGGAGCTCCCAGCAGGCAGCCCGGGGCAACCCAGGGAGGGATACTCTGTGCTGGGCTGCTAATCCAGGGGGAAGTGAGCAGGGAATGCAGTAAGCCCAGCTGGAGCACACAGCGCAGCAGGGTCTGGCTTCTGGGGAGGCCTCAGGAGCAGAACTGGCTTCAAGGAGCCTCTGGGGCTTTCCTTCCTCCTGCTAGCACTGACCCCTGCTTGGACCAGCAGCAGCCCCCAGCATCTTTCCCAAGTGCCTGTCACTGCGACAGGCGGCTGCTGCCGTCCCCGGGGCCATTCCCCATGCTCGGGCTTCCCGAGCCCTCTCGGACCGCGTGAGAGGGACAGCAGCAGCGAGAGCAGCCCTCCTACCCTGACCTGAAGCTGTCAGCCTCGAGCTCCGCTTTAACCAGGTTTGGCGGAGCTGCTGCCTCGTTCCCCAGGCCAGCGCCTCGGAGGGGTGACCTGCCAGCACTTACTCGGAGAGCTCTGTGCAAGCACTTCACAGCGCCTAATACGCCTCTCCTTCAGGGCCAGATCTGGCGAGCTTCATACCGGCGCATCCCCCCCCCAGTGACCCCCGGGCTCTGTCCGAGCAAAGGAGATCATGCAGACGGCGGGATTTGGTCCCGTTCTCCAAACGCCGCCCGGCAAGAGCCGGCAGTAAGAAGGGGAAGCTGCTCCGAGCAGCGGGGGGGGGAAACTGTCTGGCAGCGGCAGCGCAGAAGCTCCTAAGCGCTGCCCACCAGCCTCCCTGCAGCAGAAACTCCGGAGTCAGCTCCTGGCGGCCCGGGGCTGCCGGCGGAGGCAGGCGTTGATATTGCAGGCGGAGGCCGCTGGGATACCATTCAAAGCTGCTAAATATGACCAGGTTAGCACTTTAGTCTTTAACGGCAGGTCACCATTAATAAGCCCAGGGCCCCAGGGTGCAGTACGGAGCCTCCTTCCCCCCCAGCTCCCCGAAATACTCATTTCATTAACTTCGCTGTGCGTGGCGCTCGGCACCTGCCAGAGGCTCCGCAGCCGGGAGGGTTCGCACGGGTTAAGGACACCCCAGGCAGAGCTCACTGCTCTCTCCCGGCCTCGACTCCCCCACCGTGCTGGAGCGGGGAAGCTGCCTGCGCAGTACCGCTCTCCCCACCGCGCCCCCGGGATCGCCCCGGCATGCCCGGCAGCGACAGGGCCACGGCACGGAGGAAGCGGCAGCGCGGGGTCAGCCGGGGAGACCGGCCCGGCGGTAGGACACCCATGCTGCTCCGCGTGAACCATGCCGGGTCTCCATGTGCCCTCGCCGCTGCCTGTGGCCTCACGCTCCCCCCCTCAGGAAGCCTCCTGTCCCGGCGGCGGCAGCGGGGAGGACGAGGAGGACAAGGTGAGGGAAAGCCGTAAGGACAGGGCTCTGTCCCACCTGCTTTCACATGAGCTTAGCTGTTTCCTGGAGGCATGGTGGGAGGGGAGGAGGGACACACAGATACCCCAGCTGCCAAAAATCCCAAACCAAGTCTCTATCGATCTGCCCTACTTGGCAGCTCGGGCTGCAGCCACCGTCTGTGCTGCTGGATCAATAAGACCTGGGCGGACAGGGAGGGAGAGGCACTTTTATGGGAAGGCAGGGCCTTCAGGGGGAAGTATTTTGATTTTTAGAGCGCCTGCAGAGTTGAGGAAGAGAAAATACTGGGACTGAAGCTGCAGTTTAGTTTGGACTCGCTTCAGATTCCTGCTGAGCCCTTCACAGCAGGGGCCCAGTGACCTCCTGTTCGTGGAGCTGCCCCAACCTGGGGCCGGTCCGCGCGCCCAGGAGAGCCTCGCCTGCCGGCCGATGGGCCCCTGCACGCGGGGTAAGCTCTGGTAAGCCAGAGCCTTCCTACAAATCCTCGCCGGGCACCCGGGACGGGCAGAGGCTCCCGGAGCTGGCTGAGGAGGCTCCAAGGGCCACTGGAGATGCCTCAAGTCCCCACAGGGCATCTCACGATGGCTTTTGCCCCACTGGGGCTGGTCAGACCCGGGTGCTGACCACCCCGGTGGACTCTGCAGAGAAGACGGGCTCCGAGAGGCCAGCCCACGCAGCGCTGATCCGAGATCCGAGGGGAAAGCACCGCTCTGCCCTCCGGCCTTTCCGCGGCAGGGATCGCAGCCTGCCTGCAGCGCGGCGAGCGGGGCGRCCTGGCAGCCGGGCGAGCGCTAACCAGCGGCCGTCCCAGGCGTGCGCCAGGGAGCAGGTGACCCCGCTGAACCGGTCTGTCTTTCTGCGCCCGGAGACCGCTTTCTTCTCCTCAGATCCTTTAGCTGGGCCACAGCCACCGAGCCCTGGAGACCAGGTGTCCTGGTGACACGGGGGAGAGCTCTGCCTCTGAATGCTCGAGCCACCCAGGCATTTGGCTAATTTTGTGCCCAAAGCCCCTGAGGAGAAGGCAGCAAGGCAGATGAGGAAGGGTTTTCTCTGCTACAGGCGGCCACTGGGTACGGCAAGGCCGGCGGCAGGAGTGCCCCGTTCCCAAAGCCAAGAGCCAGCGGCAGCCCGTCGGCTCCGATTAGAGGCGGCTGCCAGGGGGCCGGTGCGTCGGGCGTCACCTCCAAATGCCCTTCGGCCAGATATGTCGAGAGAGGGAATCTGCAGTTGTTCCAACGTTTCTTGCTCAGCGGAACAACTGTTGCGGTCCTTTTAGCACAAACCCGGCAACTGTTCCCAAAAGCACAGCCTCCTCAGCTCCTGTCCTTAAAAAAAAACCCGCAATCCCTCTCCAAAACGCCGGCTTCTGAGTCAGGGCAAAAATGTTATTAACAAAAACATCACTCAGGGGTGGGACACCTGCTCCCGGACAAGCAACTGGCCTGGCTGCCCGTGGTTAGCGGATTACATCAGGCCCCAAAAAGAGCAAGCGAAGGGCGGGAGAGGGGAGAGAGTGGAAAAGAACAGGCAGAGGGAGGCTGGCAGCAGAAGGGAGCACCGAAGACAAAGAAGAGCAGGAAAGGGGAAGCACAGAAAGAAAAGAGCAAGTGAGAGAGCATGTGAGAGACGGTGCAGCAGAGAGACGGGAGCATGTGTGGGGGAGAGCAAAAGTGTGCTGCAAGTGGCAGTGTGTGTGCAAAGCGTGTGGGAGTGGGTATGTGCGAGAGACTGCGAGCCGGGGCGCATATGGCAGAGCCGAGCGTACAGGGGGGAAGAGAGGAGGAAGAGGGGGATGATGCCACAAAGGAAGAAAAGCTTGCGAAAGTGTAACAAGAAACTAGGGAGGAAGAGGGGGCCAAAAGCAAAGGCAAAGGCCAGCAAGCCGACGGGCCTGTAAGGCGAGGGAGCAAAGGCAAGGCCAGGGAGGAGGGAGGCAGGGAGGGAGGGCAGGGTGGCGGGGGCGCTGGGGACGCGGAGGGCAGGCTGCAGGACGAGCGCGAGGGTCAGCGACGCAAGGCCAGGGAAAGGCAGAGGGGGACAGCAGAGAAAAAAGGAATAAAAGAAATAAACAGGGGGGAGGGAGGGAAGATGTCTATTAAAAACCTCAGTGCATAACACAAAATGTCAGGGTTTATAGCTTCATTCTTGGCATTGCTGGTACTGAGAACCCCACACAGAAATGTCACTGCTTGTCATGTTTAATCACCTGCTATTTGTTAACACCTTCGCTGCAAGGCGTCTGCCCTCACCCCTCGCGGGCCCTCCTTTTGGAGGGGAAACCGCGAAACCCTGCCCTGCCTTGCTCCCCAGCCCGGAGGCAGAGGGGCGACCGGCCCGGCGAAAGGAGACGGAGCGGAGGGAAGGTCGAGCGCTGGCAAGCAGGTGGGCACGTCACGGGGGGCGCAGGTACACCCTCCCCTCCGCGCCCCGCAAACACCCTGCGCTCGCTTCCCGTTCACGTCCTGCGCCGAAAGGCTACATAATCCGTGTATATATATATATATAAATAAAATCCCTGAAATCCCTGAAAGTCTGGAATTCTCCAATCTGTTTGCTTGAGCAGCAACTGTCACATGAAAGCAAACATCCGAAGCTATTAAACGTGCAGTTCCAGTTCCTTGCCCTGGCGCCCGCACCGGTGACTTTGCTCTAGTTCCTCCCGACGCCTCAGACTTGCGCTTTTTCTTCACGCTGGTTTTCCCCCGTGTCGGGCACCCCGTCCCGCCGCCTGCACTTCCCACCAGCTGCGCGCAGGCCGCCTGACCCCACGTCGCGCTGCTGCTGCGACTGTTTTGAGGTCAGCACTGGACAAGACTTTTCCCTCCGATTTCGTACGCCCCGGATGGAAAGAAATCACAAACCCTCCCCTCCGTACAGAGGGGCTCTGCCAGAAGAGCAATGAAACTCTCTCTCTACACTTTGGGGGTTAAGCAGAAGAAATAAATCATCCCCCCACCAGAACGAGGACAAATGTCAAGACCTATCGGCAGAGCGCGTTGGGGCAGCTCTTCGGGTTTCACCTCTGAGCCATGACCAGCACCGTCTCAGCCCACGCGGGGGCTCGGCTTCAGCAGCGTGTGCACCATGCGCCGGAGCGCTCGCGCCAGCCCGCAGCGCCTCGGAGGCGCCGGCCGAGCCCTGCTCCCCCCGAAACGAAGGGAATTTGGGGGGCTGAAGCAATGACAAAGCGATGAGCTCTGAGCAGATCCCAGACACTTCCAACCCTCTTTCATGCGCTCAGTGAACAAACCCAGCAAAAGCCAGCCGCTGTACGGAGAGCAAGGCAGCGGTTTCTGCCCCGGCCCCCGGGTGCCCGCTGTCGGGGGCCCGAATCCCTCCCGCGACTCGCCAAAATGGCCAGCAGATGCGGCCGGCGGCAGCTTCCCCGGGCTCGTGTCATCAAGATACTGAGGCTGCTTTAGAGGAACATCCTGTAGAGAAAAAATTACAAAGCTGCAGAAACCCAGTGCTCCTCTCCCTCCGATCCCTATAACGACATTTCTAAGCCCAGTTCAGATCATCCAGGACTAGATATGAGCCCAAAGTAACAACCTGGGAGCCCCAAACAGAAGCAGTTCTGCAAATTCAAACTCTGGGCTGCATTTGGACTTCACTTCTTGGTCTCCACTTTAGTAGTGATGGCAGCATGTTTCTGCCCATACCTTCTTTTGCATTTTTCTCACAGTAAAGTGTTTTTATGGTCTTTCCTTTCTGAGATCCCAGCTCGTTTCCAGAAGACGAATGTCTACGTGCCAGTCGCACACTCCTGAGGTGCCCGAGGGCGGTGGGGACGCTGCGCTGCTGCCCGTGCTGCCCCTGCACTGGGCACAGGGGCGTTTGCTCTCGTGTGACCTTTCTCAGACGCTTCACAAGCAAGTTCGGGCCCCGTTTTCTCCCCGGCGAGCACCGAGGCGGGGGCGCGCAAGTCCAGGCAGCGGCGGCTGCCCCGCACCGGGAGGGCAGGGGGAAACGTGGCGGAGACACCGACGGCGAGCGAGATTTGCCCCCGCGCCGAGGGACCAGCGCAAGGTCCAGGAGCCACCCCAAGTTCTATTCTGGGAACTGGAGCGGCACATAGGCCTCCCGCTGGCCTTTCGCCAAGGATAAAATTCACCCTTCTGAACGCAGGCCAAGATGATCTAAAGTGACTACTGACTTTTGTTGCCCAACTCGAGTCACCTTAAATGGGCTTATTTTTCAAAGCGCCAGTGCTCAGCACAGCTGAGAATCAGGCCTCTCGCGATGTCCTCTACCACACGTCCAGTCACTGCCGTAACAAGAAACACCAACAGTTCTCTCCTTTGTGACTTCTTCCAGCCTGGCCAGGCCTTTTATCTTTGCTTCTCTCCCCTCCCTTCTCCTCATTCTTTTCTTTTTCGGCTTTTTATGAATTTCTCGCAGCCTGCCTCCCTCTCCCCCCCTCAAGGTCATGCAGCTCATTTCCACGTTGAATATTTACTCAGCGAGCCAGGTCCTTTCACAGGCGCTCACCACAAATATGCTTTCTGATAAAGTCTGGAGAAAAGAAACTATAAAACCCCAAACAATGTCAGAAATAATAAAAAAAAGTCCCAACAGGCAAAGAGGGGCTGAAACAGGGTAAAATAATTCAACAGAGAAAGCCAGCAGGTAAAATACACTTGGAGTTAGTTGATGTAGTTTCCCTGCATTTTCATCATTTTATTTCCCCCTTTTCCTGTTTGCTTTTCTGAACCTTTCCACTCTGCTCTCAGGGTTGTGCCACCGATACGTGGGAGACAGTTACACTTAGCCTCTTCTAGCCACACACGGTCAAATTCATCCTCTTCCCAAGGCCGGAGCCCTCCCAGCGCGCAGGCAGCGCCCGCTCGCAGCAGCACGCTGCCGACCCCGGGCCACGCAGGCGCGGGGAGCTCTCAGCGGGCAAAGCCTGCTCGCTTCCCCTAAGCCCCTTAGGTTGAAGCAGGCAGCGTAAAGCATCAGCGTTTGTACGCGCCCGGGGGACACAGGGCACGACACAGCACAGCCAGAGACCGCGCAAACCCTGCTCCCGCCTTTCGGGAACAGACGGGGCCCTTCACGTCCGCTCAGGAAGAGGGACGGGGTCCCGGAGAGGCGCAAAGCCAGTCCCGACGGCTCCCACGGCCTGCGGACACAGAGCGGCCAGCCTTCCCCCTGCTCCGAGACGTGAGGATTTGGATAAACCTCCAGCTCCAGTGGAAGCAAAATTTGTCCAACACGGTGTGGTTTTGCAAAACCCAACCCCAGGCTCGCAGTGTCTGGGAAGTTTTAAAATTATTTCTTAGTGACATAATTTCAATCTCCATCTGACCGTCAGAGCAGCTATCGGCTGTCACGTGAAAGCGGCTGTCGAATCGCTAGCTAACGTCTCCTCACCTCGGCCCAAACGCAGCGTGGCTTCCACACCGCCGGGAAATGACAAGGAAAAGCAAGTGCTGGCTTTTGCAGTCAGGCCACGGTTTTATGTCCAAGAGCACACTGAGCCCACAATTTCCCAGGGGACACAGAGCACAGTCCCCTTGGCGGTGTGGGGTAACCGGGTGCAGTCCCAGGAGGCTTCCACCTGCCAGCACCGCCTAGGAGCACTGCCCACGGGGAAGCGCCCCGCTGTGAAAGCGGCCCCTTTCCTTCCCTGGGGATAGCCGGGCTCTTGGCCTTCTCTCTCCGGAGCTGTGCAAGGTTGCTGCTTTCCTTTTTTGAGGCCACAGTGGAAGAAGAGAAATCTGGGGCTTCCTCCCAGTGGGAGAGGGGTAAGTCACAGCTGTGCTGCCCACCCCCCACAGACACCAGGTAGCCCCCATCGCTCCACAGCTCCGGAGAACAGCTCCCACCCGCTCTCCACCCTATGGCCCACGTGCCTCCATGGAGCAGGGAAGCAGGTCTCCCGTCTCAGCTGGCAGTTTCCRTGGAGCCTGACCTTCTCCTGGAGGTTGCAGAAATATGCCCTTCCATAAACATATACTTATTTCACCTAGGAAAGCCTGAAACCACTGTCATCATACTCTAAGTCATGTTGTCTCGGGCTGCTAGCTGTAAATACATTCCTGCAGCGTTTTGAACAGTTAATACTACTTTAGGAGCTGTGCTGAAGCGCGCTCTGCAACGCTGCAGTCTTCAGGACATGAGTACAACTGAATTCAGAAATAGCAAGTAACAAGTACCATGGCAGGGCTGTTAGAGCAGCAAATGTTTGGGTCCACCAGTATCGTAGTAACTGAAAGGAAACTGCAAGTTACAAGTATTTCCAGACCGTCACAATTCTGAAATAAAACTCCGTCGCAAGGGGACTCTGGTTTCAAGTGCTTTCGGGCGCTCGCACTCCGCGCTAGCCACACGCTGATGGGGAGAGCAGCACGCCGACGGGAGCAGCGCTGGCCTGAGCAGCAGCGCTCGCAGGCAGCACGGTAGGATGCTGGAGCAGTGTGTTGGCAGCCAACGCGCTCCAGAGGTTGGGAACGGAGCCGGGTGTTGCCGCACTCGGCGTGCGGCGCCCCGCGACCCTGCCGTCTCCCTGGCACGGCCCGTCTCGTCTCACTGAGTGCCGCTCGCCCTCCCTCCCTCCCTCCCAGCGCGCACATGGCTTTAATGTTTTTATTACCTGTTTGACTCGCTGCCTTATTGCTTCTCCTCTTAATGGGGCCGTAACCGTGGAAACGAGGAATAAACGGCCACCAGAAAATGAGATGATTAAACAGGTCACCCTGGCAAAACAAACTCCGTGCTCGCAGAGCCCAGCCCGCGCTCGCTGCCAGGGCCGGGGCCGGGGCCGGGCGGGAGAGGGCGGCAGCGCCGGGAGCCGGCTCCCGAGGGAGCGCAGCGCCCGGCGGGGAGCGGTGCCATGCAGCAGCCGCCGGGGCTCAGCGTGCCCAGCGAGCTTTGCTGCGCGCAGGCCGAGGYGCAGCCGGGTACCCGGGACAACACAGCAACGCTTACGAGCACGACGGCCGGGCTGGCGGCGCGGCCGCAGTCTGCGACGGGGCGCTGTCCACCGCCACCCTGGCTCCGGCCGGGCCCGCGCTGCCCCGCCGCAGCTCCCCAGCTCCGTAAGCGCGGTCTCTGGGTGCAGCGGCCATGGCCCCCACCCCGCGCACCGCTGCGAACGTGGCCAGCTCCTGCCGGCGTGAGCCCCGGGCGGCTGCAGGCAGCCCTGCGAGACCAGCCGGGACGGGGAGGCGCAGCCCAGGTGGTGAGTGCCACCAGGATGTCACCGGGGCCCAGGCTGGCTTCCAGGCCCAGCCGGGCCATCTCCGAGCCCGGGGCTTCTCCAGACTGAGGGAGAGCGTCAGTCCGTGCCAGAGCGGCAGGAGAAGCCGGGCGGTCTGCGCGCCGCCCTGCCCTCCCGGGCGCTTACACCTGAACGTGAGACCCCTCCCTCAGCTGAGCTYGGCGGTAGCATCCTTCAGCCCAAAATGTTGTCAAAAACAAAAACAACCCCCCCACATAAACACATCCCAGGCCAAAAAGCTCCATCACGAACCATCATGCAAAGTGGTGAGGATGCTGCCAGAGTCCCCGTCCTGCCCCAACCTGCCCAAACCCACACTCGGCAGCCTGGGAAGAGCAGCCCGCAGCACCGCGAGCAACGGATGCGGCCCAGGGAACTGCAGGGGCAAAGCCTGGCGAGCTGGGGAGGAGACAACTGCTTGCAGCGCACAGGCTAGTGGCTGTGCTTTCTTTCAAAAMCCAGCAGGTGGTTTATGAAAAGGGCCCTATTCTTTATAGTAATTTGAGCTATATTTCATTGTTTGATAGAAAAATCATAATATTCATGACCTCCTCTAAGTGGAAGAAGTTTGCTCATCTGAATATCTGCCCACAGACAAACAGGGAAGTGAGAAATAAAGAGAGCAAGATAGTGAAAGGGAGGTGGAGGAAAAAAGAGGAAGGAAAGAGCAAACGAGAGAATCAAAGGCAGAATGGGAAGTCCAGGACGGGTGACAAAGAGTGATGGGACTGTGGGAATGAGGAAAGGGAAGAGGGCATAGAGGAAAGGTATATAGCGAGAGGTGTTAAACAGTGCAGCAGAGGAAAAGGCTGAGAAAAGCAAGAGGGAAAGCCGGAGAACGCAGAGAGCCAGCACAGAAGCCGTCTCGGAAAGTTCCCAAGCACGTGGATCAACTTTGAAAATCTCAGTTAAAAAATGCATACGCGACGGTAACTGCTCCAGAGCAGCTTCCTCCCCTTCCCCGCTTGCAGAGGGCCATTTGGAAGAGAACTTCCAGCCCTGGAAAGATACCGCCGACCCTGGGCAGCAGGGCAGGGCGAGGGCGGACAGCAGCCAGCCCGCTGCCCGGCCCCCTCCATACCACGGGGGCAGAGGGCAGAGAAGGTGCGAAGAGGTTCGTCTGCAAAACACGCCAACGAGGGAACAGGGCAGAAGGAACATGCGCCCACAAAACGTGACGGGGCTCAAAGAAGGGAGGCCTGGGAGAGCTTGGCGGGAGGTCTGGAGCGGCTCTTCCTTCCCCCAAGAGGCGAAGGGGCGCTGGAGGAGAGGGGCGCTACGGAGGAGCAGGCGCGAGGAGGAGGAGGAGGGTGCCCTGGGCGGGCCGGCGCAGGGAGTGGATCACGCAGGCACTGTGCCGGCAAGCGCCATGCACAGAGGTGGAGCTGCTTTAATGAGAAGATGCTTCTATGACTCAGGCCTCAAAGGGATTGGGACTTTATTATTTTATTTTTCCATAATAAATTATGCCCTGGGATGCCAGGTCCCGCCGGGTTTTTCTGGAAATACCAGACAAAAGCTGGTGTTGCTACCTGGCTTTCCCATGTATGGAAGCTGACAGTTCCCGGTTCTCCCTCTGGCCCGGCCCTGCCGGCTGCTGGCCCAGGCACCCTCCGGAGCGGGGCTGCCCCACGGCCCCGCGCACGGCCAACAGGCCCACCGGGAACGTGGCGCCTCTCCGAGCCCTCTTTGCGGAGACACGATGGCCCAGCCAGGCCTGGAGGTGCTGGCAGCCGGCGGCCCCGCAGCGCTGGGGCAGCCGAGGGAGCGAGAGGTCGGCACGGGCCTGGGGCCGGAGCGGGGAGCGCGGCGCAGGCCAGCTCTCCCACCCCCAGCCACCACTCCCCGGCTGGAGGGAGGAGCGCTCCGCGCCGACCCCGCACCCATCCGTGGACGGCAGCCAGGCCTCCCGCACTTATCTCCATCGCTGAGGCACCCAGCCCTGGCTCTGGGCTCCGCAGGGGAGGATCATTATGCCCACTTTACAGATTAGGAGTTATTCATCCCACACCAAATCCGCAGCCTCTGCCACGTCTCTGCCCTGCTCCCGAGCTCCCCTTGCCAGGTTCGAGGACCCCGGCCCTCATTCAGCCCGAGAGCTCGCATTACTAAAACCACCGGCACGGCCGCCTGCCTCGCGGACGCTGAGCGCGGCCACGGCTCCCTCTGCGCAGCCGCAACGGCGTGGGGCGCGCTGCAGCCGAGGCGGGGGCACCGAGCGCACGGGGCACAGGCCGCGCCGCTCCCGTCCTATCGCTAAGGCAGAGCCGCTCATCGTCACAGGTGACGCAAACGGGCAGAACCGGAGGGCAGAGGAAGCCAGCTTCTCCAAGAGCAACGCAAAACACAAAGTTCAGCCCAGCACCGGCACGGGCCAGGCCAGTGTCCAGGAGCATGGAGATGGGAGAAGGTCTGGGGCAGATGGGCACGTGCAGGACAAGGTGACGGAGATGTGGGCGTTGGGCGTGGGGAACACCTCCAGAAATGCTCCACTCGAGCTTGGTGTTTTTACTGATTTCACAAGAGGCTCTGCTAAAATGTCACCTCTCCAAGAGCAAAACATGTGCATGTAGGTGAATCATCATTTCACACCCCAAAACCAGGAATGGGTGGCAAAATTCCCTAGTGAGGCACCAAATCCTCAGGGGATTGCCATGAAGTGCACCCGGTGACTTTAGCCTTCCCATTCTTTTTCCCTGTTTCTCATTCTCTCCACCCCTTGCACTCTCTGCCAAACTACACGGGTTGTTCAGCTTTTACTCTGAGCATGAAACTGCCCTAGGACTGGAAGCTCTAAGCAGTTTCCCAGCCTCAAGAAATTTTCTGGTTGTGTTTCTCCATGGCAAAGCAAACAATTGCTTTGGTACCTGGGCCACCACACCTAACTCCCAAACACAAAGATAGCCAGGAGACGAGGGCAGAAAATCCCCAAGTAAAGAATTCTTCGGGAACTATAGTCAAGAACAGATTTCACATGAGTGAATTGCATGTTTTGGGTCCACTGTAGCTATTTATTCTCCAAAAGACTTGACAGAATGTTTTACTCTTTCTTGAATCACATGAAGAAAGATAGGAAGTCTCCTGAGAAGGAGGGGGAAGGCCAGTGCCAGGCTAACGCAGCAGGGCAGAGGTTCRTTGGGGGACTCGACTGTCGAGAGCCCTATTGCTGGAGGACGGGGGGGGGTCTACAGTTTGGGCAGGGAAAAATGTCACCATCCCTCTCCAAAGCACAGCTGCTCCACAGACGAAGCCCGCGCTGCCCCCCTCCCTCTGCCGAGCCCCAAGCGCCCTAAGCAGGCTGCGGAGTGACCCGGGACAGCTCCCCAGCCCCTGCTGGCGTTTCAGCTCGTAAGGTCGCAAGCCAAGCAGGAACGGGGATTAAAAGCTAGCAAGTTTTTCTTTTGCTACTGATGTCCATCTCCATCTCCCCTGCAAGCCCTGGGAGAGGAAGCAGGGAGCAACAAGGTCCTGGTCCAAAGGGCTCTCAATCCTCAAAATGGATTTTACCTGCCTCTGAAAGCTGCCTCCATCTCTCACCCCCCACTGCTTTCTCCCCAGGGAAATCAGTCTAAAAGGGGCTAATGGAAAAATGTCCCTCTCTCTCCCCCCTCTCATTTTCTCTCTCTCTCTTTTTTTTTTATTAGCATTTGTGGAATTTATTCCCAAACTCTCCTAATCTTTCGTACACAACCATTTGATTTGCATAACCCAGCCCCCTCTCATAAAAACTGGCTGCTAGTTTAATTAAAAAATGTAAATTTGCTGTCATCTCGGGGCCTGGTGAATTAGGACGACATCGGCATTTTTTATTGCTGAAGACGTCCAAATTGATCCAGTCCACATTGAACCGGAGGGGAGGAAACGGTGCCGCGTGGGACTTTTGGCTGGAGGTTCTGCCCCTCCCCTGCTTCCAGCCGAGCCTCCTCTCTGCCCCCTCTTTGCCCTGCCAAGTGCAGCCAAGGCTGAGGACATCGGTGCTCCCAAACCCCAGCCGGATCGGCCAGTGTGGCCTTCGCGATGTCAGCACTTCTGGGAGCTGAGCCCTGGGTGGCACCTGAGCGCTCCAAACCCTGGGAACGACCGGGAAGGACTGCATCTTCCCTGGGAGGGAGGGAAGGAGCCAGGCGGAGTGGGAGATGCAGCACAGGCAATGGTTGTCTTCATCTCCCATAGGACTTTTCATTACTTTCGATACTTTCAACCAACTTTTCAGAGGGAAACCTAAATTGCAGGCTACACAACAGCCTAGAGGTACAACTTGATGGTAGAGGGAGAGTCCAAGTGGCCACAAAGGCTCTCGCTACGAGGGCCACCGAGCGCCCTGGCAGTATGGGAAGTGTGACAGAGAGGGCGACGCAGACAAACCCCCTGAAACAACTGCCCAGCTTGCATAGTCCTTTCCCACAACGGCACGGAGGACTCAGAGGGGAAGCATAAATAGTCCAGAAAAACAGAAAGAGAAACTGATGGCAGGGAAGCCACATCATAAATACTTGCTCCATTCCAGCGTGGGTATCCGTATCAGGCAGGGAAACAGAAGTTTTTTAACTCAAGGATCAATTTTCTGGTGTTTCTGCAAGTTATTGCTCTATAGCACTGAATTAGCAGAAACACTCCTACAGACTTCAGTGGGCTTTGAAGCACGCTCTTCCAGCAAGAGCTGGGCCCTGCTTAACACCTCTACGGGAAGGCTAATCCCTAGCCAGGWAAACTCTTCTCTTATGGAAGAGTCTTCTCTAGGAAGCCTTAGTCACCTCAATGCTTCGTACCCAACAGGCATCTCACAGGACTACTCGAAAGTGAGCTGAACGTTCAACCAAAACATGCGTGAACCTTCTGCAGCCAGCGAACTGCACAGGAACGATACTAATCTCAACTGAGCCAATGAGTCCCCAAAAATCTGTATCGTCAAAAAGAAACTGGCACCAGCCCAGAAAAGGTGTTCCTACCCACTGGGTGCTTCAAACAACAGCAATGATTTAACAAAACAAAAAAATGATTTAACAAAAAAGTCACCAAATGACCCCTTGAGTGGAAAATTAGGTGTTTCTCAAGTCGTTTACCACAGGTCTCCTGGTGCCCATTCTGAGATCAGTTCCTGTAATCTCACACCAAGGATAATTAGGCTGGGGAGCAGTTTCCCAAAGGAAGTGACAGGTGCCCAGTCACTCATATTTACAACCAGATTTGCAGAAGGTGACGTGTAGGGAACATCTTGCCATGATCTGGGGCAGAAGGACTTGGTTCAGGAATTCTTTCCAGCCCTTAACCACTGCAAAAGCTTCTGGCCTGAGAAGGTCCACACAGGTATTGACCAAGCTGAGAAAGCCCTCAGCAAGACCAGACCTTCAGACCCCACGTCCTGATCCCTCTGGGAGAGGAACCTTTTGGGACTCGCCTCTGCCAGCTGGCAGCTCGTACGCGCAGCCTCCAGGCGCTGCCTCCGGGGAGCCGCAGCCTGAGGCTTTGGAGGGAAGTCAAGAGGCAGCGACTGAGGGAGATAAGACAGCCCAAGTAGATAAAGGTTAGAGGTGGTGATTATGGGGCAGGTCTTTGCCCTGAGATCATGACAAGACGGGTTCACCCACACACAGCCTGCAATGCTGACTTCAACAGATCTCCCAGATCCTCATTTCCATGGCTTACTGGGGCCTGGGTTCCCATACGAGAGCACCAAAACCCACGCAACCTGCGGGAAGACCAGCGCGCACGGCATTTCCGAGAACRAGGAGGGGCTCCGCCGGCTCTTCGCGGGGGAATGAGCCACGGAGGCTGGAGGCCGCCGGGCGGAGGAGCAGGGTCGGGGAGGTTGGACGGTGGCACCCCAGGGGCGCGGCGGGTGCCCATTGGCCAGTGGGCACGGCTCCCGCCAGCAGGGGGCACTGCCTCC
Organism: Apteryx rowi; assembly: GCF_003343035.1. NCBI lineage: Eukaryota > Metazoa > Chordata > Aves > Apterygiformes > Apterygidae > Apteryx > Apteryx rowi. The sequence goes on along the minus strand of NW_020450307.1, from coordinate 1,575,516 downwards.
CCGGGCAGGGGCGCGCGCCCCGGCCGAAACCGGGCCAAGCCTGGCCAGGAACACCTGGGCAGCTGCCCGCAGATCCCATCTCCCAGCTGCCGCAGCTCCTCGAGATGGAGATCGGGGTAAATCACTGTTTATTACTCTTTAAAGTGTTTGCCCTCCTTCAGTTTCACCACATCCTTAACTCCATGGCTGCCCACGCAGCCCTGCAGCTCCTTGATCTAGAAGGGAGGCCGCCACACACACCCACAGCTGGACCGACCCACAGCCGGTGCTCCGTGCTCGGGGTGGCAGCACTTTCCGAGCCATTTGGTTCCTGATATCAATGACACAAACAAATAAATAAATAAACAATGACAAAATTATCCTTTCAATCAAAATAGCAGAGTACATAGTTCAGGCCCAGTCAATCATCAACCAGTTTATTACCATCTTGCTCCTTATTAAAAAAAAGGACGCACACGCACGTAGACGTACGCTCCTGCAATAATTATTTGAAATACGGTGGATCACCGGGGCAGGCCGGTTTGGCCACTACTGTCATTTAAACAGGGGGCTACAAAGGGGTTTAGATGATTTTGGAGGAGCAAATACGGTTGTGTTAGCAGGTGCTGGGTCAACGTGGTGGGATCGAATGCCCAACAGGGAGGTAACGCGGCCCAAGCAATTCCCAACAAGCTCCGAATTTGCCTACTTTGTGAAACCTAAACAAAGCCCTGCCCCAGGCCAGCCGAGGGCCAGAAAACCCAACAACACAAGCCATGGAGCCTGACGCTGACTCCAGCTGGAATGACGCCCCGGCCGATAGGAGGCCGGGAAGCCTCAGCCCCACACGTCGCCACACCCAGCTCTCACAGCCCAAACCCACACAGCGGAGCGGCCCGACGCTAGGCCCCGGGCCCCCCCACCTCGCCGTCCTGATACCAGATCAAAAACCAGAGCACTAGCCACAAAAAGCTACAACCAAACACACGCCCAGTCCCAACACTGGGGCCTGTAATCTAAGACCAAAACATTGCCCCAGCCTGGCCACCGTTCATCCTCCCTGGGAGATGGGAAGGGGTGGGGGAGGTCTCCTGAACCTCTCACGGAAAGGACAAAACAAACCCATCCCAGATATGCCCAGGTTGAAAAAAAAATRCTCATTAAATGTAATAAGCAGCCTCATCTTCTGACACTGCCTTGTCCCAAATAAATTAAATTCCTTTTCATTTAGACAGCGCAGGAACCTGACAAGCAACCTTTACCAACAAGACGCCAGAGCGCAGGGGGGAAAGAAATGAAAGAGAAAACAACCCACACAACTTACAACAAATATAAACGCAGAATCATTTCAAAACCCCCATAAACTTCCCCTCCGCATCCTCTCGCGGCCGGCCCGCGCCGCGCCGCGCCGC
>NW_020450307.1:1569656-1572780 GCF_003343035.1 Apteryx rowi | reverse complement strand
CTCTCTCTTTTTTTTTTTTTGCAGTGAATTTCCTCATTTTTTTGTTGCTTTATTTTCCTAAGTAGCAAAGAATGTGAGGGAGGTTCTAAGAGGCGTGTTGGGTAAACACAGATATAAGCCTCTTTCTTTAAAACAAACGAACAGATTATTTACCTGATTAAATAGGTATTTTGAGCAGGTTGTAGGCTGTTTTTGCGGACACACCATGTTTGGCTCCGCGGATTTTGGCAGAGCAGGACTCTTCACCAGGGCTGCGGCGCCGTCAGCCAACTCGTGAGCTCTTAAATCCTTTTAAAAGCAGACCTCAGTGTGCGTTTCACAGGAGGCCGGCATCATTACCCCACTGCACACATGGGGAAACTGAGGCGCGAGCAAGGGAAGGGACTTGCCGAAAGTGGCCAGACAGGTTAGTCACGGGGCTGGAAGGAGCCCAGGTCTGCTCGGCACTACGGCCCCGGACGCACCGCGCCCGGAGAGCGGCCTGGCCCAGCGACCCAGCCGCGCTGCTGCAGTCTGTCGCCGAACGCGGCTCCCGGCAGCGCTAGATTGGCCTGGGCAGAACCGTGCAGGGAGACGGGGCAGGAAGGGGTGTCCTTGGTGAAAAGCACACGTTTCCTGGCTTCCCTGGAAAAATCAGAACGAAGCCTGGTGTGAAGGAGGCGCCCCGGCACGGCGGGGTGGGGAGGGCAGTGCAGGCGGGGGCATCGCGCCCCGGCTGCGCGTCCTGCCCCGCTGCCCCCAGCTCGGCGGGAAGCTGCAGGCGGGAGCAGGTGGAGATGCTGCCTTTCCCCATGAAGTCCGGGTTTCCAACCGTGCCATCGACTCCGACCAGCATGGTCACCCAGAGGTGCCCTAAAAATGCCACCTGTCCACGGTCTGTGCCTCACTCGGCCCCAACTGGGGCCCTGTCCCAGGCGGCCGCAGCCCTGTCCCCTGCCAGGCCTCTCCCAGTCTTGTGCCCGAGCCAGACACTGTGGTACCTGCCAGAGAGGCTCCTACCCGCGAAGTGATGGACAGCTCCAAAAATACTAACGCTGCTTACGTGTCGCTTCATCTCTGGGTTTGTAATAGCTCAGTTTGGACACGGCACCTTCCTGCCGCTGAGAGATTCCTGACGGGTCCCGTAAGTTCACTGCACCCGGTGTCACTCGGATTTCTCTGTTTTCACTTCTGTGAACTTAGTATTTACCAGGGGGGTTCTGCTGCTCTCCACTGCTGTTTCCCGCGAGAGCTGCCCTGCCCGTGTCTCCGGGTCTTTACCTGGGGGAAATCACACGCACTAACACCGATGTGTTGCCGCACGCAGCCACACAGACCCTCCAAACACACCTGTTCTCCTAGGGGCACCGAGCTGAGCACGCGCACACATCAGTGCACAAACGTCCCCACGCTCCCAGCCGGCTCACACCCCCAACACGCACGTGCACTCCAGCCGAGCAAATAATCCTTTGCGCTCGCTCCCTTTCAAATGCACACATGTCCATACACCCTGGCACACACGACCCCCCCAACCCAAACACCCCCGGAGGATCCCCCCCGCAGACCTGCCACTGTCCCTCCCACTGCTCCGTGCAGGAACAACTCGCCAAGGTGTTTTTCCAGGTGAAGTCCACGCCCTGCGGCTGACGCAACAGCGAGGCCTGATTCCCTATCGCCCCCATCTCCAGTCATGGGCTTTATTTCCCCATCCTCCCCCCGTGCCTCTTACCCAAGACAGGGCTGCTCTTTCCTCTCTCGGAGGCTGTTCRGCTTTCTGCTCCTTTGGGGACCCCCGTGCAACCACTGCGCCAGAGCAGCCTCCCCTCCTGCCCGGCCCCCAGGGTGCCGCGCCGCACCGCGCCGCACCACGCTGCCTAGCCCGGCCAGGGCAGCTCCCGCGCCCCGGTGCCAGGGCTGCTCGAGGGAAGGAGCGTCACCCCGAGCCCACTGCCCGGCCGCACCGCAGCGGTCGCTGCCGTGCCCCTCGCAGGGGTGGCTGCCCCGCCGCGGCGGGCGAAGCGCCCTCTCCTTGTCCCTTCCCTTCCTCCCAGGGGCGTCAGGAGTGCTCGGTAATTAATGTTTGCCAGGTGCTCAGAGATCCTCAGATGAAAAGTGCAATGGGAGGGGGAAGGATGATTAATTTATTATTATTATTACAGTTTAATGCTTTCCCCGCAGACAGTGTGCCAGGGCTGAGCAGGGCGTGAGTCACACTGATACGTGGGACATCCCCCTGCGCGTCTCTCCTGCCTCTGTTTTTACGCTCAGCCCGTTTTCCCAGCAGTTTCTCCCCACTGCGCTGGAGCTGCCCCCGGGGCCCGGGGCCGTGCTCCGGGTTCATGGGGGCTCCGGGTGCTGGCTCCCAGATTGCAGGTTGGAGATCTGGCAGCTCTGTGCTCCTCCTGCTCCTGCTCCTGCTCCTGCTCGGGGAGTTTATTAGGCAAATGCTCTTGCCCTATTTCTGTAATTTTGTTTGATTTCTGTTTCGTCAAGGGAGGTGCCCGGAGGCCTCGGGGCCTGGGCGGCAGGAGCAGACAATCCGTGCTTTCTTCCCCTTTCCTCCTCTTTCACTCCTTCCTTCTCAGTTCGGTTTCAATCACACTATTGGCACATGGTGCCCAGCAAGYGCTGCCAAAGCGGCCGTGCGGCGTCTCAGCGTGCCGGGTGCGGCCCCGCCAGCATCGCCTCTGCCAGCTACCAGCGCTCGGCGTTGCCCGAGCGCTTTGACACCAGCTCCGCACCATGGGGCTGCTGCTCCTCCAGACGCTCCGCAGCTTCCAGCATCTGCTGGAGGCCGAATGCTGCTCCTCTCTTGACCAGCGCCTAGAGGCACCTGCTGTAAGAGGAGCAGGCCATGAGGCAGCGAACACGCCGCGTCCTCGTGCTGCACAGGGGCCCAAAAGACTCCGGGGGAAGGAGTGGCAGGGGTTTGAATACACGAACAATTAGTTACAATTTCCTACCGCCATTAGCAGCGCAGCCGGGGATCGCAGGGTGGGGAGGCGAGGGGATCGTCCTGCCCGGGCACCGGGGCCGACCGGGAAGGTGCCTGGCGCTGCGCAGCACGTGCCCTGCCTGCAAAGCCGGCAAACGCCAGCCCGGCTCGCCCGGCGCGCTGCTGCTGCCGCCAGCCCCGCGCCCCCCG
>NW_020450307.1:1558060-1569570 GCF_003343035.1 Apteryx rowi | reverse complement strand
GGACGCACTGTGCGGGGCAGGCCCCGCCGCAGCGGGCCCCCGCTGCAGAGCCCCAGAGCCGCTGCTGCCCAGAAGAGCTGCAGCTCCGCTTGYGCCGCTGCACGCAGGCTCCGGCACAAACCGAAACGCAAGGCCCCCCCTGTGCTCACACGCGTGTGCAAACGCTGCCAGGCACTGGGCGCACAGCCGCTGCAAACGCCCCGCTGACTCTGCCTGGGTACCAGCGACAGGGATCGTCCGGTACGTTTTAGCAGGACATATGCTGAAGGCCTGATGCCCCGGAGATGGCCCGTGGCTGCGGGAAGCCGAGCCGCTGCTCCGCTCGCTCCCCGGGGTAGTAACCCGCTTCCGCAGCAGCCGCCTGCTGAAACGGGCTGCGCGGCACCCGGAGCAGCAGCGAGCGCCTTGTGCGGGCTCCCGCAGCACGTGTGCCGGTGGGGCGCCGAACGGACCCCGCTGGCGGAGAGGACCCCGGGGAAGCGCGGCCGCAGCCGCTCGGGAGCCCTGCCAGGGTCGGGGGGGCGCGGGCGCAGCGGCGGGCGCTAAGTGTGAGGCAGACGCAGCGATTGCATTACTGCAGGAGCCCGGGCTGGCAGTGCCGAGCTATCGTCCCCGTAATCCTGTTAGCCAGCAATCTCCATTCCGAAAGAGCTTCATTTCTTTGTGAATATTTGTAAACTAGATATCTAATGGAAAATTATAGGAAAATTATAGTGAAATTCATGACGAAGAAATCCGATTAGCCCTAATTCAATTATGCCATCTTAGCCCACACAGCACATTTCCCATTTTTTTCCCATAAATACCAATGCCAGGGGTCCGGGTAATCAAATAAAATTGAAAATCATCTTCCCATTAAATTCAATTAGCTGCAATTTCTAAAGCCTATCAGAGATTTTAATTACTAAATTATAAAATTCTCCAATGCTAAATTGAAACTAAAAAAATTGCACATCCTTGTATTTCAGAAGAAAAAAACCTAGCAGAAACCTTGAAAAATACCCTTCTCCTCCCATCAGCACCCACGTGAGCGCGGGTCTGGGGAGCTTCGTCAGAGAAACGATCGCGGAGGGACACGAACCAGGCCGCGGGAAGAGGGTGGCTGTCTCAGAGGGAAGGAGCTTGGACATCGGCCGCGATGGAAACGGAAAACCCAGCCCCACTGGGTTGAAAGCGGCCTGGGAGAGGCCAGTGAGCCCAGCAGCATCTTTGCTGCCTTTCCCGCCCGCGCTCGGCAGCCCGAGCTGGCGCTCCGCACTTCCACGCCGCTCCGCCGCGAGCCGGYGCGCTCCCGGGCGCCGGCTAACAGCGCAGGTTCTCCAGGAGCTGGGATGAGTTCTGCCTGCGGATGGGCTCCGTGGGGTCGCCCCTCGAGCCCCCGCGGGCCCAACCCAGGGCAGCAGAGCCGGCGATGCCCAGAGGGAAGCAGGAGGGCAGATGCTGCCTTTGTGCTCCTGATAAAGCTTCCTGAATAACAGCCGTGCAAGCCCGGTCCTGACACGGCATTAAGGGAAGCTGGAGACCTCAGCAAACCGATTTAGCTTGAAGCGCTACTTCAGGGAGCACGTGGGCTGTACCGGCGCAGGGGGATGCGATCGCCCGTCCCCGATAGCGCCGGCAGGGGAGTTCACAGCGGCACCAGGCAGGCAAGCCCATCCCTAAACTACTCTTTATTCAGCAAGCAAAGCAGGCAGGCAAATGGGGACCCGGCAAAGCCTGCGCCTACGGATGCTCTCTTCCAGCCCCGCACCTCTGGAGACCAGCGTGGCACGGCGAAGTGTCGAAGGGGCAATTAACCGCGCGAGGCAGYGGCGGGGCGAGGAGCTCAGCTCAGCTCTCCGGTTACAGGCTCCGACCCTCGACGCGGCAGCTAGCGAGGCTCCGCTGCGGAGAGGAGCGGGCCGCCGCCAGAGCGACGCTGCGCCGGTCGGGATGCTCCGGGGCTAGCTGCYGCGACGCAGCTCCCTCGGAAAGCACCGCTGCTCCGCCGGAGCGCACCTCTGCCCCGTCCCCTAAAGGGTTTAGCTGTGCACTAGCACAAACGGATCCGGTTTCTAACGCATTTCCCAGCATTAACTAGGTGCTCTGGCTGCCCCTGAACCAGGCCGATACTCGGTTTAATTTACCGGGCGCCCGAAAGTTGCCAGCAGGGAGTTGCCCGCAAACAGAACAACAACAAAAAAGTTAATGATCTGGGCTTTTTCTTTAATAAATAGGCAAACTGGCTGAGCCGGATTGTTGGCTGGGATTCGTCTCCCCTTTATCACCCTGGAGCTTCTGTGACACATTCTCCAAATCATCAGCATTTTGCAATTTGAGGTCGTTACCAAATACGATTTTTTTGCCAGGGAAGGGAGAAAAATAAATTAATAATTARGAAGGGCAAGCAGGGAGAGGCTGCGGGCTGGATGGCGCTGCCACCTCCGCGGGGATTGCTCAGGCACCTGGCAGCCGCCCAGCGCGCACCTCGGCCGCCGGCTCACCCTGGAATGCGGCGCTGGCACCCAGGTGCGACTTGATGTTACTACGAATTAATCAAAGTCTCCTCTGCAAACGTCCAGCACTAAATCACCGCTGGCTGAGCTTCGAGCGCGATTCCCCCGTTGCAGGGATTCGGCGCGGGGAGATCGGCAGCCCCGGGTGAAAAGCCGAAGGGGGTTTCCTCTCTGCGGTCCCCTGGTGCTCCTCGGCACAGGCCTCTCCCAGCTGGAAGAGGAGCACGTCCCCCGCAGCCCTGCTCCCGCTCGCGGCGCCTGGCTGCAGACGCTCCAGCCAGGCTCACACCCCTGCCGGACCAGAGCGCTCTTACGCCGGAGAGGAACGGGACTTGACTGCGAGCCTGGTGCAGACGGCGAAGGACCGTGCCCGCGCTGCGCGTACGCCTGTGCCCGCCGGCCTGAGTGCCTGCGGGGGCCCCTGCGCGCGCGAGGGTGTGAGCCTGGCGCGGCGCGGCTGCCTGCGCGGCTGCAGGGCACCCAGCCGCCCRCGGGGCCGCCCAGGGGCGCTGGGGCACGGCTTTGCTCGGCGGGGGCGCTGCCCGTGTCAACACCTCTTGCGTCGCTGAACTCGCCGTACCAAGCCCCCTGTCCCGGCCAGCCCCGGCGCCCGGGGCGGCAGCGGTGCGCGTGCCCTCGCCGCTCCGAGACGCGGCGCTGCCCTGAGCCACGGGCGAATCGTATTCCCCTCTCCGCACTCTGCCTGTCTCGGAGCCCTCTCGTATTTTCAGTGCTCACCAGACCGTGAATTCACCTTCATACCAGTTACAGGGTTATTTAGCTTCTCCTGACACCAATAACCACCAAACTTTCCTCGGCAGCTCGCTCTCCCCTGGGAGCCATGAAGGGCTCCTCCGCCAGCTGCCCCGCGCCACCCCCGCGCTCCCCCGAGCAGCACCGCGGCCGGGGGCACCGCTCGCCCACCGGCTCCCGGCTCCCATCGCAACCCACAGCCACGCTGCGAGGAAGAAGAGAGCCGAGGAGTTAAGAAAGGGATGGAGGGAGCGAAACAGAGGAGGGGAGATAAAGAGAGGGAGAAGAGAAAAAGGGTGATAAAGGAAAAAGGGTGCGAACAGAAGAGGAAAACACCCAAGAGAGCAGGGAAAGGAGCGGGGAGAGGGAGCCCGGCAGGCTGCGGGAACGGGCCGGTCCCTTCCCCGCTCACCCCCCAAGCAGTTCTCTCCAGCGCCCGACACTAACGCATTCGGCAGCTCTCCTGAAATCGCGGGGAGCAACCAGAGGGGCCGCAGGAGCCGTGGGAGCGGGAGCAGTGCTGCGGCCCCAAAGGAGAGGGGCGAAGCTGCCGCGCGGGGCCACGCGCCGGGGAGCTCGGCAGCCTCCAGCCGGGCTGCTCCCCGCTCTCCTGGGCTTCTTCCCTTCCGACCAGATGTTTCCTAGCTGAAGCGAGTGCTGCGGTGACATTTCGCTCGGAAACCAAATGTGCGCTGACGGCGAGCGGCACCCCCGGGAACGCCCTCCCGGCCCCCGGGCGCCGCACAGCCTCGCGCAGCTCACAGGGCGCGCGGGCGACCGCAGAGGTTGCGGCGCCTCGTCACATTTGCCGCTGCCTCGGGGCCAGCCTGAGCTCTGCCAGCGGGAAGCTCGCCGGCTGCCGGGCCCTGGCCGCCCGCTGCTCCCGGTGTGCCCAGCCTGCGGGCGGCCGGGCAGCCCGGCCTCCCCACGCAGCCCTTTGGCCGGGCGATTTCATCGACGGCTGACGAAGGGCCTCGTTTTGGGAACCGGTGGGCGTCCCTCCGCCTGTCCTTTCACCGGCTCCCCCGTCCCAGCAGGCGGGTTCGTAGAGGAGCAGGCGACGGCTCAGACTGCACAGAGACAGGCGCAGCGCAAAGCCCAAAGGGGAGAGCGTACAAGGGACCAAGGTGCCGAACGCTCCCCCCGACCCCGAGCTTTCCCGGGACGTTCCCTACTGCTGGAGTTTCGGCTGCATTTGAGCCACCACTCGGCGAAGGCGGATGAGGGGACGCGCAGCAGAGACCCCGCTGTGCCTCGGCGGCCCGGGGCGGGAGCTGCAAGCGCACCCCGGCCTCCCGCTTCCCCTGCCTCCGTGGGGAAAGGCTCCGTGCAAACAATAGATCAATAGAGCCCCCGCCTCTTCGGAAGGAAAACAAACACCCGGATCACCGCAAATTAGAGAATGTTTCGCTTCACTTCATCCAAACAGGCTGACAATTTTTTTGGGTTGTTGCCACGGCGACAGAATAACACAGCGTTCAGCCTGTTGCAGAACAATCAATTAAGTTAATGCCTCCGAGTGCCTGTTTACTCTTCCATTTAGGAGGTGCTGCTCTCGCTCGCTCGCTTTCCTCGTCTCTTGCTCGTTTTCAATTTTTCATCATTTGCTTCCTGTTCCTATTCCTTCTGCATTTTACCTAAAATAAAGTMCCTCCCCTCAACTAACTCCTGGCTCATAAGGAGCCTCCCACGTGGGGGAACGATCACCTGCAAGAAAGTTTTCCCTTTCCTCTAACTCTCCCATCTTTCCTCCTCTCCTCCTGGAAAGACGAAGCGGAGCTCACCTCACCCTGCGCGATACAGCCCTGCGCCCTCTTGCCAGGGCGCCCAGCAGCTGCCAGTTTCTGACCGCCAGCTCCAGAGCCTCCGGGGCAGAGCGAGGCAGGAGTAACGCCGCTTTTAATAAGATGCTCTAACTCCTTCACTCCACGAAGTGAAGGAGTTGGCCAAGGCTAAGCCTGAGAGACCATTCAGGGCTTCTGCCTGCGGGTCTCTTTGCGCCCTGGTGYCAGCTTCCTCCCGAGCACAACACCCCGACGTTTTTGTCTTTAAACCCCCTGGAGAAGTGTCCATCTCCCCCATGCCCACATAATTCATACTGAAGTTAAAGGAAAAAGCAAAGTCAAGCACCTTGTGAAGACATGCGCTTTCCATGCTGTTGCCTTCTCCTCACCCTACCACCGGCAACAAGTATCTAAACCTAAATCCCACATTAATTTAGCAGGTGTCTACTGAACGGATGAGACAAAACTGCAGACAGGGCAGAGGGGAACTAAGACACAGGGAGAAATCACAGCAAGAGGATCCGATGCGACATCTCGCTGCTCCCCAAGCTGGAGGCTTTCCAGAGGGCTTTGCTCCCCCGAGCCGGCGTTGCCCCCGCTCGCTGGGAGGAGGAGGCCAGGCCTGCTGGGCCGCCGGCCCCGTCCGCAGCGGCTCGCCTTTCCCCTCCYGCGCCCAAGTTGTCAGCGAACCTGTTGGAGCAGGGGCTCGTTGACTGCTCCCTGTCCATTACAGCCCGGATTATAAGCATATTGCACAGGGCTCTCTGCACGGTGCTGGGGAAATCCAATACGCTGAAAGGTTAATGCAATCAATTAGGGTGACAAGGAAGTAGAGTAAAGCCTTCCGAGTAGATGAAAGGGAGAGAGAGATGGAGAGAGAGAAAAGCAAAGGGAAAGCGGGGGGGAAGAGAGCAAAGGGACATGGGTGGGAGGAGAAGGAAGATGGCACAGGGCTCCTGTTGCAGACCACAGGCCCTGGCCAGGCCTGGGCCACTGGCTTGTCCCCGCGTGGAGGGGCTGGGGCGATCCGCAGGGACAAGGYGGCCGGAGACCCCCGGGCAGCAGGCAGGACAGGACTCTGCCTTCTTGGCTTCTCCTGTCCACTCCTGTGAAGCGCAGAGCGCTGCTCAACAGCGGCCGGACGGGACGTCCCGCGACTGGCACGTTCCCCACCACCGTTCATTTTGGGGGGCTGGCAGTGAACTCACCGCGTCCTTGCTACCCGACCGCCTGCAAGGCATGGAAGCTCCTGGGTGCCCCAGCCCCTGCCGGGGCGTCCGGCTGCCCCGGCCCAGCCCCGGCGCTGCCGCGGGGGCTGGCTCAGCGCCTGCTCCCTGACCCCCCACCAGCGCACTTCTTCATTAACCTGGGCCGGCGGGTCAGCGAGTGCAGCCCCTTCCCACCACAGCGCCTGCTCGCGCACCACTCGGCCTAGGAGAACGTGACACCAGCTCATTAGGACAAATTATTACTCTATAACCCCTGCCGCAATGTCCCTTAATATGCCTATTTAGCAAGAGACAAGTCCTGGTGGGCTCCTCGCCATTAAAACAACCTCACAAATCACCAGAGGCACAAGCAGCGCRATCTCCGTGCCCAGGGGCAGGGGACGGTGCGGCCGCAGGCGGCTGGGGTGCCGCGGGGCGCGGAGCCGGCGAGGTGTTGGCTCACAGGCCTTGCCTTCCTCCTCCGGACAGCCCGCACATCGCAGCGCCGCTGGGGTTGTTCTGCGGACGAGAAGTCACCGCTCCGCCACAGCAAGCTCTGCAAAAATGCTTTGGGATACCCGTTTGCACCCCTCGCCTCAACCACGAGCATCAGTGTGAGCTGCCACAAGGAGACCTGCGCRATCCAGATGCTTCCTCCGCTTCTCTGTGACAGCCGGGAAGTCGGTGCCTGGCTTCACGACTCGGATGCAACGCTAACCTCACTCGCTAGCTCGCTGCCGGTTAAGCAGCAAARGCAGAGGGAGGGCTGGAAGCTGCCGGGCGCCGGCGGGCAGCGGTGCTCCCTCGCCGGGGAAGGGCGCGCTCCGTGCTGGGGAGGCAGCGCTGGCGGGCGGCCGGCACCTCGCGGGGAGCGGGCAGCGCGGGCTGCCTGGGCAATGCAGGCATTGCAGCAGCGCTGCAACTCGGGGCACAGAGCGAGGCATCACGGGGGAGACAGAAACACGGGCAAACGTCAGCTGAAGACGGCTACTGAACGGCRATGGGGAGCGAGAGGAAACCCAGCCTCCCGCCTCAGCTGCAGGAGAGGGAAAAGGGAGAAAGAAAACGGTGAACGATATAAAAAGAGCACCGGAGAGAAAAGCGAGCGAGAACAGGAAACGAAACTGCGCCGTACCAGGCAAGAGAGAGTGAGAGAGAAATGTAACGGAAAGAAGTAAGAACGAAAAAGAAAGGAAAGTGTGAAAAGTGAGCGGTGTCGGGCACAGCCCGGGGCAGAGCGAGAGCAAGCAGACGGAGAAGAGAGGGATGGAGGAGAGAAAGAGGGAGGGAGGGAGGGAGGGAGGCAAAGGAAGAGAAAAGAGCAAGAGGCGGCGGGCGGCGCGGGCGCGGGCGAGGCAGCGCCCGTAACCAGGGCTGTGAAGCATGAAAAGGGAAGAATCTGCCTGTTCCTTTCAGCGCTCGGAGCATGGCGCTCGCTGCTGACCTACACTGTGCCCGGCTGTGATCACGTTTTCAGGGCCACTGCCCGCCGATCCCGAACAATGATGGGGAGCCTTTGAAGTCGCAGAAAGGAGCCGCAATGTGAACAGGGCGCTTTTTTTTTTTTTTTCCATATTTTTAAGGGCGGGGGGGGAGGAGGGAGGAAAGGGAAGGGATGGGGGGGAGGCTGGGGGAGAGGCTGCAAGGACAAAACAGAGAGTTGCCCCCAGCAGGGTGCCCCGAAACGAGAGAGACAGAAAAAAAAACCCCAAAACAAACAGTTTATGAGCGGGGCACATGCTGCCTGTGTCTGCCTGCCCCGCACCGCCGGCCCCCCGCGCTCCCGCCGAGGCTTCTGTTCCCCAGCGGTGATGGATGGACGCCCAGGGCCATTCAGGCTGCCGTGTTACCGCCGCGGTATTTACATAACACTGGCCTTCCACCGGCCACCTCTGACACCCCCGGCCGGCCTCGCCGCCGCCGCCACCGCGCTCCGACAGCCTCCGAGCTGTGCAGCGCGGGGGCTCGGCGTCCCCCCGGCGCCGGGCCCTGCTGGCCTCGCCTGGCCTGCCCGGGGCGCCTGCGTTCGCCCCGAGCGGGGACGGGGAGCAAGACGGGTGCCATGGGCGCAGCTACCCCGGGGCTGCCCCGGAGGACCGACGGAGCGGCGTCAGCGTCGTGCTGCCTGTCCCCCGCGGCTCCGCAGCGTGCGCTCGGCGCCGCTGAGCTGCCGCCCCGCGGAGGGGGCACTCCCCGGCCTTCGCTGCGCGACCACGGGGGACTCCCACCGACCACCCCGGCCCTCGGGGGCTCGGGGAGCCGCAGAGACCTGCAGGGATCAGCAAGCGGGCACCGAGAGACCTCGGGAGCGTGAGAGGGCTTGGGGAAGGAGAGGAGCCACGGAGAYGCCGGATTGTGCAGCGACGCAGACGGCGCAGATGGCGGTGCCGGGAGCGGAGTGAGACTCTGGGAGACACGCGAGAAAGCCCCGTGGTCCGCCAAGCCCCAAGGAAGAGGCAGGGACGGGGGGACCAGCCTCCRCGCGGCAGGGAGCTTCAGTGCCCATCGCTGCAGACAGGGCAGGAACTCYGTTACCCAGCACACGGAGACCAGGATTTTAAGAGAGATATATATCTTCCATCTCCCTAGGCTCCACGCCTCTAACTCTTATTAGGCACAGACTAAGTGACCATGCAGCTCTAGGAGACTGTGAAGGATCTTCTCTGCAGTAACAGAGACCACAAGGGTCTAGGTAAAGGGAAAACCAGGAGAACTCAGGATTCAGCTGGAGATGCAGACCTGCTCCCATCCTACCAGCATGTGCTGCAGTCTGAATAGATAAAAATGTGCCAGCTGAGGACAAGAGTGAATGCAACACCATCTTAGACTGCTTCTATGTGAACTGAGCTCAACTCAACCTCACAGAGACGACAGACACTGCACCCGACTCACTGAGAGGCCCTCACCCATCTCCCACCAGCCCACCCGGATGAAGACAGAGAGGTACACACACATTTGTATCGGTGAAGACAGGGGCAGCAGAGAAGAAATTGAGAAAAACCCACAGCCACAAAACCAGGTGCCCAGCACAACTGGTACACAAGGACAAAGACGGAATTAGGACACACACGGACCATGTCTGCATTAGACCTTCCTCCCTCRTTAGGCCTCTTTATAATCAGCAGCGGTCCAGCCCCAGAAGTTCTAGTGCAGACACAGSCACCGAGAGCAGGCCATGAAGTGAGACACGCAGAGGAAAAGAGAACCCAGGAGGGCGTAGTGACATACCCATTGCAGTCTGAAGTCTCTCCTACCTTTCGGAGAATTCAAGGCCTGGGTTCTTGCCTGGTTTTTAGCTCTGAATTCACTTCATCCTGGGGAGGGAAGAGAAGGGATACAGTTAATACACAAGATGCACCTGAGGTGGACAGTCAAGGCACAGACACTCACAGAGGCCCCAGATCAAACACGGGGACAAGCGAGAGCCCAGCCACAGGCAGGGCCAGCGTGGGACATGCAGGCTTTGCAAGGAAACAAGGTGCCCTCCTGGCCCTGCCGGCACCGTGCAGCGACGGGCACCCCATGAGACGCCCGGCGATCCTGCACTGCACTGCGCATGAGGCTCCTAACAAGGGCTGGAAATAATTTAGTGGGGAGAGAGYAGCTGTTCCCGGGCCAAGTCCTGCTTCCCAGGCACCACAGAYGGACCTTGCGGCGACCTGCACCACGCTCTGCCCCACGTCCCAGCGCCCTCTGCTCCATGCCCACTTCTCCCCTTCCCCACCGTCCTGTTTCCCTGCTGGCCCCTCTCCCCAGAGGTTCACCAGGGTGCTAAYGCTGACGCCCCCCTCGCACACCAGTGGGGCACAAGATGACGGGGTGCAGGACAGGACCACAAGGCGCCAAACCCCCTTATCCACTCATCTGCGCTTCTCTGCTCCCGGAGAGCGCAGAGCACGAGGAGGAAGGAGAAAAGGGGTAGGGGAAAAAAAGTCACAGCAAAACACATGAAAAGTAAATTGAATTATTTAAAACCATATGTTCCAAAAATGTGACAGAGCATAAAAGCCGTGCGTGAGACTTCCGGAGGGGGTTAGCCTGCACAGGCACGGCGGGAGGAGAGCTGGCGGGAGGGGGAGGACTCCCGCTCCCGGCACGGGGAGGCGGCAGGGAGCACTGGCAGCTTCGCGCCGGGCAGGCAGGGCGCTTCGCCTGTCCCGCAGCCCCTTCCTCGCGAGCGGGCAAAAAGGGCGCGCTCAGGCGCCTGAGCCACGCGTGGCAGGGGAACGAAGCGAGCGGCCGAGGTCTCGCGCAGAGCCCACGGCCCCGGGCGGGAGCCCGGCTGCCTGCRCGGGGTGTCGGGACGCAGCGCGCCTCCCTCCCTCCCGCGGGGGCGGCAGCGTGCGCCCGGTCGGCCCCTCGCAGGCTTCCCCTCCGCAGCCCCACGGAGGGCAACAGCGAGAGGATGCGCTCTGGGAGCTCCTGCCCGCCCCGGGGGCCCCGGCTTCCTCCTGGCGCTCGCAGCGCCGGGCCAGACATAGATGCCTGGCTTTGGCTGGGACCCGGAGTGGGAAGGAGCTGGTGCGACATCCCAGACRGAGGGATGGACACGGAGCGGAGGGAGCCCCTCGGGTGAGGAAGACGCATGAGCAGCCCGGCTCCCTCCTCTCCCACCCAGCGCTGACGCTAGGGAGGCTGAGGACACGGCTGCTCCAGGAGCCACCGGAGCAGYGGCTCCCCCGCCGCCGTCCTTCTCCCTCCCCGGCGCTCTGCGCTGCTCTCCGGCTCTCTCGCCCGCTCTCCCACCTTCCTGCTTTTGTTCTCTCTTGCTTGCTTGCTCTCCCCATTGCTCTCTCTGCCATTCTGTCACGCTCTTCCTTTTCTCTCRCTCCCTTTTGTTCTCTCCCCCTTCCCGAGCTCTCCGCTCCTCTCCCTGCCCTCCTGCCTTTACTCCCTCACCCCCATGCACAGGCGATTCTTGGGTTTGAGTTTTTAATTGTTTTTTTTTTACTCCCCTTCTTTYGGCCGCAGCTTATCAATGATGCAAGAGGAATAACGCCAATTTACTTAGAATGTGTAATCCCCAAATCAGATTGGGGGATTGTATGAGGCAATATGACCTTGCATATGTCTCCATTAAAGCCAGCCAGGCCTCCTCTTGTATTCTGTGTTCCCAGTACATATTTAGACAGATAACGCTAATTGTACTTGACATGTCCTCTTAAGGATGGACTCTTCCCTCCCCCAGCTCTGCCTGCTTCCCCGGCTGACAGTGCGCCGCAGCAGAGCCCGCTCGCTCGCTCGCAGCGTGCCGCGGCACCTGCGGGGCC
>NW_020450307.1:1553515-1557905 GCF_003343035.1 Apteryx rowi | reverse complement strand
GCCGGCCGGCCTGCACGGACGGGGCGCGGGGGGCTGCGGGCAGGGAGCCAGGCGCTGCTGGGACATGCTTAATCTGAGATTACGCGTTGTTACTGTGACAAGCTTGAAATCTCTACAAAAATGAGCAACGTGCTGCCACCTCCGAAGCCATCGCTGCCACCTCACCCTGCCCCTCGCCCTGCTTGCACCCCTCTCGCCCTCCATCCTCCTCCTCCTCCTCCTCCTCCTCCTCRCTGCCTGCCCCTTCGCCCCTCCCTCCTCCTGCTTCTGCCCCTGCTACTTGCTCTGCTCCCTGCTCTCCTCCTCCGGGCGCGTCGGGAGACCCAGGCCTGGCTCCTTCCCGTGCCGGAGGATGGAGACGAGCCCTCTGGGCACCAGCCCGGCCGCGCTGCGCCGCCCAGCTCCAGCGAGCGGCCGACCCAGGGCGTTGGGGCCGAGGGAGAGGCCCCAGGCGCCATCGCCTGCTCCGAAGCCTCCCTCCGCCACGCAGGAGGGCTTCCACCCCGCGCCTCTCCTACAGCTGGGCATCCAGCTCTTCGAATAAATATTTATATCTGGCTACTGGCCTATGGATCCCAGCTCCAGCTCCTAGGGAACATCATGAAGAAATCCAGACCTCCTCTTCGCCGAGCTTGCCCGCACAGCTCTGCTCTAGAGCAGCCAGCGGGACGAAGGAGCAGGGGAGCTTGCTCCAAGCAAACCAGTGGATCCAAACTCTTCACCAAAGTGGACTCAGGTTGTTTTTTCCCCTTGACACAACATCCTAATTCGACTTTTTCAGTATCTTTCCTTCAACAACCTTTTTTCCTTCCTCCCCTTCCTACCCGGCAACTGYGCATTTATTAATTCATGAGGCACTAATTAGTTCTTTGTTTAATTTTGTGTTAAACAGACTGACCGGAATGATAACGACTTGCAGCGTTGCATTACGGTCCCCAACCGCCCCTGTTTTCTGACAACAAGGGAGCGCAGTGAGACTGGCGTGATGAACCCCAATTCCCACTCCAGTTGCACTTCATTAAGTCAAAATGTGACAAGAAGCTTAGAGAGCAACTTTCAGATCGGATCGCACATAACAATTGGGCAGGAAACTTTCCGCGGGGGAAGCGGGAGCGGCGCTCGCCGCGAAGGCTGGCACCGCGCGCAATTCCCCCGGCACGCCAGCCTTAAAGGAGCCGGCTCCGGCGCGCGCCGGCAGCGAGGGGGTGCCGGGGGGACGAGGGGAGGAAGGGCAGCAAGCGGAGCCGAGCACTTGTCGTGCCGTGGCAGGCGGCGGCACCGCGTGCTGCTCCCCCGGTGTCGCCTGCAGCGGCGGGTCATGCTGGCCGGGCCGCGCAGCCGAGGGCGCCACAGGTTATGATCCTGCGCCGAGTCGCTCGGGGAACTAGCGGCGCATCTTCAGGACCCTTCAGCCCCGTGCCTCAGTTTCCCTACTGCGGCTCACTGTGAAACAGCGGGTGATCCTCAACGTCTACCCCGCTGTCAAGAACGGCGCAGCTGTGAAGTCCCCAAGGCTGGGAAGGGGGAGGCAGAATACTGACACCCCCAACACRAAAGTGAGAAGCGCAGGGGACAGCTCTGATGCCGGGGGGGACGGCTGTCCTCCTGGGGGAAGGACCGGCGCCTGCCTTTAGCTTGGTATAGCGCCTGACGCACCGGCGGCACTACCAATCTGTTAAACCGCCATAATCAATCTGCTAGGAACAATAATCTTGGGAAGGCGCAAAGCGGAGCTGTGCYGGGCGGGGGGGAACACAGTCGCAGTCCCACCGGTCCTCGAGCTCTCCGCTGCCTGCCACAAGCGCCCCTGGTAGGAGCTACGGCAGAGGGCTCGGGTGCGCGGCCGCACGCCTGGCCGGCCCGAGCCTCCCCGGGACGGAAAGTCTGAGCGTGACTTGCTCCTCTGCGCCGGCCAGCGCACGACTCACGAACGGGTGACAAGGAGTCTGGGTCACGACCAGGCGCAGCTGCATCTGCCCCGGTCCTGTTGGCACAGGAGGCTCTACAGCGTGTGGCCAACTCCTTGAGCCCTTCTGGCCTGCTGAAGTGCAGTGAAATACAAATAGCCTACAGGAAAGCGAAAATGGTCTTAAAAACACCCTCCTGAGAGGGGTGCTTATGGGAAGAGGAAAAGAGAACGTCCAAGTGCTCAGGACATGGAGTTTTTGCAGCAGTTTGAAAGCATCCTCTGCTATTGCACACCAGGGACTTCAACGGTGGTAATAAGCCAGGAGCAGGCAGAAGTGAAATGAGTTGGGAAGTCTCCACACATTTTCTAGCAGATTTTTTTCACATTTCTCCCTCACCCCTCTCCCACTCTCCCAAGAAAAGGAGGACTCGTTCCTAGCCTCACTCTGAARAGGTCCACGGCCTGACTAAGGTCCAAAACGCTGGCAAAGCCACAKGAGAGCCCCTCAAGAAAGGGTCCCAACAGGGGCTGGGCAGTGGCACGTGAGCCGTGCGGACAGACAGCAAGGACAGGAGGGACTGAGGCAGCGAAGGTCCTGAACGGGGCAGGCAGAGGAGTGAGCCCTGGGCTGGAGCCTCCCAGCCTCGGGGGCAGCCGGCACAGCTCCACTCTCTACCTTTACCACCAGCATTTTCACCCGAGCGAGCCCCAAATCCACGGCGTTTAAACCCACGCAGCAAGGTACCACAGCGCGAGGCTTGCTGGTACAGTCACAGCCGAACAACAGGCGGCTCTGTGCTAGCAGTCGTGTTTGCGCTGGCTTCCGTCCTTCATGAATCTGGAACGCGGCAGGGACCGCTGTGACCAGCTGCTTCTGCATGACAGAATCCCGGGAAGACACCGGATCCCTCTGATTTCAGTCCTGCGTGTGCTCTGGATACCATGAAAAGGCCTATGTCGATATGAACACGCGGGTGGTGGGTTGGAACGGTCTCCAGAAAGGGCAAAAGCACCCATTAACACCGCAGGCAAGGATGACCGAGAAGGTCCAGGACTGCTGGGGACAAGGGTGACCCCACGCCGTCCCCGCCTGACAACCCTTCCTAGTCATACAAAAGGCCTGGAAGAGACAAGGCTGCTCCACAGACGCAACTGGGCCTCGTCTTCTGCCCAGGGGGRTTAGAGCAAAAGGCAGATACAACTACTGTCCTTTCCTGCGGGGAGCCCAGCGCAGGCGGCTGCCCGGGGGACCCGTCCGGGCGTGGATGCCGAGCGGAGCGCCGCTCAGCCCTTCATCAGGAGCGGGGGAGCGACCCAGAGGCACAGCAGCTTCCCGGGCCGGCCCGCGCCTGGCCTGAGCAGGGAGGAGGCTGCTGAGCCACGGCGAGGAGCCCRGTGCGGCGGACGGCGCAGAGCAAGGGGCAGCTGAGAGCCGCCCCCRTTTCCCGGGCTAGAGCCTCGCGCGCTCCCGCTGCACCATCGTCCCCCGCTGCCCGCGCCTGCTGCGCCTGGGCTGCTCGGGGGAGCGGCGTGGGCTGACGGAGAGGGAAACTCATGTCATCTCCCCGTTTCCCCTTTTCTTGGCCGCCATCACAAGGCAGCTCCGGCAGAGGAACACAAACCAAGTCTATCCATAAATTGTTAGGGCCGCGCAGTTGTTAGCGCTGTTGTATCCTGCACACCAAGTCTCTCTACAAAGAGCAAAGTTTTATGCTCAGAATGCAGGGAAGGAGCATCCCAGATAAGCCGTGGTCTGCCCCTTCTTCCCAAAACAACGTGCGGAAATGTCCTCACCTCCAGCCCCAAACCTCTTCAACCAGGCACACTCTCCTCCCGGAATCACGGGCCCGCTGCCCCCCTTCGCTTCCCCTCCATCTGGCTGSGAGCAGCCTGGGACCGAGCGCTCTTCCCAGCCCTGGGAGAACCCTGCAGTTTCTCTCTCATAAAAAAGAAAAATGGGAGCTATAAAAAAGGCAAAGAAAAGCAAAGCAAAGCAAGGGAAATCACTGCAACGGAGGAAAAGAGCAAAGCCCCCTTCCCCTTCCGCCTGCTACCTGCCTTTCAGGCGCGGGGGGAGCTGCCGCCCCACCGCTCCCCGGGACTCCCCACTCGCGCCGGCGCTCCCGGGGCACCCCGCGCYGCCTCTCGCCCTTTCCCCCTCTGCCGAGACCTGTTGCGTGGAGCCGAGGCCAGCTCGATAAACGAGGCACAAACGGAAGGAGGAAGATGGGCACTGAGCAGCAGGACGGGCACAGCGGCCACCTGCAGCAACCCTGCAGCTCGGCAGCCCTGGGATGGAGGGCAGGGGACGGAGGGCAGGGGACAGAGGGGCAGGGGATGGAGGGCAGGGGATGGAGGGGCAGAGGACAGAGGGGCAGGGGACAGAGGGCAGGAGCCACGTGGCCGTAACTGCTGCCCTTCCCTCCTGGTCCCGGCTCCTTGCACGGACGGCACCAGGCCCAGGCAAGGCGCAGGCCCCCC
>NW_020450307.1:1466293-1552386 GCF_003343035.1 Apteryx rowi | reverse complement strand
GCCGGGGCCGCCGCGGCCCCCCCCGGCCCCGCTGCCCCTTTTGAGGAGCTGTCAGGACCCTGAGTGAGTGTCACACGACCCAAGGACCAGGCGTGACCAAGCCTATTTTCTGCCTCAAATTTGATTGATTAAAAAACTTTTTAGGAAAACCATGTTAAAAGACAAAAAAAGAAAAAAGAGGGAAGAAAAAAATTAAGCAGAAAGGGACAAGGGGGGGGAAAGGGAAAGGCCTCTGCGCTGGGTTTCCCTGGCAATAGCACCAGGGGACAAGTGTCAGAGGCAGATAAACAGCACAACCAGGCCGAAAATAAAGGTCAAAGGAAGCATGAAACTTAACACAACAGTGATTAAGATAATGATGAAGCAGGGGACCCCGGAAAAAAATAAATACGACGCACCGAAACACACACACACACACTTCAAGCGATGGCCCGAGAGCCCTGGGAAGAGGGGACGCCCTGCGCTGGGGCCTGGGGTCCTCGCACACAGCACGAACGGGGAACGTGGAGGGGAGGAATTGGGGAGAGGGGGCTGCGACGGGTCCCCCAGGCTGGCTGCTCCGCGCGGCGCCTGCCAGGGCGGGCGAGGGTGCGGAGCCGAGGGGCATCCCGGCCCTCCCAGCGCCGCCCCGCCGCCGCGTCGTCCCCAGCGCCGCCGCCAGCCCTGCGCAGACGAGCTCAGAAAGGCTGAAGAATTCAGAAAGTAAATCGCAGAACGTCAGGCCCCTACTTCATCTCAAAACTTCCAGGATGATGTTGAATTTGTGGATCCCCCGGGAACTGCCGGGGGCCCRGGAGGGGCTGTGCCGCCCCCCGCGCAGCAGCGCAGCAGGCGCAGCTCCCGCACCAGCCTCCTCCTCCGCGAGCCCGCAACGTTCGGGCGCCAGAACGCGCTCGCTGCAACAGCTTGGCCACCTTTCCGCACCTTCCTCCCACCGCCAGCAACTCCGATTCCCTGTGAAGTGTCCTCATTTTGCCTTTTTGCGGCCACGGGGCGGCACCGTGGCCCCCGCGCGCGGGAGCGCACCGCCGCCGGCGAGCCCGGTCCCCACGCGCGGCCCCGGCTCCCGCAGCACCGCCGCAGCTCGCTGCCGCCGGCCCAGGCCAGCGACGCCACGCAAACCAGGGCGGCAAGTTTAACCCCCGCACGGGTAATCCCAGCTGAGGCGGGGGCCTCGTCCTGGCGCTGCGCTCGCTCCCTTACCTTGCCCAAGGAGCGCGAGCTGTTGGACAGMGCGGCAGGAAAGGCAGGAAACCTTTTCCTGCTAAACGTTCTGGGGAAAGTGAGTCTCTTAGCTGAAAATTTTCTTCCAAGTTGTRGTTATCTCAAAGAAGAGCAAAGAAAATTTTTGTTTTTCACCAAAAAGGGTTGAAAAAGTAATATGCATGTGTGTGTGTGTGTGTCTGTGTGTAAATATATATACATATATATATACATGCACGTGTGGGTGCGCACACACACACACACGCTCTTAATTCCACTTAGAACGCCTTTTTCCATGAAACATATTTCAATGCAAAATTTCTAGCATCATATTCATGAGCCTTTCCGCCCTCCCCCCATCATTTATATTCACGGTCTTTTGTAAAGACTGATTCAGCGACCCCCCCGCTACCCCTGCCTGGGAGAAGAGCAGCTCGGCAGGAGCGCGGCAGGGCTCGGCCAGCCCGGGAGCCGGCTCGGGTGCCCACCGGCGGCTGCGGGCGACGGGGCTCGCGCACCCCGCGGTGCCAGCCCCAGCTAGCAAAACATCCCTCCTCCGGCCCCCAAGGTTATTGGCTGGAAAAGTTGATTTAAAAAATAAACATAGAAGGCAAGGCTTTTTTTTAATTTCATTTTTGAGCCATTACTGCTCATGTTTTCATTCGGTTTTTTTCCTCCGTGGTAATCAGAAGAGCTAGAAATGCGATTAAAAGAAAAAACCCCAAACAAATAATGAAAGCTGAGAGCCTCTTTCAGCCCTCTGCGTCCAGAAGCAGGGACTTGGAGGGGAAACACCGAACGGCCTCAGCGGCAGGGCGAAGCGCGGGCTGGCAACGCGCCCTCTGGTTAACGCTGCTGTGGGACGGGCAGAAAGCCTACGGTACCAAGGACGCTTGCAAACATTTCCTCAGGTTCTCCTCCCTGCGTATCTCATAAGAAAGCTCTCACACGTGCTCATGTGCACACACAACCCTGACAAGGGGTGAGCAAACCAGTGTTTGGGAAGTGYATGCAAAATCGTGTTAAAATCGAAACCCCCTCAATGACGGAGCCACTTCTATTTTATCTCTTGTACAGACAAACCATCCCATTTCTCAAAGAAGATACCGAACTTGGAGATTTCATGCACAGAAATAAGACTACYGCTTGGCAATAACAGGACCACTTTTATCACAGTATTTTTTCTATTTTCCAAAGAAAATAATATTCTGCATTTCAACAAGTTATGTGAGCCACGACCAGGTTTGCTTTGTAACAAGCTGAAACTATTTTCTCTTGTTTGGAAACCCCCGCAGCAACTTTGGAAACAAAACAAAATAAAAAGAAAGCGACAGTCCCGTTACAAAAAGGCTCCGGAACAAAAGCGCAGGTGCTGCTCCGGCAGCACGTCTGCCCTCACCTGCGCCGCCAGCCCCCGGCCCCRGCAAACGAGGGCCCTTCTCGGGCAGCTGCAGCCGCTGCTCGCCGGGCCGGGAGGCGGCAGCGTCGCCCCGGCCGGGCCAGGCGGCTCCTGGGGAAGGGGCTGCGACACCCGCGTCCCCGCGCACGCAGCACCACAGCATCGCGCACACCTACCAACGTGTGCCGAGCGCACAGAACTCCCTCGCCATGGCCCGGGAACTGTCAGGAGAACACAAGCAAAAGCTGCTTCTTGACAGCGAGTCATTTATATTTTAGCTTCGTTCCATTATCCTAACGAATCCTTCATCAGCAGATGCAATATTAACAGCAGAAAATCAGCTCATTACATCCGGGGGGATTTCATCAAGTTGACAATCATATATGCAGCTACCCGAGCCTGGAGAGGACAGTGCTCTCGTTATTCAGTTATCTTGGTCTCATCTTAAAGGTTTTTCTCTCTCTCTTTCGGGGAGCGGGGCGACGGCGAGAGGGTGCGTCCCAAGCGGCTGCCAGACCCTCTGGCTTTACGGAGGCTGCCYGGAGGCAGCCGCACGCAGCTGGGAAAGGCTCCAGCTCATCCACCTGGGCTGCAACTGTTAAAGGGAGGAAAACCTCACACAAGCCACAGCCTTGAGAGCTTTGAGGGCATTTCTCTGCGGAGTTCAGGCTCCGGGGGGGTCTGCATCCTGCACGACTCCTGCCTCGTGGCTGTGAACATTTGGCGTGGCTGTTTTGGGGCTTCTATCCAGGCAGGACACCCCATTTAATGCTCTCAAGGGTCCTTCTCTGCAAGCTTCTGCATCCAATTGCAACGTCCCCAAAGGGATCGGATGCATTTAAAGAGGCTGGGATTTTGTGATGAACTTCCCAGGCAAGCAGCAGAAGAGGCAGTCAGGATGAACCGAAAGGGAGGAGAAGGGAGGAACAGAGTGAAAGGATGAATTCAGAAGGCTGTGAGGCTCTCCTCTCCTGCCATGTCCAGGGAAGCCCCAAGTGAGCATTAAATAACACAGCAGAGGAAGCCAGAGCAAACCGCCAGGGTACCTTTAGGTGATGCACTAGAACATGGCTTTCCAACCTTCCTTACTAGGTCCCCTTACACGTGGTGGGTGCCTTTGCTGCTGTGTCACTCAAAGCCTGCCAATGTTGCCTGGAGAGCAACAGCCTGGCTACTGGGGCTTCCCCTCTGCCAAGGGAGGAAGCTGGAGAGCCACGTCAGGAGGTGGATACAGACCACCCATGGCACATGCCCGCTCTCGCAACAAGCCTCTCTGCTTCTCGGGCTCAGCTACCCAGCCTAACTGAAGGAAGAAGGTGGCTTGATGGGGGCCAAGCCTGAGCTCACATCTCCGCATCTGTCCAGCTCAGAGGGGGCTGGGATGGGCATTTTACATTTTCCCAGCAGGGCCTGGATTTCTGCACAGCAAGGAATACGTTCCCGGGACGTCAACTCCAATCTCCACTGCGCTCTGACAGATTTAAGCTCCAGTTTGTCCGACAACATCCCAAAGTGTAAGAAACTGGGGGCAGACTCTCTAATCAGGCTGCAGGACAAAGGCCTGGTCTGACCCTGTCACTTCCACTTACTCTTGCTGTCTGTCTTGCTGCCCCCACCCTCTCGGCTGCCTCGCTGCCCACCCTCGGCTACCCTCCCTTCCCCAACACAGCCGGGCTAATCCTGCTCCTCTCGCGTCCAGAGCAAATCCTCCCCAGAGTAAACCAATCCTGGGAATTTTTATTAGATTATCAGCCTGCCAGCTCAGTGCTGGCTGGACTAATCCTAATCAGGACTGATTTCTATTAGCCAGCTTCAGGGAGGAGCTCCGTTGTCCCAGCACCCCAGGCCCACACTGGGAGCCTGAGGCCTTTGAGCTTGTTCTACTCACATCTTTCTTTGAGAAAGGAACAAATGTAGTCCACGATCACAGGCTGCGGCAAGCGCAAGGTCTGCGCGTGGCTACGTGCACAGAGCAGCGCTGGGCAGCAGCGGGGCAAAGCCCGCCCAGCGCCGAGCCGCGAGAGGAGCCCGCGGGCCCGGGCTCCGCTGGCCCCGCAGCCCCCCTGCAGCCCTCGTCGGTGCCACGCTGGAAGATGCTTTGCGGCGGGGGACATGAGCCTGCTGGGTGGTGGGCTGAGACGACGGGCTCGTTTCAGATGAGACAAGAAGCAGCCGCAGCCCGAGTGAGCGGGACAGAGTCTGCAGAGCTGGCTGAGCCGGGGAGGTCTCCGTGCCCCATTACCCATGCCCGAAGCAATCTACTCCCGCTCCCCTCCCGCTTTATTAGAGCAGACGGTCTCAGGTATGGCTTTCCACCAGCCGTACCTGGCCCTGGAACTGGCCTGACAGAAAACGTTTGCTCTTTATGGGCCCARGCCCACGTGGCCTGAGGTTGGTGAAAGTTTTGCCATCGACTTAACAGGATTTGAGGCCAAACACGACAGCGGTCCGAGCAGGCAGGTCACAAGAAGGGCGCTGAGAAGAGAGGGCTGTGCCCCCCGGCTCTGCCCCCTCGTCCAATCCGCCCATCTGCTGCTGCAAGCACAACTCTTACCAGCAGCCCCCAGGGGACTCCAACGCACTTCTGAGCGCAGGCAGCTGCGCTGCAGCCGCGGCAATCACAGAGACAAATCAGACGCGGAGCACTCAGGAAAGCCTCTCTTCCAAAAGTGACCTGGCATTTTTAAAACCTTCCAGAGAAGAGGGGTCTTTTAAACCTAGCTGCTGTTAAGCCTCTTCTATCTACTCACCTTCACACAGGCACAATTATACCATCTTTAAGCTGCCTTCCCAAGGAGAATGGATTGCCTGCAGGACTGAAAGCTGCACGTTCCAGGAACCACAGTTCACTCCAACGTGGTGCTTAAGTTATCGGGTTGCCCTCACATACAATAGCTAGAGGAACAGCAATACCCTGGATGGGGCTTCAAGCAAGCCAAAAATGCCCAGGGCTGAGACCAAGATGGAACATGCTTTATATCCTCATGAGAAACCCCCAAAAGAGAGCTGAGAGCCACAACCTCCCCTAGAGCCCCTCTGCCCGCCGCTCTGATGACGAGGAGAAGCCAGCACCACGCAACTTAGCCAAGGGAAACGGATCTTCTAAGTGAGCGAGCAGCTCRGCAGGTAACGCCTCCGGACAGTTCCTGCTGCCGCAGCCCGGCCCTTGCTCTGCGCTCAGGGACATCAGCGTGAGTCACGAGTAACAGTCCAGAATACCGGGCTGCAACTTCGACCAGCTCCAGCCCTCTTCCCCCTCTCCGGTCAGGCGTACAGCACCAGCCTTGCTCTGGTAGGTGGCAAGCTTTCCTAAGAGAGAGCTAACCAGATCCGGATGGAATCAGAGACTGCAGCAGGCTTCCTGATGACAGAGAGAAATGGGGGACTTGGTCCAAACCCTCTAGAAACCACATCAAAAAGAGATGTGGGCGAGAGCCAAGAACAGATGATCCAACTGTGAAAGGGCTCTGTATGTGTATGTGTTTGTGTGTGTGCGTGCGTGCGTGCAAGCAGAGGAGAGAGGAAGAATCAAAAGAGAGAAAGGAAAAAGGAGGAGTAAGAATGAACAGGATGGAAAGAAAAGGTGTGGAGGCACAAGATCAGGAAGGGACCAGACCGTCACAGTGTGTGTGGCCCGCCTGCAGGCACACGATCAACAACAAAACATGGTAACAATATATAATAGATGTCATTTGTTAATGATAAACACAAATCAGAAGAAATACTAGGCCTCTCTCTAGCTCCTCCCAGCTCGGATCTCAAAAGTGCTGCAGAAACAGGGGGCCAGACTTGTGCCAGCACGGCACCTTGGTGGAGCTGCAGCAGCGTGCACGCTCGGAAACCCTTGCACGCTCATTCTCCCTGCGCTGCAAAGCCAGGAACTGCTGCGGCTCCCAGGCATAGACCCACTTCACCGAGGCAAGGAGAAGCGAGCAGATTTCCATGTCGGAGYTGGGCGAAGAGCTGGGACTGCAACCCAGGAGGCCGGACTCCCAGTTCTGTGATTTAACCACTTAATCGAGGTTTAGCCCGTTTACAGGCAAAGCAGCGTAACGTTATCCGATGTCAGCAGGACAGGGCCATCCACGTCGGCCTCCTCATTCAGCACTACCTTCCCTAAGCCCGTCAGCAGTGGACGGAAGGGAAGATTGTTCTGCCTTGCTTTTGCCCTCCCTGCAGGGGGTTCCCATGGTATGGTGGTCTGCAATAGCCTAAATTGGATTACATGTCTACCCCTCTAGGAGACCAGCAGCTCATCCGGGCGAGCTCCTCGGTCAAGTCTCCTCCCCCTCCACGGCGCGCCTGCCGCCAGCATTGGCGTTAGCGCTGGCGAGCAGATCCTCTCTCAGCTCCGTGTGACGGGCGGGACTGCAAGGTCCCAGGGTGGAAGCGCCCGCCGAAGCCAGCCTGCCCACGTGCGCCCACATGAGGGATCCAGGTTGGGATGGAGACCTGATCTGCGGGATATTTCCCATCCTGCTGCCAGTCCCATGCTGGCTTCATCTCTCTGCAGAAGGGAACCTCTCCAAACCGCCCCCCCTGCCAAACTGGTCAGGCCTGGAGTCTTCACGTCCCACCGGGCAGGAGTGAGAGGAAATTTCAGCCTCGCATTCTGGTTCCCATTTCTGCCCGACCCCACTATCCCCGCTTCACCCAGCAGGGCCCCTGGTCCAGCCCCCACAGCACGCGGGCTATCAGGCCTTGCTCTCTGGCATCACGGAGAGGAAGAAGCAGTGCCTGCAGCTCCGTGAGACACCTCTGCCGTCCCCGAGTCCCCTTGCTGCCGGTGACCTGGGCATCCCCCAGGAGCAGGCCTCCCTGTCACAGGGAGGAACGTGCGGGCAGACACCGGGTAAAGGATATACAACCCAGAGGCCAGCCAAACCCAACCCTCTTGTTGCCATCCTCGGCCTGAGGAACGGAGAGGGAATACGAGGACCTTTACATCTGATGGCACGTGTCACATGCTAGACGCTGGCCAGAAGTCCCTGGCTCAAGTACCATGGGCAGAGGCAAAAGGGAGGAGGGAAGATGAGATCGGCAGCAAACTGGGGACAAGATGAGAAAAGGGAAAATGAGAGAAATACGACTAGGTGAGCAGTGGGGACACCAAAAGATGAAACGGGATAAACGCGGGGGGAACACAAGTTGCTTCTGCCCTTACACGGGGCTCTGGTCTCCAGCAGGGACAGCAACACAAACCYGGCCTCCTAGTCCCGGACGCCTGGGTCGGCTCCCGCGTCTCGGGAAGCTGGGCCATGCCTCAACGCGACCAGGGAAAGTTTAGACTTTCCTCCCCCCGCTCCCTCTCTCTCTCCTTTTTTTTTCTTTTTTTTTTCCAATTTATCAGCAGATTGTGTGGAGCCGAGTGGCGCTCGCCTCACCCTGCTAAATAAAGCTTTGGTATTTCTGATAAAGCCATCAAATTCCTTATCATGCTGACACAAAGAGCATTTAAAGAGACATACACACTCTCCAGCACCCTCCGCTTCCCATTCCCAGGCGCCTCCGGGTAACCTTTCCGAGCTGAAGTGAAAAGGGGAAGGGGGGAGGTATCTGCGTTTCCCAAGGCCCAGCGGAGGCTGTGAGGGGACCTCGCGTGTTTAACCTTTGAAGAGCAGGGCCTGGCCCTGCCCGGCGTCCCGAACACCGGCACGGACTCGATAGCTCTGTGTAGCCAGCGCGAGCTGAGCTGGGGCATCGACAGAAACRCCCTGCAACCAGAACAATATCGATGGCTGGAAAATCCTGGGAGGAAGCCGGGAAACCCAAGCGTCTCTAGGTGCTTCTAACCGAGGAGAAGGGGAAGAGAAGGAGATATCTTGGGCTGCCATGAGGACACAATGAGGGGCTGCCACAGCCCCCGGACGCGTTTTTCCTCGTGACGGCCACGACAGGGTGTGAAAGGATAGCGCCCTGCCGAAGTCTGGACTTTGTCCCTGCCTTTCCCCTTCCGCATCAGGCTTCARCGTGCCGGGGCCCCCCCGGCGCACGACGCTAGCCCAGCTAGCCGCTCGGGAAGCCCTGCTTCCCTCCCCGCATGCACCGCCTGCAGACATTCGCTCTCCTCTTCGCCACAGCACAGGCTGTTGTTTAACCTTCAAATTTATTATTTTTAATTATTTTGATTTATAAAAGCGTGCGGCAGTTAAAACCACATTAAATAAACTCGGCGTTACGGCGCTTAACAAACACACATAACTTTGGACTTCTGAGGACTCCATAAAATAATCACCCGCCTGGAAGGGAGCGCGGCCGCCTGCCCATGCCCGCCCCGGCGTGCTCGTGCCTCGCCAGGCGCCCCCGCCACCGCACGCCCGCAGCCCGCCGCGCTTCCCCCTGCTCCCCCGGGCCGGCTGCACCRGCCCAACGGGCTCCGCGCGGCCCCGCCAGCCTCTGCCTCCGACGGTCCCGCTCGCACCCACCTGCCGACRGGCTCCTCGCCCTCCCATCGCCGTCACCTTCCCTTCAGCAGGCTCGGAAGAGCTCTCCTTTCTCCTCTGGCTTTCTGCCCCTCTCCGAGAGGGGGTTTTAATCTCCAACCTCTCTTTCCCAAAACAGGTTTCATCCTATCTTAGGTGCTGCTGAGATTTCAACAGAAGAGCTCGTAAGGTTTGGATAAAAATCAAGCACGTTTGGTCTCTACTACCTCAGCTTGGTCCCGTACCCTGACCCAAATCCACCTTTGAGCACCGTGCAGCACCCCTCCTTGTAAAGCAGGCAGTCAGGCCTGGAGGAGATGAAAAGGAAGAAACAACGGAAGAGAAGAAGGAGGGAACGAATGAACGCCTGTCTGACAAACTCCACCTGGGATCCCACTGGGAAAGACCGCTTTAGGACCTCGTCCAGGGTTAGACGGGACCGCCGCTTCCACCGCCTGTGCCCGGCCCCTCCGCAGGCAGCCAAGGGCTGACGGCGCGGGCTCTGCCCTGCAGCCCCCTCCCCACCTGCGCCCGGACCGCCGGGGAGCCAGGCGCCCTGCAGCCAGGGACAGCGGGTCGCGTCCCCCTCCTGTCCGCCTCCTGCTTCCAGGAGCAATAAAACATGTCCCTGTTTTCAAAACCCAGTCACCTGCTGCTCCGCGGCCCGGCCGGGCCGTCCCAAGGAGCTCGGTGGGTGGGCCAACACGCACAAAGTTGAGGGAACAGAATCTTGCTCCCCTTTTTCACCGGCATCTGCAGTAAAACATCAGTGATTTATACAGGAAGTAGGTGAAGAGCAATTATAATTGATTGGGAATCATTTCCTGATGGTGTCTGGGTGTGATTGATGGTGCCGGCCGACTGCTAAAGGACAGCAGGCGCTGAAGAGAGACAATTTGTAGTTCCCGTCCGCTGAGCTGAATGCACCACAAACCACGAAACCCTCTTCTGCTGGAAACTCCTGCTCGGAGAGACGCAGCTCTCCCCAAAGCGTCCTGGCCCCCAGGCTCCCCTTCTGCACGCACAACCCCAGCCATCCCCTGCCTTGCTCGGGTGGCCAGTGACCCTACTCTCCAGCGGCRCAGCCCCCTGCCCCTTTCAGCTTTAACGGCTTTTAGGAAATATCTAACGCAGGGCTTAGGTGTCCCGGAGATGTGGATGGCTAAATCAGGGCAAAGAGAGGAGTCGCACAGCTCCCGTGTCGGGGAGGGTGCAGGGACCTCCTTCTGGCACGCAGGGGAGAGGGAGCAGGAGCAGGCACCAGGCGCAGCCTGCGCTTACCGCCATCCTCCTCTCCCCTTCTGCTGCCTGCCTGCCAGGCTACGAGGTTATACCGAGTCTCTGCAGTATCTCTACCTTTCAGGCAAAATTTGGTGAAAGCAGTTTCTTGTAAGATGCTCCCTCCTCTCTCTTTGCCTGCCCGTATCGCTCTCCTCGCAGCCCCGAGCTGGTCACGGCTGGGCCGCGAGCAGAGGGGCCCCAGGCCGGCAGCCCCCAAGCGGCCCGGGCAGCCTGGCGCCGCGCGGCAGGGGCAAGGACGGAGGAGGGCAGATCGCAGCGCTAGTCCCGGCTAGCTGCCGAGGCCCTCGCTGGCCATGGTCTGACACTTAACTTTTCCGCGCTTTGATTCAGTGGGATCCCAAGAGTTTTCTGCCTCTCCCGAGCACTGCAAGGGAAAATTACCATATGTGATGGAAGTGCTAACACACATCCTACACTTTCGCTTCGTTTTACTGGAACTTAATACATATATAGAACAGTAATATTTCACATCTTTACAGCAACTCACACCTGAGAAGCCCACGCTATGTCGCAGAAGATGTTCCTGAACACCTATCACTCCTCAGAAGTAAAGGCAGAACCAAATCTATGCACAAAACCTGCTGTTAAAAGTAACAACCAAATATCCCAAACCCCGGCTTCAAGTAGAATTTTACACTCCAAAAGCAGAAATTCCAGAAACTCCATGAACCAGGAGATCCACCAGCAGACAAGAAAGGCATTTGGAGGCTGTGGGGATGGTAGATATTTAGGGAAATAGGGAAACTCGGGCAGTGCAGATTGCCATGACTGTCTGAGATAGCACCGTCCTTGGTGGAGCCGAGGAGGAGCTCACTCCTGTACTCCTCCTGCTCTACCCACCGAGCCGTCCTGCCCCACTCTGGAATAATGAGGGCAGCAAAACTGCCTCACAGTGAGCTCAGGAGAAGAATTTTTCAGCTGACAGGTGTTTTTTTTCCATTAAACATTTGCACTTGTACCAAGCAAGCGGTGAGGATGGAGGGGACGGGCGTGGGGCGGATGGGGAGGATGCTGTGCAGACCTCCTGGCCCACGGTCTGTACATTCCCCAGCAAGCTCCTGTGTGCACTGCAAATGCTGGGAGCGGAAACAAGGGACCTTAAGCATGCTAAATATAAAGGCTGCAGGACTAAAGGCGGTTTGGGGGCTGTTGTTCATGCGACGAGTGGAGGCAAAGGAGGGGGCTGGGTCACAAACTGCCTGCAGTCACAGTAGCCCGTCAATAAATTTTGCATTCGCTTTACTTTCCGACAGCGATTCATTCCCTAATATGGGGCTGGCAGCTTTCTGGGTTATTTTGAGTGTGTGTGATAAAGTTCCCTGGATACTGATGGCTTCCTAGGATCAGGATTCTGAAAAAAACCCAGCAACATGCCTTGATGTGTGGGGTGAAGAGGGGAACCATGGCTAACCGCAGGCTTTGCTGTGAAGCAAGGCAGCGCAGGGGTGCGAAACACACAGTAACTTCACCCAGGACAGAGCTCTCTGGAGCTGGAAGCCAAACCTTTCTGCTTAAGAGAGCGTCTCGAAGATTTTACCGTGTGCCGCAGCATTTCCGGCTGAGATTTTACGCCCGGGGGAAGGCAGCCTTGCCCCCTCCATCACGGCCGCACCGAGAGGTCCGGCCTCTGCTGCACCAGGCGAATAGCGAGGACGAGCCAGGCGCTGACCTGAGGAGGCCGGGCTAAAACCAGCGAGACAGGGAAAGGGCAGTCGGGGCTCACAGAGATCATTCCACCTCTTGATGACTTGTCCAAGCCATCTCTTGTGGCTCGTCTAAGGTCACGCAGGTTGTGGCAGAGCCAAGAGAAAAACCCAGGTCACCAAACCAGCGCTGAAATCCACTAGGTTGTGCTGTCTTTCCCAGCTTCCAGCAGTCACTCAGAGGCCCGGCGAGACCTGCTCCCGTGCTCTCCCTTGCCTCGATAAGGCAAACGGTCTCTCACCTATTCCCGGCTGATTTTCTTAATCCTCCCAGCAGCCCCCCCACTGCATGCTCCATTACAGGCAGCTCCAGAGCACCGGTCGAACCAGAGCCTCTGCTTTACCCGTGCTCTCGCAGCTCCACGAGCGGCTTGTCTGGCCCGCGGGAAGCTCCCCGCAGCAAAGGAGGCCCCCGCGAGGTCTGCTCGCGCCGGGCTGGCCGGCAGGGCGCTCCGGGCTCTGGCTGACACGCAAGTGGGCTGTGGGAAACAAGCGTCCTCACTTCCAGCGCACAGGAATGAGAAGTGCTCAAAAATGACGCCAGCAGGCATCCGCAGGGGCCGCTTCTGCCTTGGCTTAGCTTTTCAAAGCCGAGTCCAGCAAAGCGTGCCCAGACGACAGTGTCCCTACCCTGTGCCACGAGCGCCAACCCGCCTGGCCCCTGCCACCCCCTCTCTGACCCAAGCCCAGGCAGCATTCCTGAAGGCAGCGGGAAACCCATGAAGGGAAGGGTTAAAGCCAGGCCACCAGCCCTCCGCAGGCTCCTCTCCATGCGTCCCCGCAGCCGGAGGCCGAGCGAGGCTGCCAGCCCCGGCACCTGCGGCACGGGCAGGGAATCCCAGCTCGGAGGCCTCGGCACTCCTCGGCAGGGCTCCTGAGGGYGTCTCCGAGGGGAAGCGACTGGCAACTTGCACAGCCAGAGCTGCTGCTTCCCTGAGAGCTTCAAGGAGCTGGTCTCTGGGGGACGATGCTTTGGTGGGAAGAGCCTGGAAAGGGTCTTGGTCCGCATCGAGCGAGTCCCCAGCGCAGCAGACGAGGCCAGGAGGGGGCTCAAGGCAGGGAAGCCTCCCCGAGAGCAGGTGTTGCTTCCAGTCACTCGCGAGCAAGGGCGCCCACACGGCTGTGCCAACTTGCAGAGGAAAACCCAGCCACTCAGACCACGGTTACGGCGCTTTCAAGTTAATACATTTTACCTGGAATTTGCAACAGGCAAGGAGCGTGCTCGCGGTCCCATACCGCAGCACAGCTAACAAGCGGTAACTTGCTAATCTGCCATAACATGATCATTTATATTCATGCGAACGTACCCTTGGATCCCATTGCTGTGTTAACCTCAGTGTCCTGGCCAAAATCCATCTCAAGCCACTGCATGCTGCCTACAGAAATTCCCCAGACAGCTTCCAAGGCAGAGGGTCAGGTTCCTCACATGCTGCCCCGGGCTGCTGGGCAGTGCTGCTGCCAGCACGGAGGAGAAAACTACTCAGAGTCTGGGCTAGGGGTGCAAAGCTAGGAGCTGAAGCGTGAACACTCCTGTGCACCATGCCCACCACCACTGATGCAGGTTGGGGGCACTGGAAAGCTTTTTCCCGGCCTCAAATCAAGCCTTTGGATCTCTGAGTCAGTCCCAGACCAGTCAAAGGCAGAAGGAGCTGTCCCACAGTTTCAAACAGATGCCTTATTCCTGGACGGCCGGGTAGAAAGCAGCGCTGTCAGGAAAGGCGTACGCACAGTCCTACGCCCCGCAGGCCCAGCGCCGCTGAGGCCCCGGCCGGGGACGGGGACGGGGATGGGGACGGGGCACAGCTGCGGGCCGCTGCAGCCCTGCGTGCAGGCTCTCCATCGGCCGCGGCGGATCCCCTTGTCGCTCCCGCTGCAGGAGGCACCCGCGGCGCATGGTCCCGTGGCCCCGCCATCCGCCAGGCCTGATGCCAGCACAGCCACAAACGGAGCAGCCAACAGGGCGGCCAAGGAGCTCTCAGGAAGGAGAAGAGAGACGACAAGCAGAGCCCCAGGACGACCCCACTCTGCGACTGGACAGAGCTGACAGGCGAAGACATTCTGGAAGTGCATTTGTGTCTAGCCACCGTCACCACGGCCCCAAGATCAAAGCCATCGAGGGAACCACGCAACGGTCTACAAGCTGTTCTGAGCCCCGCCATTTATTTATTTATATTATTATTTTCTCGCTGGGTGCCAGCTAGCTCCRGGCCATAAGGGGTTAACCACAAAAGCTGCTTTCTCTGCCTTCACTCTACCTCAATTTCCACTGCTCCCATCACCTTCCTCCCCCACCCCCTGATCTTATGAAAAAAACCCATCAAAATAACTATTTTATGTCTCCAAATATGCAGATCATTTTCTTTAATGAAAGATGCTTGACGTCTCCGATCCAATTAATATGCAAATGCAGGCGAGGATTTATTTGTGACATTCTGTCTGGGTGAGAGAAAACAAAAAAGGCCTGTTAACCAAAACACTAATTGCTGTGACTGATTGTCACATATCATCATTTTCATAGGATCTCCTCCATCCCTGGCTCGCAGGGAGCTGTGAACCAGGACTCGGAGACTAGCAGACACCAAGGAGAAACAGGGCAACCAGCTACCTGCCTGGCACGCTCGGCTGAGCCGGGGCCTCCTTCGCGCTGTACGCCAAGCCCCTCCAGCTTGCGTCCCTCCCCAACCCAACCGGCAGAGTCACTCRGAGCCAGCTTTTCATGACCCCTTCYGTGCTTTCTGGGCAAGGTGCTCCACTAGCCCCCAATGCCTCTGGAGCTACTAGAGTCAGTCTTCTCCTTTTCTTTGCATTGCCACGAACCGTGGTTAGAAAGCATCAAGATACCTTGCACTTTCAAGCAGAGCAGCCTACGGAAGATGCACCTAACTGGGATCTCGCCACCGCTGCCCAGCTCAGCATATCTGGATCACAATCTGCGCTCCAAGAACTCATCCTTACTCAGCAGTTCAACCTGGAAGTGGTTTTAGTCCAAAGACACAGCACCAAACCCCATCAGACTGGGGAGGTGCACACACGAACTCTCCCATATGCCCTTAGATACTTAGCTGGACAAATTACTTGCCTTGGTCTCAGCCGCCCCCTGCACATGCAAAGTCCATGCGTTGTTTCCAACAAGCACCATCCTTTTACCCACCAGAGAGCAGAAAGTACAGGGAGAGCCAGCGGGAGAGGGTAGGAAAGGGCACAGCGCATCAGCAAGGCCACGTCTACGCTGCAGTTTTAAACAGCCGGCTTGGGTACCGCTGGCCAAGCAGTTGTGGCCAGCTGCTTGGTGCTTATCTTGATACTGGTGCTAGAAAATCTCCTGAGGGACAGCTGACTGCTCACACAGGGATGGTGCCTGCTCCTTCCCCCCAGCTACTTGCCTGCCTTCAAAGCAATTGCAAAGACTGGAATTTGCACAAATGCCCAGCAGCAGGGTCAATTCTGCTGGCACTGAAGCGGCTAGTCAAACTTCTGGGACTTCAGGGAGATCAGGTTTAGGCAAACACAAAGCACATACAAATCCTACCGTGAGTATTTTCCTGCCATTACCTCCCACGTAAGCAATTGCTGGAATTGCCACAGGGAGATTCTGTGATTATGAACAGAAAGGGCATCAATCAGGCCAACTCGCTATTCAGCTGCCTCCCATCCATTGAAAGGAGTCTGGGAACGTTTGATCTAGAAGTCAGAGCTCAGGACTGAGAGGCGGGTGCTCGAGCGCCACTCCCTGCTCCGCCACAGGCTCAGGAACACCTGTAAATTATTCATTTAACTTTTCCTGTGACTTGATTTCCCCTTTGCTTGAAGAGGGCAATAATACACACTCACCTTGCCTAAAGTCTGACCTTTCACTGATCTCCACCAGACGACCAAGGGCACCAGACGTGAACCAAACGGCACCGTGACTGTTGGGGCGTGTGCTCACCATCACCATGCCGCCGTCCTCCACGGGCTTCTGAAACTTCCCGCACACCTTCACTAGCTCAGCCCCTCGGCCCCGCAAGGCTGGCAGCGTTATCGCCCTGCCCGCTCACAGGCAGCAGGAGGGAGGAAGCCGAAAGGACTGGGCAGTACCAGAAGTCAGCCTGAGCCCTGAGCCCGCAGCTCAGCTTAAACAAGGCTAAGCAGCGCTGCGGTGCTGTCAGGGGCAGGAGTGGGGCTGGGAGGAGCAGGAGGGCTCCTTGCAGCCCCTCCAAGCCCAGCGCTCCTGGTCTGCACCAGCACCCACAGCTGAGCGAGCTGGGGGTGGGCAGCATTAGTCAATTCTACTGTCAGGGTCCTGGGACAGGTCTGCAGCCAGGAGAAGGAAGGCTCCTAACACCGCTAAAACTCTGAAATGAAATTCGGGCCTTAATGAAGTCGCTAGGAGTTTTGCCATCCGCTTGAACAGAGATATCCCTCACGTTGATAAGGCAAGTTGTAGCGTTAACATGTTCTAGCTTATTAGTGTGAATCTGAGGTGCTCTCTAGGGTTTAGCTTGACCAGCTAATACATATCAAAATTAATTTTTACCTTTTCTACACAAGACTTTTCATAAGGGTTGGCAAAAAACTGCTCTACACAAATCCTTTTCTTTCTTCCTTGCAAAGAGAAGGCCTAGGAGATGAACTCTGCCGAGACTAGAAAAACAATTTCTGTTTTAAACCACACATGCTTTGACATCTGGTTTAAAACCAACCCAGGCCAAAAGCGACTGAAAGTTACTACTCTGATGGCTGCCCAGTGGTCTGTAAAAAATACAGGAGTTGCACTCCACATCTGGATCCACATCTACCCCCTTAAACAGGTCAGAGCAGCTGAGTAAGGAGCACAAAGTAATCTCAGAGAAAATACAAATCTGTGATGGTACCGATAAGAATTTCCCAGCACAGGCAAGAATATGGGATGGACAGAGCCAGGTATTCAGGCCTGAAGCAGGAAAACCTACAGATGCAGATGAAGTGTAACACGCTCGGAGACTTCCTGCACCTCCAGATTCCTTGCTGGAGCAGAACTAGAGACATCGCCCTACAAAGTGCTCGTATCCCTAAGTGCAATTCAATGACACATTTCCTGATAAAGTTGACTTCCAGGGGATCTGGCTCACAGACAGCGAAGGCAACAGAGTCAGCTCTGGGCTGAGCACCCTTGCAACGCAGGGACGCACAAAAACCAACTCGTCAGCACGCTCAGCCTTTCAGCAGTTCTGGATTGCTCCCAAATGGCATGTCTGCTGCAGCCCG
This sequence comes from Apteryx rowi, assembly GCF_003343035.1. Classification (NCBI taxonomy): domain Eukaryota; kingdom Metazoa; phylum Chordata; class Aves; order Apterygiformes; family Apterygidae; genus Apteryx; species Apteryx rowi. Next base: position 1,535,131 of record NW_020450307.1, on the reverse strand, counting down.
CCACCCAGCTCTGGGATAAGGCGGCACTAACCTGGAAGAGGAAAGGGCCCCTGGAGAGATGCCTTAGGGGTTTGGTGGGCTGAGAACCCGGAAACCGTCTGGGATGTGGGTGGAGAGATCAGTGCTAAATAGCAGAGCTGTGACACATACACTTTCCATTCATCAAACTTTGAGGAGAAGAAAAAAGCTTTTATTTTCATGGTGCAGAAAGGAGAACTGAGGCAYGGGGACCACCTCGGGAACCCACTCTTTCCGAGACGAACAGGGCCCGGCCTCTCGGCACCGCAGCGTTCAACGCCTCAGCGCACTCCTCCTCCCAGTTCTCCTCCAAGTATGTTTGCTCAACTATACAGACGGGGAACTGAGGCACAAATGGGGTAAGTGATTTGCTTTAGATCAACAAAAAACTTGGCACAGCAGAGACTTGAGACAAATCTCAGATCTCCTGAGCCCCAAGATAATGCAATAACAGCCTCCGTTTGTCAGAAAAGACTCCCAGTTCTGTGATTCAACCAGCTCATTATCCCTCCCCACGAGTTTAAGGAARAGCTCCGTTCTGCCTTCTCGAATCAGTAAAACGAAAGGCAGACCAGTTCTGAAAGCCRCTGATCAACTGATTCTGCCAGGGTAGGGGCACGCTCGGTGTGCCGACGGCAGCGCCGGGTACAGCCCACAGCGGAACCTCCAACCACAGATCCAGAACGTGCACAGGGTTCCCGAGGTCTTGCTCGCAGATTGAGGAAGAGTACGCGAAGAGGAGGAACACGGCAGTCACCCTTCAGCAGGAGGAAAAGTTCTGCAAAGGACAGAGCAGCGCAGACGCCCTCGGCCAACGGACGTGCAACAGCAGCAGCAAAGCCGTAACAGCCGTGGTCCCAGGTCCCCATGCCCTGTTTTAGCTCCTCGGGGGCGACAGCCTCCCTCTGCACAGCCCCTGAGCACCTTACACYGAGTCTCCCAGGGCATGGTACTCTTCCCAACAGGCAACGGGGGCACGGAGAGACAYAGTCACGGTCTCCCCCATCTCCCAGGGCGCGTAGCCACTCGCCTGCCGTTCACGCTAAGGACAGACACGGTCACACAGAGAGCAGAAACTGCCCGGCCCCATGCTTTCCCCCTTGCGCCACGGACGTGGGCAGTCCAGGCAATACAACGGTCCCCTGTCAGTCCGAGGCCCTCCAAAAGGCACCGCCCTGTGATCGTCGCTGACTCTCACCCAAAAGCAGGGAGTCCCAGGATCCCGTCAGCACAGCGCTCGCCACCGCCGCTGCCAGGGGAGGTGGCGGGAGGGGGCGACAGGCACAGAGGCAGCGGCACCGCCGGAGAGACAAACGAGGGCTGGTAAACAGCCCCCTCCCGTCCCCAATCCCAGTACTTTGAAGATCCGTGTGTTTTGAATTTAATTTTGATTTTCTCGACTTCAGCAGATTAAAGTTGAAATAACCTACAAATTACTTAATGTGTTGTAAATCTTCTGAAATTAAGGCCTAATGGGTAACACATGTCGGCAGGCAGGAGACACGGAGGGGAAGCAGGGCTCCGCAGCAGCGAGGGGAAGGCCGTGGGGACGCGAGCCGGAGCGAGGGGGCTGCGGCGGGCACTGCCCTTCCCCACCAGCCGCCCGGCACCCACAGCCGGGCTTGGGTGGGAACAAGGAAGCCAGGCGTGGGCCACGCCATCCCCACGGCACGGCGGCGGGGCGCCAGCCGGGGGCCGTGCTGGGAGGCTGCGGCAGGAAGCGGTGGCAGGGTCCCGGCRGGCAGGCAAGGGGCACGGCTGCCAGGGGAAACCCGCTTGAGCACCCGATCCCAAGCCGCCCTCGCTCCCAGGCGCCCGGCCGCGGTGGCACCAGGGATGCTTCCTTCCCGCCCAGCACCGGGTGGCCGTCCCGGGGCAGATGGGCAGCTCGCGAGCCGCAATGGGCTCCGGCCTCCCTCCGGGCCGCCGGCCAGCCGCGGCCAYCTCCGCGCACCTGTCCCACAGCCGCCCGGCAAGGCGGCCCCCGTGCCCGCTCCCACACAAGCCGCCAGCTCTCCCGCCGATCCTGCCGGCACGGGCTCCCCCTCCCCTCCTCCTCTTCAGCAGATTTCTCTCAAGTGCGCTGCCATATGGTTCCAGTTAAGCCCCATATTTTTTCTTGTCGATTGAAAAGACACACTTTCCTCTGTGCCAGACAGTTTACAGATTGCTCCGTTGGCTCAATTTCTTATTGGATTTCTCAAAAAAACTGACATTTTAAATTAATTTACAGCCACAACAAAAAGAGTTCAGAATTTTAATGGTGTTGTAAGTAATTTTTAGGTAATCCGCTCCAGATTTTGATATTAACCTTTGAATCAGAGTTCACGCAGCTACTATGTTACAGCACTTTAGCTGGCCTGGGTATTGGGGAGGGGGAGAGGGAGGTGGGCTGGAGGGAAGCAGGGGGGGGATTTACTGCACGGCAGCRCGCGAGCGCGAGGGCCTGGGAAAGCGCACGGCAGCGCGCGCGCGGCAGGGACCGTCCCTGTGCACGTGCGCAGGCTACACGCGAGCGTGGATGCGCGCAAGCACGTGGAGGTGCATGCCGAGGCCCGCGAACGCCTGCGGGAGCTGCCGTGCGACGCCGGCGGGATGCGCGGCGGCGGTGGCAGCGGGGCCGGGGCACAGGCAGCCCCGGGGCGCCCGGCCAGGGAGCCCTGCTCGGGGCAGGGTGCCAGGGCTGCTCCCTTCCCGCGCCTGCTTCAGCCCCGACCAAGGCGGCCGCAGCCGCGGGCCGGCCCTGCTCCGCCGGCGCCGGGGCCGCTCTCCTGCCATAGCTGAAGGCAGGACTCGCGGGCCAGGGAAGCTCTGCCAGCTGCGGCAGGAGCGGCCCCGCGCCGGGAGCTCGCTCTGCGGGGAAGCAGCACACCTGGGCTTAGAGGCAGCCCGGGAGAAAAGGCACGAACACTGCGAACACCCGGGGAGGGCRAGCGACGCAGAGAACCAGAGAGGAGGGAAAAGGAATGAGGAGAAGAGCCAGGGCAGCAGGAATGAAGGACGGAAACTGAGCAGCAAACAAGCAGAAGCACAAGAAAGAAAAAGCACATGGGACAGAGCAACCTGAGGACCGGGGGAAGAAAATTAGCAACTAGCAGCGAATGAGCGGAGACCGTGGCAGCGAACGGCAGGGACGCGGAGACGCGAAGGAGAAAGGGTCGCTTCTCCCTCGCCCAGGCCGGCAGTTCCCGGGCTGCAACCGCAGCTCGCACAGCGGGACCCGTGAAGCCCGGAGCCTCGCTGCGGGAGCCCTCTGCGGAGCCTCACTTCCTCAGCGGCCATGGGCCCTGGCCGGTGGCGGCACAGCATGCCCCTCGGCACCGTCCCTGGCGCTGTGCAGCCACGCTGATCCCCAGAAGTGCCGGGGTCAGCAAAGTGCCTGGCATGGCCCTGGCTTGCTGCCCTCAGCCCCTCGCATCCCAGTTCCCTTCACCGCTGGCTCTGCCTGGAAATCCCTTTCCAGCCCCCGGCCGCGCGCGGGCAGCAGAGCTCCCGTGCCACCCTGCGCCGCGTTACCACCGTGCAATTGCCAAACCAACCGAGACAAAAGGGGAAGGGGGGCAACGATGGAGCTGCAGCCCTCGCCAGCGCTTTACTAAGCTCTGGCACAGAGCAGACGGTGGCTGGATACGGTGCCAACTTACTACAAGAGCGGATTTTTAACATTCCTCCCCTCCAGGAGTTACTGGAGGCAGCCAGGGAACCTCAAGCAGAGAGACGTGAAGACAACACCGGCAGCCGGAGGCCTGCTCTGCCGCGGAGCCTGCCGCGGGCCAGGCGTGAGAGCCAGGGAAGCCTCCCGGAGCGCACGCCGCGCGGCAGGGCAAGTGGCTCCTCGCCCGGCCCGGCTGCCGGCTCGGGGCCAGGCAGGGCAGGCAAGTGCCTCGCGAGACGCAGGAGGCCCTCGGGATGCAGGGAAAAGGCACGGGAGCCCTAAAAGCGCAATCACAGAAGCGCGGCAGCAGGAGAGACGGCAGGAGAGGGACTGTCCCCGAGCGGTCCAGCAGGCCACCAGGCAGGAGGGGAGGGGGAAAGGGGAGGCATGGCGAGAGCGGAGGTGCCGAGGAGCCAGGCCCTTGCCCCCAGTCAGCAGCCGGACCCCCAGTACGGGGGGAGAACCCGCCCTGCCCCCTCCCTCTGCCTTTGCCCCAGGGAGGCAGGGGCAACCTCCGGCATGCGCAGCCCCAAGGGGCTGCTCCTCACCCCTCCGGGAGCCCCAGAGCCTCCCCGGGAGCCAGCGGGAGCCTTTTGCTTTGGCAGAAAAGGGAGGCAGGGGGGACCTCGCTCCCCACGAAGCAGCTGCCCCTTTCCGCCCTACTGCTGCCCGCGGCTGCCTCCRCGCCATGCTCCTGCCACGGCTCTGGGTGGCGCGCGGGAGCGCCGCAGGGAGGCAGCACCTTGGGAGGGCCAGGAAAGCTCCCGCGGGACCCTGGAGCTCCAGCGGAAACCCGAAGCCGGGGCGTCTCACACCTCTGCTCCGGCACCCTGGCAAGAGCCGCGGAGCTGGGCCTGGCAGCCTGTTGGCGGAGCAGTGCCGTCCCCTCGCAGCCGCGTGGCCGCCTTTGCTCGCGCGAGGACCTGGGGGACTCACGTCCCCGCCTCCGGCCGCGGGTGTCTCAGGAGCGCCAAGTCATTTCCTGGTCCTGCATCCTGCAAGACGCGACGGGGGCCGACGCTGCTGATCAGAGCTGGCGCGGAGCCACACGCGAGGACGACACGCCACGTTCTGATCCACTGGGCGCTGTGCCACAGGCGGAGGCGCTCAGATGCCCCTCGGCCCGGTGCCAGGCACAGGGGGGATTCAAATGCCCCCCTGGCGCGGCGCCAAGCCGGGGGCTGGATGCCCCCTTTGGCGCGGTGCCGGGGGCAGAGGGATTCTCCCGGTGGCACCGTGCCAGYGCCAACGAGGACCTTGCCGGCTGGGTCCAAGCCCAGGGAAGGTCTGAGCTCGAGGACTGGACTTGTCCCCTTCCAACCTCAGCTCCGCGCAGCCAAGACTCCTCGTGTTTGGCTAACTCGAGGGGCAAAAAGCGTTAAGCAGGCTGGCAGGCGCCGGCGAAAGGGACCCCCGGTGCCGGGCCGCCCTGCCACTCAGAGCACCCCTCGCCCGCCTCGCGTGATTGACGGGCGAAAGTTGCTATGACGACCCCGATTTGAAAAAACCCGCAGTAGTTGCCAACTATTTGTGTTGTTGTTTTACAACTGTGGCCAGTGTCACATGAGCGGGAGCCGGCTGGGGGCCTGGGGACATAAAAGCGAATGGCTTTTTAATGGAGTGTCCTGCCAGCGCTTGAAGACTCAATAAAGAGGAGCTGGCGAGACCCCTCCGTGCGGAAGGCCCCGCGCACGGGGCCAGGGCCTCTTTGTAGCGCCGCGGCCGGGCTGGGAAAGTTTGGAGAAAGCAGAAGAAAAGCCTCCCCCCGCGGCCTGGGCTCAAAGTGCTCTCTCCCTGGGGGACGGATCCGGCCCCAGCTGGCCCTGGCGTTTCAATGGAGCTCGCTCCGGGCCCTCGCTTCTGTCTCGCCCGCTGTCGCTCCTGCCCGGCGGAGCGGGATGGGGGAGGCCGGGCACCGCGGGACCGGGCGCGAGGGCACACAAAGGGTTTGCCCCAGCGCTGGGGCCACGGTGGAGGAGGAGGACAGCAGCTCGAGGAGCCGGAGGCAAGGCGGCGGAGGAGGAGGAGGAGGAGGGGAGCCGCCGGCGCAGCCCAGGAGCTGTCCCTCGCTGCCGGCGCGCTGGGCCACGGCAGGGCTCCCGGGCCCGCCGGGCCAGAGCCTGCGCGCACACGGAGCCCCGGAGCGAGCGGGGGGGCGTACAGAAGCGGGTGCCCCTCTGCACGGGATGGGTGCGTGTCGCGGCCTCGCTGCTGCCACCGCCGCTCAGGTGGCTTAAAAATTCCATTCCCTGAATCGCAAAAAACCACATGGCTTGCAAAGAGGGAGAGGAGGGAGAGGCGGCCCTGCAGGCCAGCAGGTATTCTCGGGGCAAAGCCGAGCTCCCAGCGCCGGGAGCAGCAGTGCTCCCGAGCCGCCGCTCCCTGCCTCAAAGGCTCCGCACGCCGGCAGCCGAATGGCTGAAGCGGCACCTGCGAACCAGCCCGGGCCGGCGGGCGCCCCCGGCCCCCGGGGAGGGCTACGGAGGGCCAGCAGCTCCTCCTCAAGCTGCACCTCTCCCGGGGGCTGCTCCCCCCGGCGGTGCGCGGGTCCCGGCGGCGCTCAGGGGCTGCAAACTCAGAGCATGAACTGCCGGGCCGCGGAGGCCAAAGAGCCGCTGCGTGGGCAGGCAGGTGAGCTCCAGGGCGCTTCGGGGCCCGGACCCACCTTGAAGGCTGGCCAGGGGCGCGGGGGGCTGCGGGGGCCGTTTCCCGACCCCCACCGCTCTCACAGACTCCTCTGACTCCAGGGCCATTTCTGACAGAGGCTATAATTATATTACAGAGTTCCTGTGTAAGCTACTGAGTTTCTTAATTAATCCTGCTTGGTCTCACCCCAGCCAAGGCCCTGGCCTCGTGCAGAGATGTGGAATTTTCCAGGAAAACTTGAAAATCGTCATCAAGGATAAGAAAATGTTTGTACTCAGCCTTTAAAGTGTAAGGTTGGAGAAGCAGCTCCTTGCTCTGCCGCAGACGTCAGATGGGGAGACAGTGAGTGCACGGTACAGCTCTAGAGCGTCCTCGACTAAAACTGTTTTATCAGCATGGCATTTTCCCAGAGACGCCCCCAAACATGTGAAATTTGGCTTGGTGATGCCTAACAAACTCCAGACTTGGATACGGAAAAGGAGAGGTTTAAGCACACACACGCAGAGCTGCGAGCCCCGCCTGAGCGCGGGATCCCAAGCAGCCCCGGCCTCGGCTATCACGGTCCGGCGGCCGACCCGGGGAGCCAGTCCTGCAGCGGCGGGGGGCCCGAGCGGCGCCTGCGCTGTCTGCAACGAGCCTGTTCCTGCAGCCGTGCGAGGGCAGACACCCGAACGAGGCAAATGCACAAGGCAGGGATGAATGCAGCCGATACTCGGCTCTCCGAACTCTTTGCTTGGGGATTTCAGAGTCTGTTTGAACCCCAAACCAAGGTCAAACACGGAGGACTCCATGGATTATAAAATAAAAAAATGTTAGCTAATATGGCATATAATGGTGAACTGATGCCCTTGGCTTGACTTGGATTTTCCCCTTCCCCGGCCCGTATCGGGTGTCAGAGGGAAGAGCGGGACAGCAAGCCCACAGCCGGGCTGCCGCCCGTCCCCCTCGTCGGGGCGCCGGCACTTCGGGGAGGCAACTGCCCCGCAGCCGGCGGGGGGAGGAAGCCCCGGAGACTCCCCACCCTGCTGCGAGCCGAAGGCCGGAACGAGAGGCCAGCTTTCCCAGAGCCACACAGAAAAGTCTGACCTCCGCAGGAAATCATTCTTCTGCTGGGGCCAGGACCAGCGAAAGGCCCACGCGACGGCAGCGTTACACCTCGGGGTTCACCCCGCTTCGCTCTGCGTCAAAGAGGCCCCGAACAGAGAGGTCCCTCGGCAGCACGCTCTGCCCACCGCGGCGCCCGGCCGCCGGGATCCCAGGCCTGCCTAGCTCTGCCCCAGCGTCACCTCGCGCCTTAAATCGGGTAAACTCACGCCAGCCAGGAGCCACTGGCTTCTAGCTTCCATCCTGAAAAAGTAAAAGGTGAGTCAGTGATCAACAAAATAAATAAAAAAAGAGAGAGAGGCACTAATTGGTGAGCACCTGCCTGCAAGGAGTGGGAAAAATACCAAAAAAAAAAAAACCTCTAGGAAAACAAAATGCGCCGACATCTTTTTATTTTGTTTTTTTCGGTAATTATACTAAAGATGAAAAACTCATAATAAACATCTCCCAGTCCCCACCTGCTAACAGTAATTATAATAGACTCAACAATAAATGGTAAAGCAGAGCAGTGCTGCATCTCGGGAATTCTCTAGGGTATGTGGATTAGCTCGGAAAGCCTGAATGATTAAAATACACTAATTAAAATTTTGTGTTCCTTGGTAACTCGTCTGCCTGGGCCCCTGGTGTTGGCAAAATGGGAATTAACGTGACAAAAGCAACACAGAGGGTTTTTGTTTTAAATAAAGAAGGGGGGGGGAAGATCTATATAAACAAGTTCTCTGTGCGCACACACAAATTCAGAGGGACACAAACTCTTTGGGAAGGACCGAGGCTCAGTTCTGGTGGTTAGCGCGAGAGCGGCAGCGAGCCTTCCCTCGCCRCCCCGTCTCTCCCAAACCGTCACGGAGGGGAGTGCGGGCGAGAGGAAGGGAGACGCCAGGGAGCCCTGGCCTGGGACGAGCGGGCTCCTGCGCGACCCGCAGCCCGGCTCTTTTCAAACAAGTAGAGAAATAAGGAGAGCGCAGCGGCGGGGCCGGCGCGGGGAAAGCCCGGCGCGGGACGCCGCCGCTCRCCGCCCTCGCGCACATTCCTCCGCGGACTCGCCTGCCCTGCTCTCTACCAGAGAACACAGGACTTTGGGATAACGCACCAGAGCTTCTACCCCACTGCAGATACACAAAAGAAATTGAACACTTTTGGGTTGCCCTTAGCAACCTAATTGCATCAGTACATTGCACACAGGAGCCAAAGTAACTGAATTTTGATGAAAAGACGGCGGTAATTTACGGCATCACGAAATTAGTTGTCATAGCGACGGGTTAATTACATCTCAAATTAACAATGCAAGTGTGGTGAAATTAAATATAAATCATATTTTCTGCATAAATTATAGGGGTTGATTAGACCGGGGCTCGGGGAGAGGGAAAGGTTGAGCCGCCATGGGCCTACGCAGCTTTCTGAGCCGACGAGAGAGTCTCCTGGAAACACCGGGAGGAAGACGGAGAAGGGGGGGAAATGAAAAAGTGCCAAAGAAAAAAACGCACTGCCTTGCTGCTCATCTTCAGTGGGGTTTTCTTGGCTTTTGAATTGGCAGCCGAAGCCTCCCTCAGTTTCCCCTCCCAGCTTTCGGAGGAAGCCCTGCAGAGGAGCGAGGCCGCGGGCGGGCGGCCGCGAACCCGGTGGCCCCCTCGTGCCGCGGCCTGCAGCCCGGGCGCTGCCGGCCCTCGCGGCCGGCCCGGCCCGCAGCGAAACGCCTCGCAGTGCTCGTGCCCCCGAAGCAGCCGTGCTGCCCGCCGGGCGCCCAGGGTGCTCCCCCGCTGGCGAGGCCCGCGCCAGCTGACAGGCTCCGAGCGCGCCCCAACCCGGCCGGCCGCCTCCCTCCCCTGCGCGCCAGCAGCCGGAGGCCTGGCAGTGCGGCGCGGGCAGGAGCCGGCCGCGGCTCGGCCCCGGGCAGCGCGGGGGAGACGGCAGCAAAGCGGGAGCAGCTCGCCGGCTGCGCCACCGAGGAGCTGGGTGGCTGCTCTGCTAAACTCTCGGTGACCCTCTGCGAGCGCTGAGCTTTGCCACTCACGAGGGGACGCAGCTACCAACAAACACCACCAACTACAAAAAGAGCATCTGAAAATACCCAGCGCCTGCGCCAGCAGCCTGGCGGCCCCGGGGACCTGGGGCTCGCAGGAGCTGTATCCGTCCTCCCCCAGCTGCTCTCCGCTCGGCTCCCCAGGGCTGCCGGAGGATGGWCACAGCCTGAACCATTTACTCCGCCGCGGAGATGCAAAACAACCCTGGAGTCCGGCTGCGAACCGGCGCTGAGCTGCGCAGGGGCTGATGTCAAGGAGCCGGCCACCGCTCTTGTCTCCGCGCCGCTGGCACGGGAAGCCGCTGGCTCCTCTTTGGGGATGGCTACCCAGGGCAGCGCACGGCTCCCGCTGGGCCCGCGGCTGTGCTGGGCCGGGCTCTGCCCGCCGCGGCTCGTGCAAGTGTCCTCTCCAGGAAGGGAGGGACGCATCGGTCAGGAAAGGACRCAGCGGAGCCAAACGCTCCCCACGGCGTCCTCCGTTTCCTGCCACCAGCTGCCTCTCCACGGCTGAGCCCTGCAAACCTGCCGGCTGCCTTTGCTTTCCACAGCCGAGGGGACCTCCGAGAGAGCCTGCAGAGGGGAGCCGGGACGTACCTGCAGCTGCCACCTGCAGCACGGACGGGCAAGAACTAACTTTGGGAGCGGGGTCCGCTGCCCTCGCAGCTTCGCGCTCCACCAGGGCCTGCTGCAGGCCTGGCTGTCGCTCCCGGTGCAAAGGGAGACGCCTGCGTTCAGCCCCTCAAACATCTGCCACCCGCAAAGGAAACGACTCCAGGAGCCTTTCCCCACTGCACCCGTCCTGCAGAACTAGGTGACAAACCTCCCAGAGGCCACYGGCAGCCCCAGACCTCCCGCTGCAGCTTGTCCTCCGTCCCAGCCCCGGTGACTACGTCTGCGCCAGCCCTCCCGCCAGGCACARCCAGAGCAGCAGCGCGGGAGCGGCGCGGCCGTTTGGGTGCTTCCACACAGGAACGGTCCCCCCACTCCAGCAGTGTCTCTTTGCTCAGCCCGTGTCTGCCCAGACCCTGCCAGCCCGCTACGGGCCGCCTGCTCGCGGTGACGCCTGCCCCGGCACCGCTCGGGACCCGCTCGCCGCCGCYGCCGCCTCGCTGCTCTGCCTGCCGCCCRGGAAGCTCGCAGGCAGCCGCGCTGCCCGCACGAGGTGCCAAAATTCTCRCAGAACCCTGCCACATTTCAGCTGGGCCCGTGCTGGGGAATTTCTCAAGTGGGGGAGATTTTTTTTTCTTTTGGAGGGGAAGGAGGGAGAGCGCACCAAAGAAAGGAAGGAAAAAGCCTAAAAGTAAAAGCCCTCTGGCCCTGGCAGCCGGCGTGATCGATGGCGGTGGATTTGCATGTACATTTCATTAATTTTTCAGCATGCATTTTATTTATCTATGCGCCATACATCTGCTGAAGTTTATATACTTGATAATATATAAATATAGACACACAGCAATCAATACGACATCCGCTTCGCAGAAGCTTCCATTAGCCCCCACCCCCTCCCCCTTCCCCTCCTCATTTCCACAACCTGCTGCCTGGGCACCTTGTGCCGTTCAATCGGTTTCCGATTTTCATTAGCGGTGGAGCGCCAGCTCCCCCGGCCCCAGCCCTCCCCGCTCCTGCCGCTCCCATTCACCTCCGCGCGGGCCGGGGAACCGCGCGGCGGCCGGCGGGCGCCGGGGCGAGCCTCTCCCCGCTCGCCGGGTCAATAGGCTTCCCGAGCGGCACGCGCTGCAGCGCCGGGGCTGCCCCACGCGGAAGGCTGGCTGCGGCCCGGAGGAGACCCCCGAGCCCCCTGCCCCCCAGAGCCCCGGCGGCTCGGGCAGGCGCAGGGGGACGTGCTGGGACGGAAGGGAGCGACGGAGCCGGCCCCGGCGGGAGCCCCGCGTGCCCCTGCCGCCCGCCTCCCTCCACCTGCAGCCCCACAAAGCCYGGGCACCACAAGGACCCAAAGCCCCCGAGACTTCTGCCACCCCGTTTTATCCTCCCCTCGCCRCTTGGGACACACGGGCGCGTGCTCGGGGCGAGGGGGCCACAGCCGGCCAGCCCTGGCTGCGGAGGAGCCCTGGGAAGCAAATCCAGTGCCGGTGCCCAGTCCAACTCACTCCCGCAACCTGACCGGGAATCTCCTTCAAGGGGCTTCGCAACCAGGCTCAGACCACAGCTCAGGGCAGCGCAACGGGCGCTTCCCTGCATTTCCATCTTTATGCTGGTGGACTGTCTGCTCTCTGCCTTCATTTCTCCTAATGCCTGGGAATTTGACTTAATGGGCAGTCTGCCTCCGTGTCTCTCTGCCTTGGGAAGGGCTCTTCCACGCTCCGTTTCTGACCGGCTGCGTAACTCGGGCACGTCACTCCCCCGCAGGTTTCCAGTCCCCCTTTCCGCCCCGGTTTGTGCTCGGACGCAGGGTGCTCCTCATTGCCAACCTGTCTTCGYGACAACCCTTATCCCGAGTGAGCCGCTCCCTCTGCGGGGACTGCAAACTTCCAGAGCCTGGGACGAGCCGGGCCCCCTCATGCCGCTGCCAACAGCGGCCAGATAGCACAGCCCGGAGACCCCGGCCGGAGAGTGCCTGGATGGGGCTGCACAGCTCCTCGCAGCCCGGGGAAACGCAATCAGGCATCTTTTCAAGAAGAGCGACCGTTCCTGTGAGCACTGTAACTCGCTGTAAACACATCGGCGGGAAGCTGGGGAAAAATTACAGCTGCTTTCCCCCCCTGCAAAAAGAGACCTTTTGCAGGGAGATTATATGGGAAAGCATGTAAGAAGAGAGCAAAGGAATCAAAGCACGACCGACATCTTTCAGGGGGACAGACCTCAGTCTCGAGCGCATCTTTTTCGCACGACTAACTAGTCATACAACTTTTTACCCCCCCCGGACTTGCCCGGCGCAGCCCTTTGCTCTCCAATACCCCCAGGCGGGCGCTCCGCTCTCCGAAGGCAGGAGGCCCCGGCCGACGCGGACGTCGAGGCGAAGGGTTTGGCAGACGCAGCTTGCTATGCCTCCCCGGCGCTCGGGCTCGCCCTGGGGCTGCCGCGCAGCGGCCGCGGCTTCCTCCCCGCAGCCGGAGCCGGCCACGGGCTCCGGCACTGGAACTCATCCCCCGCCAGCCCCGATCGCCTCCCGCTCCCGGCCGGCCGGCTTTCCTGCCCGCATCCCACCGCGAACGCCRGTCGCACAGTGGTCAAGTGGAGATTTGCAAAGAGGGAGAGAGAGCCTGGGAACAGATAAAAGGAGGCCTGTGTCTTTAAAAGAATTTTCATTTATAGGCTCTTCTCCTCTTCCACCATTTCAGTGATCTATATGCAAATATGCTAATGAATGCAAATTAAGACACCACTTTTAGTCCCAATTTAATAGAAAGCATTAAAATACCTTTTTTTTTTTCCAAAAAACTCCATATGCATGAAGGAAGGGTTTTTTTAAATTTATTTTATTTATTTTTTAATTTTTTAAACTTTTTGTTAAAGTCGCATCCAGCAGCAAACACACCATCAAGGTGGTGGAGACGAGGAGGGGAAATCTGACTGACGTTTCCAGGTGCCAATTACCAAGATCTCGTTCCTCTTCTGGGAGGACTGTGAATTAATTTTTCTGGTTTTTTTAGAGGAGCTATTAAAGGTGACGGAACAGCTACCCTAATCTCACTCGCAGGCTCCCCCACACCTCCAACAGTACAAACCCAGCAGGGAATTAAGGCCATCGCATCCATAAAGATGTTATCGCCTGCTGGGTTACACTCACCTTCCCGAGGGGCACTGCCCTTCCGAGGACGCAGCGAGCACCCGGAGCGATGCACGAGCACCCAGAGCAATGCACGCACGCCCGGAGTGATGCATGAGCACCCGGAGCGATGCACACACACCCGGAGCAATGCACGCACACCTGGAGCAATGCATTAGCACCCGGAGCGATGCACACGCACCCGGAGCGATGCATGAGCACCTGGAGCGATGCACGCACACCCAGAGCAATGCACGAGCACCCGGAGCGATGCACGCACACCTGGAGCGGTGTGTGCACACCTGGAGCGATACACACACACCTGGAGTGATGCATGAGCACCTGGGGCAGTGCACGCTCACCCGGAGCCATGCATGCACACCCGGAGCAATGCACGAGCACCCGGAGCGATGCACACACACCCGGAGCAATGCACGAGCACCTGGAGCGATGCACACACACCCGGAGTGATGCACGCACACCCGGAGCGATGCACGCGCACCGTCCCGACACTGAGCCGCTCCCCAGCTCAGCCGCGGGGCAGGCACAGCCCGACTGAGCCCGGGGGAGCAGTGATTAAAGCTGTGTATCCGGGGGGCTGGAACCGCTCTGAAAGCCRAACCCGCTGCTGCGGGATCGCCAGCCTCCCGTTTCCCCAGAAGTCTCCCGTCCCAGCCTTCTCAAAAAGTGCTTAGTTTAGTTAAAGGAACAAAAAAGCTCCAGAAATCAACAGGTGCAATGTCAGATTATGTCAGGACGATTATGAAAGTCGACAGGCACATAAATGACTGAAAGTTTTTTCATGTATTAGACAAAAATCTTTCCACTCGAGCAGAATCACATTTTTTACCAAAACTTGTTGAGAAAAAAAGTGAAGTAACAGTCAAACTCATCACAAATGCACAGTAATTTCACATAATAGTTCATTTACAAAAAGAAATCCCTGTTTTTCTTAAATGAAGTATTTCATCCAGATATTCTCTAAGTGACAAGTTTCCAACACTTACCAACTTTGCACTTGAAACTGTCATTTAATTTTATTTTAAAATCACAGATTTGAAATTGTCCCAAATCTAAACAAAAGCCTTCGTTTAGCCCAGAGAAACTTTCAGCAGATTTATACATGTGTTTTAACTGACTAAGAACCAGGCCAGAGCCCCAGGCCCGGCCAGAGCTGCCGCCGCGGGGCCCCTTGCCCCTGCTCGGCCCTGCCGGTGCCCCAGGCCTGTGGCAGAACAAAGCCGCCCGGCTCGGCGCTGCTGCTGCCGCCGCCACTGGGGCTTATCTGCGGCAACCTCGCCGCTGCCGCTGCCGCCGCCGGCGCTTAGCCGCGGCAACCTCGCCGCCGCACAGCGGGCCAGGCTCTTTTTGCAGCAACGCTGGAGCAAATGGAGCTCAAAGCCTCCCCCGGGGTAACGGTTCTGGGAGTCAGGCTTCCCCCGGCTTTGGCGAAGCTCAGACGCCCGTCGCCTCGCCGAGGGGGAGCCCCTGCCCTTCGGCTCCGYGCTCAGCGCCCTTCTCGCCACCCCAGCGCCACGTTTCCACGGGAGAACTGTGCTAACGGTGAGCGATAGCCAGAGGAGCAGCCGACTGCGTGACAAGCTTCTTCCTGGGGCCGCGGCCGCGGCAAGGCAGTTTCGGACAGCGCAGGCAGCAAAGCAGGGGCACTGCCCACCTCGTGCAGAGCTGGCAGCTCCCGGGTGTGAGGCTCCCGGCCGTGGCCAAGGCGGCGGGCAGTGGGGGCTCCGGCGGCCCTGGGCGAGAGCCTCRCGCCCCGGGCACCGCCGCCTCCGTGCGGGGCCTCCACCCAGCCCGTGCATCGCCCGCCCGCGGCCGGCTGCACGACGGCACCGCAGCGCTCTCCCAGGCGGTCACTGCCTGCTGCTCGCAGCCTGCTGCGCCCTTCTCCTCTCCGCAGCGCGGGCTCCACGCAACCTGAAAGCACGAGGGGRGAACGAGGCTCCCCGGCATGACTGGGCACATCTCCGAACGTTTATGGCACTGAACAGGCGTTCAGACATTTACAAGGAATAGATTTCGTCGGTGCCAAACCCTAGGTTTTATCGTCAGAAAAAACAAACCCAAGCACCGAAACTTGCCTTCAAATGGAAATCTGCACAGAGGAGAGTGATTTCCCCATCAAACCAGTTGTATTAGATATAAATATCTAATTATTTGTACCAAGTGCTGGGTTGCCAATGATTTTACATGCAACTTTTTTATTGTGTGTAGGAGTCTTTGCATAAGATTTATATATACACCTATACTTTAATGAACCTGATTTGAATGCCATCTGAAATATTTTCACCTTTTCCGTGTTATTGAAATAAAGATTCAAAAAGAAGAAATTCTCTCTCCATTTGCAAGAGTTTTGCTGGACACGAACACCTACCGCTCCAGAAACACTGTTAGCGAGACGTTCGCACCTCTGACTTTCGCAGCAAGCTCTCTTCCTCGACTGCTTTTCTAACATCTCCTTGCTGYTCTTCCTGGCGTTTTGTAAATGCACATGCATGAGAAACATCTCCCCAATACACACGAGACTCACCAAAACACATCCCCCCAAACAGCAAAATTAATAAACTTAGTAAACATCTCAGACGCTCCACACGAAAGTCATGTGCAGCGCGCAGGGTACGTGGCCTACAAACGCACACACAATCCCCATGACTCAAGCCCAGACTCCTACACCGGCCCCACACAAGGGAAAACATACACAAAACCAGGCCCATGCTTTCTATAGGCATCTGCCCACACAACAAACACCAGGGCAGAGCAAAAACACACACACAGCTTGATAAACACACACATCTCGCCCATACACACATTACCTACCCAAACCACAAAAAACAGARCCTAAATATAAACTCCTCCCCAACACCACACAAACATCCCCCCAAACACACCGCGCACATGAAGCGCCTGCCAAGTATCATCACAACACCCAGCAAACACGTCCGTCCCAACACCCAGCCCATCAGAGGCAGCCTCCYCACTGCAGAAAAGCGTCGCGCAGCGTGTGCATTTAAAGGTCCAAGCCCTTGCGGCAGCTTCTCATCTCCGAGGAGCGGAGAAAGTGAGAGCCAGCCGGGCAGAGAGCAGTGAGGGAGCCTGGGAAGAGGAGGCAGGCAGCAGGAGAATGGAAGTTGCCTTGTGGGCAAGAGTACGGACCAGGCTGTCACCTGGAGACCCAACCTCATCCAGAATTAATGCACTAAAGTCCTTTGGTTTTATTCTGAATGGTTTTAAAGAGATGGCAAATGTGGGGCTCTGGGTGCCGGTAGCAGGCTGAGCTCGGCCGGCTCCGGCACACGGGGAAGGCAGCGGGCTCGACATTCCCGGGCCAAACCGGGCGACCCRGGCACAAGCCCACAAACAAGCACTGAGCTGCAAGGGAGGAGGCATCGGCTTGAGCCTGCTACACACCGCTGAAAAGTTTCTCAGCTGTTCCTCAGGGCTGCTCTCCCCTACCCCAGCTGGGGAAAGGGGAACATCTAGGGATGCTCCCTGCAAACCTGCAGACGGGAGGTCTCACGGGTGCCACAGCGAGCAGGGAAAGACGACACTCGCCACCCCTTCCAGGGCGCACACTCTGCCCTGCCTTGCCAGCAAGCTGCCTGCACCACTGGCCACCGGCCGAGTGGTCCGTGCCRGCAGCCAGGAACGCCACGTGCCGCGTGGGAATGGTGCCCTGGGCCAGCCGGCAGAGCGACACCGGAGAGGCCACCCGCGATCACCGGCAAGGGCTCGCAGCCCCTGTCCCGCGGCCCCGCGCTGGCCGGGGCAGAGGCCTGCGGAGGAGCCAGCTCCGGTGCTGACCCCGCAGCCCTCCTCCCTCAAACAGGGCTGCCTCCTTGCCTTGCTCCCGTACGCCRGGGGGGATGCTGCGCTGGGGCGGGGGAGGAAGAACTGAGAGCGAACAACAGCAACAGGAACAGAGTTGAGCCATTTCAATTATTCATATGCCAGATGGATTCCTTTCCTGCCCTTTTTTTTTTTGCTATAAAAATAAGAAGGGGGGAGAGTACTGATGTTTGGGGAGTGAAGGGAGGAAAACATATTTTCCCCAAAACAAAGTGCAGAAAAGAGAGGGGAAACCCTCCACATACCCATCTCTGTACTGGAAGACCACAGGGAGCGCGAGAGTTTCCACTCACCGGGAAACTCATGAGTGACTGATCTCTTCTTTTACACACACAGAGCAAAAGAGAAGACGAAAGCGCACAAAAAAAGAGAGAGAGAACGGGAGAGAGGGATGGTGACAGGGAGAGAAAGGGACACGAATGAAAGGGAAAGGGAGCGAGAGAGACAGCGCGCGAGAGGGAGGGGGCAGGCAGAAGAGGGCTTTGACCTTCTGTGAAGGATATAAAAAATCCAGCAGCCTCAGGGGACACCCAACTATCTAGCATATTGCTGTTAAAATGTCTGCAAAATTTAATACACTTGGCATGCCATCTAATCAGTCCTTGGAAACCACGGTTCTTCTCCCTCCTGCACTCCAACTGTCTCAGGCCTTCCAGCGTTCGGGGCTGAGGGTGGGTATTTTCCACAGATGACAGAGGGTTCGGTGCACGCACACAGGGCTTCTAATTTGTGTTGCATTCGCCTTTTCTTTTCTTTTCTTTTCTTTTTTTTCTTTTCTTTTTTCTTTTCTTTTCTTTTTTCTTTTCTTTTTTCTTTTCTTTTCTTTTTTCTGGAAGCAAACAGCTGTCATTTTCCCTTTTAAAAAAAAGTTTGTAGAGATCCCTGCATGCCGAAGAGCCGCTGCTGGATGCGCAGGGCAAGAGTGCCTCGTGCAGCGCGTGCAGGCACATGCGCGCAGCCGGCCGCCGGTGAGCTCGGCAGTGCGCACCGCCGCTGCTCCGCTGCTGCCGGGGCGGTGTGCCCAGCGGCACCGGCACCCCCGCCAGCGCCTGCGGGCGTGCGCACGCGTTGCAGGTGCGTTGGCTCGCGCACGCCTGCCCGCGCACAGCACCACCGGCACCGGGCCAGGGGGGCGAGGGAGGGCGAAGCCGGCCCGGGGTGGGGCGGCGCTTTGGGGCCGACACTCCTCACCGAGAGGGGCAGCCGCCTCCACCGCCACACAGCAGCAGAGCAACCGGCTCTCGGGRAGAGCAAGAGAAAAGAGCCCCAGCCCTCAGAGCAACAACAACATCCAGCACTGGTTACCTCCTGGGCCGGCGGGCAGGAGCTCCGCGGTCRGCGCGGGACTCCCCAACAGCCAGGCAAAGAGCCTCCGAGCTGAGCGGGAGCAGGCTGCCCTTCGCCCCGCGAGGAAGGCGATGGAGGAGCTGGTGCACAGCGTGGGCACCAGTCAGGTGCTTTCAGCTGCGCCCAGACAGTCGGCAGAGAGCTCGAGACAGGATCAGGCCCTTTGGGAGGGGAGCCTTCGAATCCCAGAAGGAACAGAACTCTCTGGCCCACTGAAGATGGGGCAAAAAGGCTCCTGAGTCCTCTTTTCCTCTGCAGAAGAAGGTGGAGAGCGCTGAGGAGCTAGCTGAGAGCAAAGGAGAGCAGAAAGCATAAAGGCCGGGGACGAGGCTGAGAGGAGAGGCAGTGGAGGGAGAGAAGGTGGCGTTGCATCACCAAAGGGACAGGAAAGTGCATGGACTTGCAAGACTAAGGAGAAAGGATTTTAAAATTTAAAGGCAAGACATGGGCCCCAGATCCTACCCAACTCCATCAAAACTTTGTTCAGTAAAAAAGTTAATTGCTGAGGAACCAAATAAAAGAAACCCCACAGGCTGAAAACTGCTCAGAGTCTTTAATTAGCCAAAAAACCAAAGTGGTTACAGGAAAATGAGAGCATAAGAGGGGATCCCGAGGGAGTACTTATGATACTCCCCCTTCTCTCTTTCACCACCAAACAGCCCAGGATTAGACCAGAGTAGCAGCTTGTTTGATAGCAAATTTGGGAAAAGACTTTGGGGTCGGTTTTCTTTTGCTTCGCAGAAGATGAGAAGCTCAGCCACCGAAACTCAGATTTGAGCCAGCCACCGAGCAACCRCCGGGGCTTCAGCCCCGCGCCAGACGCCTGCCGGGGACGCAGGGGATTGCCTTCCCCCATCTGCACTAAGACAGCTGGTTCTCCGGACCCTTTGGGCCCAGGAAAATTAATCGTCCCTAGGGCCTAACCCTCTTAAGAAAAACAGAAGAAAAAAGGGTGACAGGTTAGAAGCAGCTTGCTTTTTAATCCACTGAAGGATCATCCAGACAAAGCATCTAATTTACCCACTTCTGATAAATTCCAC
Source organism: Apteryx rowi (assembly GCF_003343035.1). Taxonomy (NCBI): domain Eukaryota; kingdom Metazoa; phylum Chordata; class Aves; order Apterygiformes; family Apterygidae; genus Apteryx; species Apteryx rowi. The sequence continues at coordinate 1,515,710 of NW_020450307.1, read as the reverse complement.
CAGCAAATTCAGAGCCCTCCCTAATCCCGACGCAGGCTGGCATCTATTACACAGAGCCATGTTCCCAGGTAACTCGTCAGCCATTTCTCGTACTGCTTTTAGAAGAAAACAAGGTAAAGGTGAGAGAAGGAGAAGTGCCTGAGCATTTCAGCTCTTCTGCTACCCCCACACACAGTTCACACCTTGCCCCTTAGCTCCTGCCCTAGGCAACTGGACTGGGTTTGGAGTCTCACCCACGCAATTCTCCTCGCTCTCCCTTCTGCAAAGGTCTTCAAATCCCTGGTGCGTGTCCCGTAATGGCACCTGAAGCTCTTTTTTCTACACAGATGACCCACAGACTCGTAGGGTGCGCACATGGATAAAAAGAGAAGGTCACACAAACTCGAATCGGGAAGAAAGAGTTGATGGCACTGGAACACATGACCAGTCCTTCCTTGGGAGCTGGTTTCAGATCCTGCACTCATCCAAGCTCTGAGTCTTCCCACAATAAGAGTTTCACGTGTTAAAACCAAGAGAGACCCTCATGAACAGCATAAATTGGAGAACATCACCTTCTGGAGGCAGCATCCAGCCCATCCTAATTTCCAGGCTGATTCCATCCTGCTCCAGCCTCCCCCTCCCCTGGGGCCTATCTCGCTGGGAAATCACAGACAAGCTGGGAGGCTGTTCCATCCAATTTCCTTCAGGGAACCTGCAGCTTCCTCMTGGGATTGTCCTCCAGTTGGGTCACTTATTATCTCCCAGAAGAAAGTGAGGTCCACTGTTTTCTTCCACAACTGGCTCTACCTTTTCCCTTCTCTCTGAGGCAGCAATGAGGGTCACAAATCTGCCACAGCAGGTTTGGACAAAAGCAGTAAGGTGGAGGAGGGCTTGAAGAATGTGACTGGTAGGGAAACATGGGTAAACACAGGCGTTATGAGGAGAGAGAGAAGGAGAGGGAGGTACTCCAGAAGGCTGTAAATTCATATTTCTAATTACTTCCTCATGTTTTTCAGCACTCCTCAGTCAAGTTTGATTAAAATTCCTTTCAAGGGAAGACGCTCCATAGAGAGCGCTGCAGTGGAACAGGCAGCTCGTGGAGTCTGCAAAATTGCTAGGGATGGAGACTAAGTGCAATAGTTTGGGAGCTGGGGGTACAGATCAGCTCCCACCCCTGCAACACAGCTACATCTCCCTTGAGCAGCCACCCTCCAGTGACAGACCGCCAGTTCAGATGTACCTGCTCTCACATTGCCAGGGTACGAAACACGACACGGCTCCCATCGCTCATCCCTCAGACACAGAGCTGACACTAGACGGCTTCCACAATAATCTCCTTCCCAACAGACAGGGCCCTCCCAACAGGAGCACATAAGAACTTCCTATGAAACATATGCCTCAGCAGATGGGGGAAGCTTATGCTCCCTTCCACCTAAGAGTTTCTTATGCAGAGACTAGTCTTCTTCTCAGTGAAAAAGTGGGACTCAAAACCTCACATCCGTGTTTGGTAATTCACAGGAGAGAAAGAGCCTGAAATCTGGCAGGCAAAAGCAACCTGTGCGTAACAGACCCTTCAGCAAGCATTAAAAGAAAGCAGAGGAAGAGAGAAGGACTAAGGCTGAAGACCAGTTTCATCACCTTCAGTCCCAAGAAGCCGTGGCACCATCCCAACAGAGGCAACGATGCAAAGCAGCTTTCACCAGGCAGGGGCGGTGAGGCTTGCAGGGTGGTCTTCCCAGGGGACAGGAGAGTTTAACAAAGCTCCCGCAGGGCTCCTTCCAGGAATCCCTTTGGGACACGCATCTCAAAGGCTTTTCCTTAGAAACCCTCACCAACCCACAGTCAGGCTGTGTGCAGAGCCTTTCTGTCTGACCTGTTCCGTCCTTCTGGCACCTTTGAGACCACTCTCCCATTGCCCGTTACTGGGCAGCTCTTGGCATCCTGAGACTGCTGGGTCCCTTACGCCCTCTCTGTCCACCCACAAACAAGACATTCACACAGTGCTACGCCCAGCTCCTGCGCTGCCTTTCCCCTCTCCGAGCCCTCCCAAGCCTCCAGGAAAACGGGTGCGAGGACAGCCAATTCTCCCTCCTGAGCTGGCAAGGTGTCCCTGCGGTGCCAAGCTCCCTGCAGGAAGGGAGGCCCCCAGGGCAGAGGGCTGCAGCGCTAGCGAAGGCAAGCGGCACCAAGGCTTTTTTTTTTGTTGTTTATCCTCTACGCTGTGGCAAAAGCGAGACGGAAGAGATGCTGCTGGATATCAGTCTCTGAGTTCCCTACACGGCTCTGGGGAAATCATCATTATCTTGATGCCTGGTTTCTCTCCCTTCACTCCCCCCTCCCCTCCCTGCTTTGAATATCTGAGTGTCTTAATGTTCATGTGAGTAAAGGACAGACCTTGCTAGGATAAGCTGGGCCTGGAATAGACAGGTTCTGACAAGCTTCCTCTCTTGCACGACTCTGCCAGGACACCTTCATCCTGCTCACCACCCTTTTTCCTGTGGGCTGCTCCCACCCATTTCTGCCAGGCCACCTCCGTCTGGACCCACAGCAGCTTGCTACTCCAGACCAGGACTTCCCAGCTTGGCTATGTCAAATGGGGGACTGGAATGAAGCCACTAAACCAGTTTCACTTGTGGTCGGGGGGGCTGGATCCAAGAGCCATTTTGGTTCCACTGGCATCACCTCCAATCCCAAAGGAACGGCAAGACTGCCAGTCCTCAACAGACTACACCGTGACGTTCCCACTGCTCTCAGCTTCCTAGTCCTCCTCTGCTCCCCAGGGTACAGACCTCAAAGCCCCTTCTGGGCTCCAGGCACTTCAATATTTCATTTTTTAGGAGGACAAGTTTCCTCTTTTTGCCGTTGTACTCACCTTGGCCCATTAAATTCCTGCCTCCTTCACTGCCTCTGCTCTCTCTCCTGACAGACACACATGAACACACAATTCACAGTTATGCTAACCGGGTGACATACAATCCATGCTGCTGTCCACACGGACATGCAAACAGACCTATAAAACACCCTTGCTGGCTAAGCTGCTCTCCTCCTTGCAGGAGCACATGCAATACGTAGGTCAGAGAAATGAGTCCAGCCTGCTCTGCAACCTTCTTGTGCTCCCTTCCCATCCATCCTCCGCCCGGCCTGTAATGGAAGGACCTAAGGACTAGGAGAGAAGGAGGAAGAAAGATGTCAGCTGGAGCTCAAATCCTGAGTTCAGGACCACTACTATGCTCTAGAGCTAGGAACATAAGAGCAGAAAATGATGCCAAATGCTGCACTGGTCACAAGCCAGGTCTGCCATCCAGGAACAGTCCGGCTAGGGAGGAGGCCTCGCTGCTCGGCAGTCTGCTCGTTCATATAAAGCCCTGGCACGACGCAGGCTGAAAACCGAGCAATCCGACCCATAGCAGGGACACCACAAAGTTAGTGCGTTGCACCTACGCAGTGCAACCTAAGCCATCGAGACGCATGTGGTCAGAGCAGTCCACATGAGCATGGCCAACTGTCCACTTGTGCTGGCAGGGAAAGTTGCCCCTGTATCTGGGAGCTGCATGCATGGTACGCCTATGCAGGGAGCAGGAGCATGCGCAGCACCTGCAGCTGCTGTCTCAGGGTGCACACGGGAGATTAGGCGCTCGGTGTGTTCGGTGCAGGCTGCACAAGCTGCCGACGTGCGCTGGATGTGGGTGAGTTGGGAGACCATGGGGACAGGGGAGTGTGTTTGCATGCAAGGGAGGCAGCCGCTCGCACTGCACGGCAGGAGCAGGAGCAAGCATGGCCAGAGCTCTCCACCAYGTCCTCCCACTGGGCAAGTGCACGCGTTGTGCTTAGAGAGGGGAACCTCTCCTCTGGGAAACCCAGAGGTGGTTTGAGAGGGGCCTCAGACTCCAAAGTCATCCAAGTYTCTGAGGCAATTAATTTGCTGCTGAAAGAAGGAGCAGGAAGAGCAATAAAAGAGCCTTTGTACTTAGGGTGGGGCAGGAGCATGGGAAGTCATTTCAGAGAATAAGGAGTTGGGGGCAAACAAAAACAAAAAATAAAAATAAAAAACTGACTGACAAGCTTACAAGAAAAGCCACATTTTTAACATTCTTAATCCCTAGAATAAACACACGGGGAAGAATGAGGACAGGGCTGGCTGTCCTCAGAGATCACTGGGAGAGACTGGGTTTGGTGCAGGCGAGGGGGTTTGTGCTGCTGGCAGCTGTGGACTGTACTGCCCGAGCCTGGGAGAGATGGGTGAATGTGTGTGTTGGCGGGGGAACAGGGCAGAGGACAGTAAAACTCAAAGGTAGACACTCACTTGGATCTTAAACCTCTCTGCTTTTTCATTTCATGCTCTCTATACTACTGCTGCTTCAACACAACAGAAATTACGCTAGAAGCACACTGGGAACCGAAAGCATCCCACCCAGATGGAAGAGGCACTTGGAGAGCTCTGCACCTTCCTCCCACCCCAGCCAGCTGCCTGAATAAGAATCAAACTGTAGTTTGCCACATCCCCCCATCCCCTGCTTTTATCTGCCTCCCATCTTCCCTGGAAGCATCCTTCAATTTCTTCCAGGATAGCAGGAGTTAAATGGCTGGTTTTAGTGGTAGGAGACACGTTTAGGAAGGGATTGAATTTGCGCGTGGTGCAGCCGGTTCCCTGTTTATTAATAAGCTATTTATCATTGGTGTTGCTTTTAATACCATTTTGGCTTAATGTTGTTAATGAAATATAAATACCCGCACTAATGATGTTGGTCAGGAGGCAGCGTGGGCCACTGGCAGCTTTGCAGGAGGGAGGCCAAACCGCGGCTGTGCGTATGAGAGGCTGCGACGGCGCGACTGCCAGCCCAGCCTCCGGGAGAGCCTCCCCGCACGCTCCCACCACAAGACTGCCGGAGCGCGGCAGCGTGAGGAGGGGGCCGACGGGACGGGACAGGATGGGATGGGATGGGACGGTGCAGCACCGGCAGCCCGCAGGAGGGCAGAGGGAGAAGTTTACGATTGCTGTAGACCGCGCTGGGAGCCCAGGTCCTAGCTAGCGCCTACCAAAGCTGCCAGGAAAGGACGGCGGCTCAGCACGATGGCTGGACTCCAGCAAGACACAGGCCTGCCCCCCTCAGCTCCCTCCCTGMCTTCTGAGATCCCAGCAAGAAGCAGCCGAAGGCCACATGTCTACGCGGGGACCCTGCAAGCTGCGAGGCAGCTCTCTAGATGGAGATATGTAAAAGAAGAAGTCAGATGAGTTTTGTTTGCTTAATGCAGTCGCCCCACTGGAAGAGCAATGTGCGGGCTCTGTGCTAGGCTGCCCCGGGGCAGCTCCCACACGCGCCCGAGACCCCTTCAGCAAGAGGCGTTGCCCAGCGCCCACCGCGGAGCTGCTGGCGGCTCACATCGGGCGGGCCGCGGGGCCGGGCGGGCTCCRGGCCCCGGGCTGCTGCGCCCTGGGTCTAGCGCAGGCTACGTGGGCGTCAAGGGAAAGAAAATAAAGAGTCTCCTGCCCTTGCAGGGAGCAATATCAAAAGCTCGGCCTTTGGCAAGGGTTCAGGCTTGTGCTGGGAGACCTCATACAGGTCCCTCTCCATCAGCTTGTGTCTAGCACCGTCATGGGGCAGGGATTACCAGTCTCCCTAAGAAGGCTTTTGGAAATCCCACTTTGCATTACCATTTGCATTACAGCAGCCCCTAGAGAGAGTGGAGGCCTGGGCATGCACCCAGAGGAACCTCTGCCCAGCAGAGATTGCAAGGCACCGGAAGAGACCCGTTTGGAAAGGCAACAGGCAGAATCGCTTATGGGACTGGGAAAGGGGAAAACCTAAGCCCAAGGCTGCTACCCTGCCCATCGGGCATCCAGCTCCCAAAACGAGGACCAGAARAGAATTCAAAGTGGTCCTTCCCCAGCAGCGAATCCCAGATCTCTGCAAGCCTCCAGAACAAGATGAAACACTTGCCTCAGGAGCAAACTCCAAATCCAGCCATTGCCTGCCTGAAGAATCTCTTAAGAGGCAAATTCGGAGAAGAAAATATAACACTTTCTGTCTTCAGACTGCTCTGCTAATAGCAACTCGTCTTGCTCCAAGTAGACCCACTCCGCTAATCTCATTGAACAGACAGGAAACAAAGCGGTGACGCGTACGACAGCGAGGAGCTTCCCCCAGATCCCAGCATGAATTTGGGGTCCTTGCCCCATCTCACAGACAACTTGTAAATGATCCAGGTCAGGACCATTATATCAGACCCAGTTTCTAGAGCAGGGACCTGGTGCCTGGACCTAGCTGGAAGCCTACTTATATGGGGCCAAGTGCCGAGGCTCACCAGGCCCCCACTACCCACCACCCCGTCCCAGCCACAGGCACTGGAACTGCCCAGGGCCCCTGTCTCCTGTGATCCCAGGAGGTGGCCTCGTGCCCTCCTTCAACTAACTGCCTCTGCCACAAAAAGTAGCCCACCAGGTGTTTGCATAACCTGTGCGAAGATGTATTTCTCTTCTCTCCCTCCCCACCAGCCTCCTTCGTCTCTCCAAGCAATGAGGTCCAGCACAGAGGCTGCTACAACTGGCCTGTACTGGGAAGCCTCCTGGGGTCCCATCGGTCCCCTGCCACAGGCAGCACCATAAATTTACACTGCTCCTTTAAGACGTTATCTTTTAATTTGGTGCTTCCCCTCTCCCCTCCTCAACTAACTGATTTATTAGTTTACATCTCATAAATTGTAACCCCTTGCCTCCCCCTTCACCCTCCCCAATGCCATAAATCCCCTTCAGGGCCTCGTCACCCTTCTGCACGTGGTGCAGCCCCCTGCCCCCCAAAGTCACCTCCGAGTCCCCAGGGAGCGCGGGGCTCATTTGCTGGGGGTTTGGTCTAGCTCGTCTCAGCAGCTAATCCCTTGGGTGGCTCCTGTCAGATTATTAATTAGCTAAAGCGGATCGGCCCTGGAACAACATGCGGTTGGACTTCAGATAAAACAGGACGGCAAAGGCTTGGCATGTAGTTGTTTAAAGGGACATTGTCCCTTTTTCCCCTTGCCTTCTCCTGGGGTGCGAGGAGGAGACAGGACACTTCCGCAGCTGCTGCATCCCCCCGGCCCATTGCCGCTCTGCTCCCGGGGTGCTGCACAGACAGGTGAGGGAGCACCGGCCTGGAGGAGCGCAGGACGGGAACGGTGGGCACCATTCCCCCCTGCTCCGTGGCAGTTACAACTTTTCCAGATGTTGGAAAAACTTTAGGAACCCGTTTGGAGGCAGACAGCATTTGGTCAGACAGTCTCACAGATCCTCTCTGCCCCTGGCTGTTTCTCTTCCACACATTGCTCCCTACGGAAAACTCAGTCTTTGCAACTGCCCCAAGAAACGAGCCGCGCAGGCCAGCAGCCGAGTCCTAGTGCAACCGATGCCGGGGAGCAGCTCACCTTCTCACTCCCTTCCCACTTTGGATTGTTTTGACTCAAACCGATGAAGCTGAAATATCGAGTCACAACGGCGCTAAACTTCATTACAAGCTCTTAACACAGATTACTTAATAAAAAACAGGCTGCTTTAATTGCTTTTCCCCCATTAGCATTTCTGGAGGAGAAAACTGATTAATTTGAAGAGGCATATTCCCCCCATCCCTCGTGCTGGCCTGTGAACCAGACCTCCTTCCCACACCAGCCTTGTCCGTAAGAGCATCCCAGAGAGCAAATAGAGAGCTCAGATCCGCAGGACTCTGAAAAACAAAGGGACCGAGGGCCTGGAAGAACAGATGGGAGTAATGGAGTGAAGCAAACAAGGGAAAGAGAAATCTCCTTTCCTTTCTGGAGAACCCATAAAAAGCAGCACAGGGGAATGAGCAAGAAGTGGTTAGGAGAGGACAGGGTAAAGCAAGGATGCGAGTGTGCCAGGAGCTGCCAGGCGGCTGATTCGGTGGGGTCTCCCATCCACCATCGCCTGCTCTAGCACAGTGGACACAGGGCCGTGGAGCAGGGGCATCAGCTTCAGGACACGAAGAGAAGCATGGCTGCTGCGCTCTGCAGCTGGGCGAAGGATGGGGGCAGCTCTGCTAGGGGACCACTGGATTGCCGAAGCCCGGGCCGAAAGGCTGGGAGCTCGGTGCTCCCGGCGTGCGCCCGGAGCGGTCCCTTTGCCGTATTCGGGCCCTGCCTGGGTACCCAGCTCCACGGGAGGGAAACTCCCCCCTCGCTATCTGACCAGCTCAGAATAGGACCCGCAGCGCTCCACTGCCGAATGGCCCCAGGTAAAAGGAGTCTGCAAAAACATTCCCGGCCTTCGGGGCAGCTGAGTTCAGCCGTGTTCTGACTAGCCCCGGCGAGGGAGGATGGCAACTGGGTTCCTGAGTAGGCTGTTCTCTAGGTCAGCACACTTCAGGGACACGGTAATCAAGTAGGAGTTGCTTCCATGTGCCAACTCTCGCGAACCTTGCAATGCTCAGTGTTTTTCTCAAAGCCTGAGATCTTGGAAGTTACATAAGATTTTTGTTTTGTACAACAATATATGCATAGTGCTATCCCTCCCTCTGCTCCCTTTGCTCTCCCAGTAGCAGGGCAGAGCAACCTGACATGTGATCTGTGTGCATCCTAAACACATAGAAACCTTGGTATTACCAAGTTTTATAACTGGGGGAGGGAGGCAGTAGTTTTTGACTTTTGAAAAGACAAGGCTAGCAATATTGTTTGCTCATTTTACTTTCAAACTCACCTTACTTTGTCCTCTCCTCTTTTCCCTGTGTCCTATTAATGTACAGCTAAGACAAACTCAGCAAGAATCACAAGAAAGACACTGGGACAGATCATAAACTGCCCTGGCAAAAACCAGGATAGTTCTGCTGGCTGAAAATGCAGCTTTGCTGCTTTACATCAGCAGATGGCTTACCTGTGGCTTTTAATGGTTAATATATAACTGCAGCAACAACAAAAAAGCCCCAGCATTAATACATAATTTGTCAGAAGCAATATGCTAAACCAGCCTTTCCATATTCAGCTCAAGTAGTGAGATAAGCCTTACTTCCCGTACTGTCCCATGAGCTGAAAACTAGCTCTGGAATGAGCCCCAGTGGAAGACGTCAGAGAAGAGAGCACATTTACTTTGCAGTATTTGTTCATTTTTTAAATTTTTTGTTTTTATCAACAGATTTCCAAGAACTGCATTTTGCGCATGCATTTGCCTCGAACACTCATGTGCATACTTAGCTCTGATTGCTCCAAGTGCTTTCCAGCCGGTTCTCCCTGAGGAGCTCCAGCAGGTCAGCGTCCCTGCTGGCTCATGCTGGACAGCTTACTGACCGCCTGACAYCCCCACGCACTGTCCCTAGCCGAGACCAGAAATGTTTCTGAGCTTCTTAGACCAGACTTGAACATGTTCCTAAATGTCTAGTGGAAGCTTGCAAACTGGCTGAGCACTATTAATCTTTTCTTTTAGGCAGTTGTTTCATGAGGGTGCCGTAATATCACTGCCTGCACCACAGCTGAGAGAACTGCCACTGGATCTAGTAGGAGTAGGAAGAAATACTGTCAGATGGTTAAAGGAATCAGGAGATCAGGCTTCTCCTCCCAACTCTGCTTCTGAGTCATTATTAGCATAAAATCAGGTTTGTTACATCACTGAAGCTTGAGTAAATAAACCAAGACTCATCACTGTTTTATTTTGCAATACCTCAGTGGGCTCCTCTCTGCACAAATAAACACTATTAATGTTCATTGCAATTGGAGGTATATGGGGAAGGAGAGTGATAAAGCTCCTAAAACAGTCATGAACCTTCATGAAGAACAGTAGGGTGAAATGACAGAATTTTTGACGATACTGACTTTCACAGAGCAGGCATTTACCAAAAAAAAAAGAAAAAGACAATCCTTACTGGGGCAGACTAAGCGACAAACAAGCCCTGCCTTGACGAGTCTGCTCTGACAACGCTGATGGGTAAGAAAGATTGGGAAACAGAAGCTCTTCTGAGGAACCAAGGCTGAAATCCTGACTCTAATGAGGTTTATGGCAAAACTCATGCTTGCTTTAATAATGCCAGGATTTCATCTCCATAAAGTTGGAGYGTGAAGGCAGAATCCATGAGAAAGAGATGGACATCATCATCATCACCAAAGGCTCTAGGAGACTGAGAACACCATAAGGTCAGAGGAATGACTGAAGGCAGCTGGGAAAGCAAGGTATGAATTAATGCAGGCCTGGCGCAGTCCTATCCCCTCCAGTACTGAACATCCTTCTCCCGTCTGAGCTTTCGGAGCAGGCTGGCTCTGCTATGAGACAGTTCGCCAGGCAACTGTTGGCACTTGCCCTAGCACCTGGCTTCTTTAGGGCTAAGCTGCTCTCCAGCATATCCATAGCCGTGAGCTCTGTGCGAGCATCTCCCTACACTACAGCTGTCTGCGCTCAGCGACTTCAGCAGCTGGGCAGACTCCTGCTCAGACGACTGCCTCAGTGCCTGGAAACCTCTGGCTAGCTTTTGCCCCTTAGACAACTAGTTCCCCCTCATGCGGACAGCTGGAGGTGCAAAATCACTAGCTGCCTGACACAGCAGGGGGTTTTGAAGGGCTTGGGGCTATGCTTAATCCTAGGTTCAAACCACAGTCATTGTGCACCCCTCAAGAGCCTTAGAAAAGTCCCTTTGAACACTGGCATCAGGGTCCTTCCCTGAACCTCTGAGCCCTTTCAACCTGCTCAGATTCCTCAGMCAGACCTGGCCTTCAATCAGGACTCCATATTAGCATCCCCCATCACCCAAACGAACTGGAGGTGCTAAGGACCTTACCAGATCCGGCCTCAGTCTCATTCCAGGACCAGATATGGTAAGGATGGTTATCAGACCTGCCGAGCACATGATCTTCCTTCCCCTCCTTTGATTTCCCCCCATTCAGCTTTCCACAGCCGCCAACCAAACATCTGATCGAAGGCCCGGGGGAGGGAGTCAGAACTGTCCACTCTGGTTATGAGTGAAGGTCATTGATCTAGYGCAGACCAGGGATGCGGAAAACAGAGGAGGGAGGAAAAAACCCTCAGAGAGAGAGGAGAGAGGGAGAGATGCAGGGAGAAACAGTGCGTGAGTGAGCGCAGGGAAAGGCAGCGGAAGTGGCTGAAACACGGTTTCACACTCCAAGACCCAAGGGCTGTTGTCAACCCGTCCTTCATGCTCACATCTTGTCACACTAGAGGTCAGGTCTCCCAAGCGTTCCTGGAGAGCTGAGCTAGCCCATATGGCAGGCAATATGTTAACAATATGGATTCAGCTGCTCGTCAGGGCCTGAGCAGATGGATGTGACAACCCTGCTCTTATCCCAGACAGGCTTTTAATATCTTCCCTCTCCTCTGCTCAGCCATACCGGAAGAGCTCTGCCCAAGAACTATTGCCTCCAGCCTAGGTGGACCGTGAGGCCACAGGTCAGAACAGGCATTATGGAAATACCTGCCTTGCTTCATCGGGATGGAAGCAGGCAGAGTAGAGCCCATTCAGACCAGTGCAGGCAGGAACCAGGCCAAACTTTCAGCCAGTGAGAGCGTGCTGTAAATGGAAAGACCTCGCTGTAATCCAGATATGTGCTATTAACTCCCAACCAGGATGATACAGTAGATACTGTATTCAGATATATGTATATGGCATGTTACCACCAGATGCCACATGTTACAGTCTAGACTGAGTTTTGTAACTGCCTGGGAAAATTTTCTCTCACAGAACAAGTAATACATAAATAGATGTATATTTTAATGGGCAAGTTAAACTCCTCCTGGCAAAGGCAGGCAAGTTGATTTCATACACAGGCGGGTAAATTTCCACAATGATTTTGCAAGGCTGTTTCATATTCCCCAGCCCAGCTCAGGATCTGAGCCGTCAGGGACTGCTGGGCTGGGCCCAGCTGCACTTCTGAGGAAGGCGGCGTTCCCATCTCGCTTCATTCGCAGTCGAGCCTGTGCAGTGATCCCAAGGAGCCTAGCACAATAACACAGTCAACCACGGTTCACCCCCAAATTTAGGTTTACTTTAGGATTGAATCATGGGGAAATATTTTGCAAATTCAAACAAAAACAAAGCAGGTATTTCTAATCATTTCCCACATATTTATCTAGATTTTTTTTCTGCACAACACGATACCCAAACCCTTCATCAACTGAACAAGAAAAATCCCTCCAACCTTTATAGCTCTAGGACTAAACAGCCAGCTTGTGCTTATAAACAGAAAGTGAAACTGCAATCAGAGCCTAGGGATGGGCTCTGGAGAACGTGCAGGCAGCCTCTGTAGCCCAAAGTAAATTGGGCTTGTTTTCAAAGCAGAAACCATACAACTTGCTCCAGGGCTGAAGTCTGGAGCACAGGGATTCCTAGTCCAGAGCACGAGCAATCACAAAGCCACATGCCTGAAAGGCTAAAGGCATCTCCCTTCACTGAAGGGATGCTTGGAAAACGAAGAGAACCTCAAAAAGAGCTGGAGCCAAGGGAAATATTTCAATTGGCTCTAATGAGCTTCTGTCCCTTAGAAAACAGCCCCTAAAGGACACTCAACTTGTACAGACAAAGCACCCGCTAGGTGCTAGGAGGAGAAGACGAACGTCAGAAGGGGATTACTGATCTGCAAGCACCTGAACCCAAGCACTTAAGGAATTCCTGATGTATCTGTCTCCTCCTCCTGCCTGCCTCTCTCAGAGGCACTGCTCATTGCAGGTCCATGCCAGACAGACATCCAGGGCTTCAGTGCCAGGAGTCGCACGAGCAGAAAGCTGTGAGAGGCATCACTGGAAAAGGTCCCTCTGCTGGAAAAATGGACCCAAAGACTACGTAGCAGCTTCCTCAGCAGAGCTTTTCTCCCTCGATTTTGTGCCTCTGGAGATAAACGTAAGGATGTGTGGCGGCAGATTCACCTGCTCCAGTCAAACCTGAGAATCTCTGTCTTACTTGGTAAAATCTCAAGGCTCCCTCTTGTTCCAGCAGCACACTCCCGTCAGCAGAGCTCGGATTAGGCAAGCCCTCTCACCTCTGGAGCCCCAGGAGGGCGCTTGCCGCTGCTCGGAGAGGGCTCGCAGGCACTACAGCAGCTTGCAGGGATAAAGGCCAGAGTTCCCTTTGTCAATAGTTCAAAACCAGCCTCTCCAAATAAAGCGTGCCAGACCCGGGAGGAGTTGCAGCACAGGGAAGGTGTGGGAAGGCACAGTTCACCCCTCTCCCATCCCGAAGCACACTTTCCTGGCAGGTTTACTGAAAGCACTCAGTTCTGCCGGTTCTGAGCACGACGCAAGAACTAAGCCCTGCTGAGCCTTAGAGGATCATGGCTGCTGCTCTTTAAGGTAAGGCACCCAGAACACGAGTAAATTCCCCCCTGCCGCACGCAGCCAGGGATGGACAGCGACAGCTGAAGCTGTAGACCAGCGTCTCAGCCCCATGACTTTCCTCTTCTTCCCTCTTCACGAGCCAATACCATCCCTCCACCCCGGTTCTTCTAGTTCAGGTTTTCAAGCTGCACTCGCGTGGCCCTGTCTCAGCTGTATCTGTAACTCGGAACAGCTTTGGATACGTTGCTTTGCCACAGTATCATTTGGGGCACAGAAGCAGCAAAAGCCAGAGGAACATGGCGCCCTTCAGGCACTTCAGGATGCTGATCCTCATTCACCCATCATCATCATTTAATGGTGTCAACACAGTATGGAGGTATCCCCTAACAAAACCTCCACCTCCTACAGATTAGACATAACAGCATCGTACATAGCCCAGGCACTGCCAGGATCCTCAGCCCCTCCTACCCGAAGCGGTATGGCAGCGCCACCAGGTTCTTCCCAACCCCCCAAACCATCGGGAAGAGATACATTATCCCACTGTCATCCTATAGCTGCTCTCCCCTAGGCCATGCTGTGCCATATCTTTCTTTGTAAAGAAGCTGTGATGGGAGTCGAGCAGTGAAGAAAGTAAAATGGCTTTTAGAAACGCAGAGTTCCACCCCCTCACAACCGTGCTGAATTTCCCACCATGACCACAGACAKCCTAAAACTCCTCTTCTCTTGTGAGACGAGGCAATCAGAAACTGTCCCACTCAATACTCACCCAGGGGACTCCCCTGCCTGCCTGTTCTGGCATACCGCTTACCTAATCTCTAACACTGCACACTAGCCCGTTCTGAAAAAGGTGACTAAGAGGGGGAGCTATTCAAACCAACRCTTCGGTGTGTTCAGGAGGTGCTGAAATGGGCAGCAATGCCAGGGATGTGATACAGATCCAGTCCTACTTGTAAGCCAGCCCAAGACAAACCAACACCCCACCATGCATCCATGACCCAAATATTGACTTCCAATAGCTGTTCTAAACTGCATAGGCTAGAGAAATACTCCCCGGGGACTTGACTAGATGCTCTGGAGAGTGAAAATCAGTCCAGGTCTACTTTAGAGTGGAGGGATTGATCACAGAACAAAACCCAGTACCTTGCATTGAGAAGTCACAGGTTTCAAGGTCCATTCCAATGCACAAAGCCAGGAGAGAAGTCAGGATCTTTGTTTTGGAGGCAGTCTCAGGTGAAGACTGCGTGAATCTGGTGGGTTCCCTTCACTTGGTGAAGTCTCTTTGCCCTGAGGAGAGGTTCAAAAGGAAATGAATATTACTTATGGAGCGCTACAAGAGCCCAGGTGAATCACGAGCGCAAGCAGTGACGCTGGCCTCAGATGCCACAGCCACCCACAGACCTCAGCCCTTGGTCACACACAACAGCCCAGCAAGGCAAGGAGTTCCAGACCTTGCCAAACACACTGCATCCCAGTCCCCTTTTCTGCCACTTGTGATTCTAACAACTCAAAGGTCAAGGTACAAACCCCCTCAGTGACCACCCGGTGGGCCACACGCTCAACTTTCCCCCGAGAAAAGTCCAAGCCAATGAGAAGCAGAAGCAGTAGGCTACAGCACTACCACTTATCGCAAAGAGCTCCCCCCCGTCGCCAGCAGAGCGTTTCTGCACACGTAAGATCGCGATGCCATCCCTCCTTTGTGGGGGGATCATTCGCTTGTGTTTGTATTACAGCTACCAGTAGAACAGAGCTCTATCGTCGATCTTGTACACCCCCACACCAAATGCAAGTCCTTAGTCCCAAAGACATTACAAATATAACCAGACGAGACAAAGGAAGAATTATTATTTCCAGCTTACTGAGGCACACAGTAATTAAGTGACTTGTCAAAAGTCACTCGGCAAATCTGTGGCAGAACCGGGAACTGAAATCTCTCAAATTTCAGTCCAAGAGCTGGACAACGAAAGTCCCACCTCCCTTCCTGTTCTTCTTGGATGTATACCRCCACCTTTGCAACAGGTTTCACCCTTCTCCCTGCTCCCCAAAGTCAGTTAAGACAATTCCCTTCCATTTCCTGTGTTGGAGGAAATGGATAAATGCAGCAGATTAAAAGAACAAAAACTTTTACCTTACTTACAAAATTAAAAAATGTCCTAGCTTGAACATTTGACAGAAGCTCAGAAGCTTCGGACTCTTCTGGGAGGTGGGATTTCTAGACTGGACGTTTTTTTGTTGTAGTTTTTTAAATTTCCATCAGACAAAAATAAAAGAAGCAAAACAAAGGAGGGCTGTTGAGATCAATTTGTGATAGGTGCCGGGCCAAAGAAAATGGAGCCAAAGAAGTCAGAACCCTGCAACCAGCAACCTTTGTGTCAATTTAAGCAAATATTGTGGCGTTTCCATGGCAATCCCTGTTTTGAATATCCACTACACTCACTTTTTAAAGGGCTTTTCCTGTTTGCGTTTCAGCTTCAAAACCTGTAAATATTTTCAGCCTTAACACATCCCTACCTCCCCCAACCCCTGAAATCAGCCACTATCAAAGCTGCGACGTGAAGTCCTCTGTCTGCAGGACACCAAAGCTGTGAAAGTTCACAGCCAGACCAGGCTGGCCACCCACCACGCTGGGGAGCAGCAGCAGCGGGGCCGGACCTTTGGCCCGCTCTCAGCGGTGCCAGGCTCTTCGCAGCACTAGGTACAGGAGCCCGTTTCTCCCGGGCTGGTGGGCGAAACGAGGGCTCACAAGCATGCGGCTCCAACAGCACCGGCCCGAGGCGGGCAGAGAGCAGCAGGTGTTTTGCAAGGCTCCCCGCACCCCGCGCCGCCAGCTTCGGTCACCTCCAACCTGCCCCACCAGCAACTGCTGCTGCTCCGAGCCTCTTGCGGTGACCCGCYGTGGCCGGCTGCCTCGCGCAGCCCCACCGCCGGCCCCCGTCCTGGCCCACGACTCCCCTCCTTCTGCTCTAACCCCAACTGAACCCAAGCCGTCAATCACAATGATTTATGTCCTGCTGCGTCGTGTGCAAGCGGGAATGAAGAAGTGGCAACCTCGGCCTCACTTGCAACCCGAGGTAGGGTTCAAATTCTCACGCTTCCTCAGAAGCGGCTGGCAGGTACCTGCTCGGTCACTCAGGCCTTGCTCCACCAACACAGAGCCCACGGGAAAGTCCTCCGCAGGGTAATGTGCCTTGCTGGGGTGCTGGCAGCAGTCGTCAGATCCGAGCACCAGGCGGCTGCTATTAACCCTCTCCCCGAAGCACAAAGCCATGCATGCAGCCAGTGCCGCTTTCCGCGAGCCTCGAGGGGCGTGCAAACACCTTCTGTGGCCCTTCAGAGCCAGGCAGGGACACATGTCCCGGAGCCCCCGACTTCCCCGGCCTCGGCCTGTGCGGCCAGGCTGCAGCCCTCACGGCAGCCCTGGGAGCGCACTGGTTAATGCTGAGCTTCCTGGCTGGGATGGATTTGTGCCAGGCCTCAAATGTGAGCTTAGTGTAATTTTTGGGAAGTCAATTTCCTTTGTTTTTTTTTTTCCTTGATGTTTTTCTTTTTGTTTTAAGTTTCTTTTTTTCCTCTTCTTTTAAATGGAAAAGTAGGTGCATTCAAATAAGCACCAGGACTGGGCCATCCATCCACAGACCGTAGCTTCCCGCGAGCATGGTATAGGCGCCCCGGTTCGTGCACAGACCAGCCGTGGAAACGAGCACCAAGCAAGCGCAGAGGCTGCTGGGCCGAACGCCCGCAGAGCGGCCCCGGAGCAGGCCCTGCTCTCGTGCTGGCACCGCCGCTCCTCGGTGCTGGCCACCTCTCCCGCAACACCAGGCGCTCGGATGCCAGGAGACAACGCAGGATGCCTAGGGCCCTGGCCAGGCTCCAGCTCAGGTAATTATATCCTACAGCAGTTTCAGCTGGATATTTTATCCCTTCTTCACTTCCGGGCCTGGACTGTTGCACAGGGAGTTGCTGGAACAGCTGTTYGGTCCCACCCAGGATGTGAGCGCGTGCCGGGCGGCTGGAGCAAGTCAGGGTATCGCCGCAGCCCCCAGAGCCCCTGCGCTGCACCAAACAGCCTCCTCCCCAACCTACGGGGACACATGTTCTTACGTACAGCCCATAATACCCCCAACACAAGCGTGATGCGTGCATCTGGCAAAACACATGGGCCTTCCACACGGGGAACCCGCACCTTTTGGCGGCGCGCGCTCAGCGCTGTTGACTGGCGTAGCCGTTTGGCGCACGGACACCGGCTGCTCTCCTCCCTCGCAGGGAAACCCTCCTTCCACCGCCCCATCGGCACGGGGAAGCTACAGCCGAAGACCCAGCCCTCAGCCTGCCTCGGTGGGCAGCATCCGTGCCGCCGGGGACACCAGCAGTGCTGAATGCGAAGGAGAATATGGGGCAGCCTTAGAGCGCCCGGGAGAACAAGCCCTCGCAGGGTTCGTGACAAGGCAAAGCAAAAAGCGAGGGTCAACACCGGCCCCTTCGCCGCTCTGCCGCTAAAAGCCACGAACAGCAAAGGCTTGCAGGGCAACGCCGGACGGCCTCCCCAAACCCTGCCAACACGCCGGCTCCACAGGGCAAGCAAGGACGCCAGGGCCCGGCCTCCCGCGGGAGCTGCGCTTCGGCTCTCCCCTCAGCCACAAGAAGGCAGAGCCCTCCGAAGCCGTCCAAGACGTGAGGAAATGCCGACCCACCGGCCCACTCTCCACACGGGACAGCTTGGAAGTCCCCACACGCTGCAAGTGGGCTCTATCAAAACTCTGCTTCGTGCCCCCTTTGTCATCTTCTCGTAGGAGATTCTGGACCAGATCCTCACCCGATCTCCCTCACCAGGTGTAAAATAGTGCAGTTTCGGTGGCTTCAGTGAAGTCATGCCAATTTAAACTAGTTGAGGATCCGGCCCTCCGAGTTACTGGAGTTGCCAGTTCTTCCTTTGGATAATCCTGAGGGTGATTTCACAGCAAGCAGCAGCACAGGCCCAGCCAGACTGGCAGGATCAGCTGAGCTTTCCTACCCCCACGAGTAGGGCGGTCTGTGGCAGAGTCCCTAATGCGAGACCCTGCTGGAGTAACGCTAGGCCTATCATCATCTCCTCCTCTACTGAGCTTCCTCCTCTCTGTTATTAGGCAGAGATAGATACAGCCTAGAGCAAATGACTCTGGGCTTTGGATCTAGATTTTCTAATTGCTATTAGCAGGGAGCTGTTGCCTTGCRGGGCAGCAACAAGAGTTACAAGTGCATTTGGAGGGGTGCAGGAGCAGAGCTGGTCGCCTGTCCAGCAGAGAAGTTGAACCAGTTCAGGGCTTTGCTCGCTGCTGTGATGATAGGTGTCTCCAGGAACGAACCAAGCCTGGTCTTCTCCTCCCCACACTCCCACCGGCCTGTACTCCGAGGAAGGTGAAGAGCCCACCACTGCCTGGCAACTGAGGAGGGCTGAGTGAGTGGCTGCAAATCCCTTACTTGTCCCCAGCTCCACTACTGCCCTGCCATATCCCCGAAGTCCAGCTCCCTGCGAGGGAATGGGCCGCCCGGGCACAGAGAACGTGGCACGGCTTCAGCAGGCACAGGGTGCACAAGAACTTTCTGTGCTGTGCCCTCACAAGTCCTTCGCCATCCCCTCAGAGCAATTTTCTAGGCAACAGCGCGGTTGCATTCCCTTCCCTATCTCCTAATAAATATCATGCTAAGCAAGATGAGTATCTTCTTCCCAGACCAAGCAGCATGACCCACTTTCTGAATCAGGGCAGATGCAATTGGGCCCTGGAGTCCTGGACCCCTCCCAAAGCTGAGAGATTTTGTAACAATTACAGCAAGAAGCAGAAGGAATAGAAAAGTAATAAGTGATCAAAGAGTGCAGTGGTGGAGCTAAAGCTGTGGGGTAATTACTGCTCCTTGCCATCCTACGTGCTGGCATTTTCCTAGGACACTGAAGCAACAGCCCCATGCACACTCGCACATCTCTCCTCCACTGCCCTACATTCCTCAAAAGTAACAGGTCCAATTTCAGATTCTGGCCAATGGCCCAGGCAACGACAACTGCCACCCTCCCCGCACACCCACCCAGATCTTTCCCCTGCTCTTCTCCTTTCCCCAGCGCCAAGCAGGAACAGAGCATTCAAATTCTATCAGCGCAAATCCCCCCTCCAGCGGAGATGCATATGCACATCCCACCCTGCCCCATCAGCAGCCTTCAGGCTTTTAACAAGCCGCTGTGCCCACGGCGTCCCAGAGCTGACATCCGGCTACTTTGCATCCAGCACCAACTTCCAGCTGCCTGTGAGCCCCGCTCACACGGTGTTCCTGCCTCCCCCCGGCCCCGAAGCCTCTCCCCATGCCGAGTTTCAAGGCCTGCTCTTCGGCGTGGGGAGCAGGAGCCCTGGTACTTCATAGGCACAGGCAAACGAGAAGCCCCAGGAACAGCTCTGTGCTTTGAGCCAGACTCTGCCCGGCCTGAGGAAGGAGGTGGCTGGATCCCGATCGCAGCAACGCTACGCTCACTCTGGAGATGCTCCATTTTCCGCAGAGCAGCTCTGCACTTCCCCAGATGGAGCTCGGATCACAGCCTGACCCAATGGGCACAGAAAACAATCACAAGGAGGTGGGGTGAGCACCAGCAGTGCCTTCATTGCTTGAATCCGCAAATAAAACTTCCTTCCCATAGGAGCGCGAGCCGCTAAGGCCAAAAGCGTATAGAAAATCCCATGGCAAAAAGGACCACGCACCATAACGTGCCTGTGCCCAAGCTGCCTTCTGCACCACGCTCGCTCCCATGCCGGCGGATGCTGGGCGCCCCACGCGCAGGGTCACCCGCTGCCCTGCGGAGCACCACGGGCCACCGGCTGCTTCCCGGCGGCGCCCAGGCGGCTCCAAGCACAGCGCGACCCGCGCCCGCTGCCCACTGCCCGCACACAGCCAAAGGCACCCGCGCCTCAGAGCCGGCCTGCAGACGGATGCGGYGGGCGCGGAGGAGCTGCCTCCTCATGCACCGAGCGCAGAGCGGCCACCGGCCTCCACACTCGGCACTTCTGCCCCCTGCTCCCTGCCCACCCGCCGGAGCGAGCCCAGCAGCACTCCCTGACGCGGACTTCTCTGAGCGGCACAAATAGTGACTTGCGCTGATTGGCACGGTGAGATGGCGCAGAGGAACTTTTAAAGGAATTTCCATGGCAGTTTTTCTTCTTAGTTAAATAAAAGAATTTTTAAAAAGAAATTAAAAAAAAGAAAAGCCTTTCACCCAAACTTCAGAGATAAAAAAGGAAAAAAAAATCCTCATCTTAATTCAAAATCCTATTTGATGTGTCGTGGCATGAAAATGTTTTTCACTGCATTTTTTCAGTGTGATCTCATGCACCCGGCAAACGGGGTACGCCCAAAACACCAGGTATTTTATGGGACACAAACAGAGCGCAAACATACACAATTAAAAAAAATGGGATTGGTAAATATTTAAATTAATCAGAGCTGGCATCTGCGCTGCCTCCCCTCCCAGAGAGAGAGATGTTTGCAGCTTTGAAAAAATAAAGTGAATAACATGACCTTTTCCTTCGTGTTTGCTAGCTCGCTGCAGTTTGGTGGGTTGGAGCAGCCTCGGCACCTCCCAAACGACGGCCAGCAAGTGCACGGGGGCTGCTGCCCGGTCTGCGCGGCGCCGGGCGTGGGGCTGCTCCCAGAACCGGTGGGCACCGAGCTCCCCGGGGCAGTTGCTCCAACCTGTTTGCTGTCTCACTCCATAACGCAGGGTTTTTTGTTTTCTGTTTTTTTTTTTCTTTTCAGTTTAATTGTTGGAGGAGTTTATGAAGCCGTTTGCCAAAAAACAATCAGCTGCAGGGAGGCAGCTTACACAGAAAGGGTGTGTCGCTCCGCGAGGCCGGGCGGCCATGGAAACCGGCACCTCGCTGCGTTTGCCCAGGTGAAGCCAGAGCTTTGCGGAGGCCTCGCGAAACCAGCCGAGATCGGCGAGGAAGCGAAAGACGTACACGCAGGCGTGCAGCAGGCACTCGGGAAGGTGGCCCCTTCCACTGGGACCCGCATCTGCAACAGGCAAGGACGAACGTTCGCTCGCGCTTTGGTAAAGCCGTTTTTATTCCAAACGTCACACAAACAGAGCAGCGAAGGCACGAGGCGTTTTGCACGCAGCCACACACCTACACTGCTTGCGCTCGCCCAAGTCGGCAGCAGCAAGAGACAGTTCTGCCCCGGCAACGTGTGTGCACGCACACGGCCCGCGCAGGCAGATACGGACACTACRCCGGCAAAATCCCCTGCCAAAGGGCCGTACGACCACACAAATACGAATCTTTGGGGGGGGGGGAGGTTTGTCCTGCGAGGTGGCGCGTGGAGGCGGGTGGCTGGAGAGGGACCCTGGCTGCATTCTTCTCAATCTTAGAAAAGAAAACAGAGAATTCCTCCGGAGCACTGGCTGCCAGCCTGACCGCCAGAGAACAACCCAGAAACGAAGAGAGGAGAAGGGATTTTAAAGCCAGCGAGCTCCCCTGAGCGTCTGCCCCGGCACCTCCTGCCATCACCCCAGGGAAAGGAAAGAGCGCCCTAAACTCTGGTTCTTGTAAAAGAGGTTACACCAACTATTCCCTGCTGGCCGCTGCGGAAAGTGTGCTGACAATATTATGGACGTTTCATGTTGCAGGATTCCACCTACACCGGGGGAATTCAGTCCTGGAATGAGGGCAAGCTCACTGCTGGCCTTCCAGCCCTCTCTTCCTTCACCCAAAGCCACCGTCTGCGAAGCCAGCAGAGGACACAGCCCTGCCACGCATCTCCTGCAGCCTGACCCAGAACACCATGGGCCTGATCCAGCCTGGAAGGGCTGAACCGGCTCAGTGGGCGTAGACAGAGTCCAGAGAAATAAGAAAGTTCCAGGTCATCCTCAAAATCAGAGTTGGCCAYAGCAAGCCAGAACCCAGACACCTTTTCCCCCGGTTTGACTGCAGTCTGCTGCACGACAGGGAGATGCTTTGATCCTGTTGCTTCTCTTACCTGGCGTCAAAGGTCCCTGACCATGCGCCACATCAAGTATCAACTCCAGCACTCAGTGAACCCGGGAGAGCAGAGCACGGACCCCTCAACGTACGAGAGATTTGACCAAAGCAACTGGTGCTGCTGCAGCTTTCTTGACTTCTCCCCATTCCAGCACCATTCACTGAGACCAAAGCAGGGCTACTAAAGCTGTCCAGAAGAGCCATCCTTGGACAGAGGCATGGGATACACAGCATAAAACAGCCCCCATTTCCCGGCTCATGCATTAACCCAACCTTGCTCCATAACGTAGACGTCAGCAGTGCCAAACCACACCGGTACTGGCACACAGCTGCCCTCAGGTGAGGCTGGGCCTGCACAGCCCAGAGCGAGGGCTATGAGGGCAGTGACGTTTCTCTTGGTGCAGGGAAGGAGGGAAACTTTTCAGAGCCCATCACTGCTTTTATTATTYACTGCAGAAACTAATCTCTCATCATCAAGATAAACTTCATCCAGCCAAAGGAAAACCAGACTCACCTGTCACCAGCTCAGAGAGCTGAGGGCAGAGTGCCTGGAGGTCCACCTTACCAAAGCAATAAAGGAGCGAGAAGTGTAACAAAAATGGGGTTCCAGTGTGGATTTTCCCCCCTTTACTCTGTCAGAGAGTCGTCTTCCCAGAACACACATTCAAACCTAGCCTAAAAAGGGGACAGTCCATTGGCTTCCGTACATATAGCTACGCCAGATCAGAATCTCTCTCCCAGTGCAATGACCCAGCCTTTCCCCATTCACAGACCCTTGTTTTCTCCTTTCATTCGAGAAGCCCAAGGTAGCGCACAGCCGGTGGCCAAGTTATCCCCACTTGTCCATCATCAGACTGTTTAACTGGAGGCTCCCCAGGGCCACAGCACAGCCCGGCCAGAACACGTGCCACCAGGCAGGGCCCGGGAACAGCAGCCGGTGCTCTGGCCACTGCCTCGCAGCCTGGCGGTCCCTCACCATCACCCCCCGCCACTGCATCCATTGCTCCCCCATGGCAGCTAACAGAGACCTGTGGGGCAGACCCTTCCCAAGGGGGGACCGCGGGACGCCACTCCGGAGACCTGGGGCCCAGCAGGCCCACGAAGCAGGCGAGTGCCGGTAAGGCTTGGTGCGTCAGCCTTTCTGGCATCGACCTCCCAAACTCGTTCAAATATTTCCCTTTTTTTTTTAATTTAATGTTCCCTATAATTCATCTGTCCCAAAAGATAATCAATAGAGCCCGTAATGAAAATTTGAGCCATATTTTATGATCCGCTGCAGGAGAAAGGGCCACATCAGCAGGACTAGCCTTGGCTTCCAGCATCATTTCTGTGTGCACTTGCCTGCTTGCTGGCCAGATTCCCCCCTCCACCCACCCAAGGCTGCTGACGGGGGCAGTCCCTCCAGGATAAACTCCCGCCCTTCCCTTCAACTTCAAACGAGAGCTGCAGTTTCATGCATACATGTGTGGAAGAGGGAAGTTCCTACAGAGCGTGAAGGGCCCTGACCCAGTAGCCTCAGGGAACCTCCCCAGCATCAATCCAGCTTCTCAGCTCTGAAACAAATCCTATGGTCCTCAACCAGGCCCTTGGGGGAGGGGGATGATCACGCTGCAGGATCTGAAGAGTTATTTCTACCCTCCACAGCAATTTGCTGATCCTCAGCACCGCCTCTCAGTCAAGTTGGGCTTGGCTCTCCTCCTGTCCCAGGTGGATTCATCATCAGGGATGTCAGTCATTTATGGGGGAAGAAGAGGACTTCTCGCCAGCACTGCATGGGTCTAGAGCCTCCCATGCTGCACAGCAAGCCTTCAGGGCTCCTGCCAAGCGAGAGGAGGGACCAAAGCAGCAGTTTGGGGCTCCCAGGCTCATGAGCAGCAGTTACATACAGGAGAGCAGGGCGGCCTCACTATTCTCCATTTCCAAGCACTAAATGTTAGCAGCTCAGGAGCAAACTCCTCCATAGCTCCACTCTGACTCCAGCAAAGCGCTCACCTCTTGTCCCCACTGCGCACCAGGGACTGTCAGCTGGGTCTCAGTATTAGGGCTACGGGTACGTGCAAGCTTTTGAATGGTTTGCACTGTAGGGATGGGGTCTGTACTTCCAGCCCCCACCACAACAGTTCTGTTCAGCACCGTGTGGAAAACTGTCCAGATACGGCTCCAGGATCCTCGTGTGTATGCTCACTTCAAGCTTAAAATAGCCATGTTGGAGAGGGATTCTGCCTCCGCACTTGCAGTCCCAGGGGAACCATAACCAACCCCACCTAGCTCGCTTTATTCCTATTCGGCACAAATACCACAACAGCTCCCCACTTCGTCTACTTTACTACAGTATACATTAATTTAGAAGCTGTGCTGACCTTGCTTCCTCAAGTGGGCAGTGGCAGGGGGGAGCGAGGGTGTCTCAGTGCCAGCCTCCACACGCTGCTGTGTGGTTTTTATTCCACATTATAAATCCCAAAGCACTTTCAAGCACCTTTATCTCTTCTTCCAGCATGCACTAGCAGGTTTGTTGTTTTTGCACATGCACACGGACACAGCTAGCCCTGAAGCGAAGGCAAAAGCCTTCGTCCTGTTCCTGGAAGCCTTCTCCACCTCAGATTCCCAGCAGCGGGTCCCCTGTCCTCCCTCTAAAGGCTGGAGCATATTTCACTGCCTGAAGCTGCCACGTCCGCAGGGAGCCGGAGGTAACAAAACCGTCTTTGATTTGGCCAAAAGAAAAATATCAGAAGTGAAAGGCCAGAGTGAGGAATTTATAACAGCAGCTAAGGCAGCAAAAATACAAGCGCCTGACCAGAAGGTGCCCTCCTGCTCAGCGTGTCATGTTGTTCGGCTTCCCATGTGCCGTGAAGGGGCAGGACACTGCACAGAGCCYGGCCAGAAACCACCAATTTTCTAGACACGTGAGAGCAGTGACACCCACAAGAGCCCCCCCCCGCTAAACAGCATTCAGCCTTGAGGCATACGCTGAAAAGCCAAGAAGCCTCCGCTCAYCCAGAGGTGCAAGCAGCGAGCTCATATTATCTTTCTGCTTGAGACTGTTCCTTTACCAAACTGATTCGGTCACACTGTGCAGGTACATTGGGGATACTCTGCCCCCAAGGGAGGCTAGAAAGGGGCTTCAGTCCTGGTGAAAAATATGGATTGGCACCCTGAATCCCTATCACCAGCAGAACAGCCAGCAAGAGAGTAGCCAGACATTGCCACCTCCCCTTTCTCTTGGAAACTCAGAAATAATCTTTGTTATAAAAAATACAACACAATATTCAAACTAATTGCTTGCTTCCATACATAAATAAGGTGACTGACTCGCAAGCTATGCGACAGAATTACGATGAACGCAGAGGACACAGGTGAGCAGCTTTAAGCTTCAACCTTATATAGGAAGCCCCAGACAGAACTGGAAGTCGTGCTGTGGTCTCTCAAGCTCCACGCCAGCACCGCAGCCATACAGCCACCCTCCCTTTCTAACCGAAGCACCCACAACGCAGGCCCTGTTCTGCTACTTGGGGAAACCTGGGGAAAGCACAAGGCGATGTAGCACAGGCACTGCAGTCGCTACCAGCTCGCCCCGATTTGAACTGGTGACCCTTACAGATATCCTCCAGTCCCTCGATATCCTCAGGGAGCAACCAGCACATTTTATTAACCCAGGCAATTTTAAAAGTGCATACGCAGTATTCTAGTTACTTGTAACAATTCTGTATTACAGGTCTACTTCATACACGTGCTTACGCTAAGTGATGTGCCGTACCTTAAGCCTGTTGGGACGACACCAGGCCACCAGGATGAGGATCCCGGCCCTGAACAAGCTCTGGCTTTCCCAGAGCACCCAAAGTCCACAGACACCACTCGCAGCAGAAATATTCTAACCTAATATAAAGCCTCAGAGATCTGCACAACCAAATCCATTTTTTAAAATGACATGTTTCCACCTATTGGTCCCCCGAGTGAACTAATTGCTTTTGTTAGTTTTAAAAGGCAGAGTTATTTCACTGAAAAATGAGTAAGTACATGGGAACTCAGAAGCATTCTCAGATTTCTGACGTAAAATCACAATGTATACACAGATATCTGCTACCCGAACAGTAAAACTTACAGTTTTAATGCATGACATGCCAGAGGGGAATTCTTCACTTCATAGTGAGGATGGGAAAACAAGGAGTTAAAGGAACCTGACTAAACTCAAGCAGCATTTTAGTAAAAGCAGGAAGAAGGTAAAATTTCTATGTTCTAACCACTAGGTTATCCCCTTCTTTGCTAAATAAACTTCTCAGTCTAAGGGGAAACTACTTCTCACACTTAAATACTGGTGGATTTTTTATTTGCATTTTATTCTTTTTTTTAAAGACGACACCCTACAACAGGGGAGCTGCTCAGCAGAGGCTCAGTGCAGGACCCTGCTTACGTTACTGTCTGGCTCAGAGAAAGACTCGCTACACAGATGACCTGCAAGAACAGGAACAGCCTTCTCCATCGGGAAACACAACGCTGGTCTGCCTCCGCCGCCTCTGCAAACGCACGCCCAGAAGTATTTCAGATGCCCTGTGCACAGAACTGCCTAGAGGTCAGTTCCAGACCTACCTGCTCTTCCGTATGGGCTAGATAATGACTTACAGTTAAAAACAAACTATTTACAGGCAATACAAATATATAAATTATGTATAGTAATAAAGACTGGGAAATTCTCCACAAAAATAAAATTGGAGGGACAATTTTTTCATATATGATAAGTGGAAAAAAAGCAGGTGCCTTTTCAGAAACCTGTACTTACCTGCAGTAGGAAGCAAGCACATATTCTGGGTGCAGAAGCACACACTGGGACATGCTCATCACACCATGCTTGTGAAAACCGGTCCCAACTGCTCGGCAGCAAAACCGCGGGAAGCGAGAAGCGCCTGGGTAAGGCATTTCTTGCTACCTAACGGTGGAAGAAGTTCAGCCCCACCATTTGCTGGGGCAGTTTTAGATACGGTTCCTTCCCCCATCTCTGAGCGAATTGCTGCTTGTTTTGATGAAGTTCAACTGTACTTCAAATACTGCTGAAGGCGACTATGGCTAATTTTTTCATCCTCATTTTGTGAATATGTTGATCTTAATTCACAAATGCTCTGCAGAGTGAATTGCCTTATGTTCTGTTCTCCCACTTGATTAACGCATGTCGCAGACATATTTTTAAAGGTGTGTGTAAAAAGTTATCTCATACAAACTTGTACTGGTTTAATGCAAAGCAATCTCCTAGGTGTTTATTTCGTAGAAACTTGTTACTAATTGATTTAAACTGAGGCCAAAATAATTGCTTCCACGCAGGCTTTCTATCATTTTAACTACCACATCTCAAGTTAAATAGGTATAAATGTTTTATATGTAAAAGGCTTTAGATTATATAATCCCAACCCATCTTCTACCTTCTTCATTTTTTCAATACTGAGGCACCAGATTCCCTTTGGGCTTTTGTCTGCTGGACAGTGGGAAAAAAGACAGTTTCACTCGTGTACTTGGAGGTCTCTTTGCTGTCACGTTACCACCAATAAAGTTTGCACTGCAAATAAAGTTTGGAAAATTTGTTTAAAGTAAGCATTTTCTCCCCCACTTCATTGTTGAATGGATGTTTTCCTTTCAAGAATTTTATTTATAAAGATCTTGTGTTTTCCAGAAGCTAGGTTTCTAGAGGAAACATACTGCCCTCAAATCACCATCTCAGGCTGAGGACAGCCTACGACGTTACCTGCTTATTGCGCGCACACACCTCTACGTGGAGCTTCTTAATCTTCACCCACCCAAGATTAAGACAATGCAAATTATGAAATCGATACCAATACAGACAGCAACATCTATTACAGTTTCAGTGTTTTCATTATAATTTTTTTCTGAACTATTAAACCAGTACGATTTTAATGTGATTGATGCTGTCTAAGCAGTACAAATTCTCTGTTGTTTGAAGCTGGGAGTACTTATGCAAATGCCTTGCTTTCCTTACACAAACCCTTCCTTGACTCCTCATGTGAGTAAAGAATATATTTGAGTGTTTTCAAGATGAGGATCCATTTATATTTAAAGCTCCATTACTGATCAGGAGGCAAAGACTGTCCTTAAGGTGGATATAAATTATAGTTATACTAATTTTAAGGCCCTTAGTCTCTGCCTTAGTGATGTAGTGGAAGAGCTTTAAAATAAAGAAGAAGATTCTACTCTCACAGCAGTTTCAACTCCTTTCTTTCATTAACCAAGACCTATCCTACATATATATATATATATTTATATGTATGCGCGTGTGTGTGTTTCTTCTCTATATGCATGTCTGAATACTTCTTTGAGGTTTAACACTCCTGCACCAAAGATTCAAACATAAAAAATCAAAAATCATTTTCCAAGCAACTACCACAGGCTTTTCCAGAAGTTACATCGTATAACAAGTCATGCAATTAAACTGAAATGAAAAAAAAAACCCAAACCAAGAAGCCCCTACTATTTGCTTTGTCTTTCAAACGGTCTATAATAAAAAAGCAGAATGTTAAAATGGAAGAACCTCTGACCAAAGCTGTGCTGTAAACATTTTTTTCCTAAGAAATTCTACCTCTTTACTCCCCTGAATCAGCAGGGCTGGATGGAATTTCTCTCCTCTCTTCCTTCTCTCCGTATGAAAGGATGTACTGCTGATAAAACTAGTAACCCATGAAGATCACTTCCCCGAGGTGAGATGCCTCCTGCCAGCATTTCTGCTCTCCAGGGGTTACGGCCTAACACCCTTCCTCCCGCCGGGATGCAGCACCTCGCTCGCCGAGCTGCCCCGCGGAAACCAACAGGATCGTCCGTACTGTAAAGGATGAAGTGGCGCACATAGGAACAGCAGCATCCGTCTTAGGAAACTACAAGCGCTCACGCACGGGCATATTGCTCTTAACAAAAGTACAGACCCGGTTCCTCCAAATTTCTAAGCACCTGCAGCTTTGAAAGGCTTCAGCTGGAGTTTTAACTGTTAAACTCCTCTCCAAAATGGGTGCCCCCCTCTCGACATTCTGCTCTTCTTTTTCAGCCCCACCCTCTATTTCTATTTTTCCATGCCTGCAAATGATATCCCTTTAAAATCAAACCTTTTATTTCACGTATGCAGAGATTGTATCGTTTGATGAAAGGTAACTGCAGTTCATACCAGGACAAGAGAATGGAAAGGGGGTGTCATTTCCAAAATAATGTTAGGAAAGGAAAAAAGGCAACAGAGGAAGGGTCACAGCTGGACCATGCAGACCACGGAAGTCCTGGCCTAGAAAAGACACACACAAGCACAAGCACTTGAGGAGTGTCACTGGCTCTAGTTCGTTAAAGCCTGCAGGAACAGGACTCTCAACGGCACCCAGAGAGGAGCTAAATTCCAGCTGGTACAAAGTGGCACAATCCCATCCCTTTTTATATCTGTATAAATTTGGGTTTTTAAATTTTCTACTATCTGTAACAAACCAAACCTGAATTGAAGGTAAATTTTAGAATATTTTTATGTAATTTATTTCTCATCATTTATTTTTCCCATTGTAGCAGGTTTGGACAGTGACAGAACCAGTTAGTTTCACTTTCTGGTTTTCCTGAACTAGCCCTCTAAGCCATTAGAGCTGGAATCTAAATATTGCACAGAAAGCCTGAATTAAATTTAAAATGAAAGTCAATAAAATGCACAATAAATGTGATGCTGTCTTGGTCACAGTTTTGTCTTAAAGTTTTTCCTCATTTGTGTAATAAAGAAAAGTTTGGTCTAATCAGTAACACTATTCCTACTCTTACCTGCTAAAAGGGATTTCAGTTTTTAACTAAGACTGTGTTTCTTTAATGTATAAAATGAAATGGTTTTCAACGAAAGTTACATTTGGACAGCATTTTTTTTACAGTTCACTGCATTGTATTAAGAAAYCAAAGAACTGTCTAATAAGAAAAGATCGTCCATGTACAAAGCACCTTTCCTCCCCGAGKGCTCCAGGCGGCCCCTCCGCGAGAGGCGGGAGAGGGCAGCACAGCCGTCGGTGCGCCAGCAACGCGGGGGCGTCCACGGCAGCGGGGCAGGCTGCTACCGCCGCCGGAAACCTCCTCCTGCACAGGGAGCCAGCCTATCCCACGGACACCAGTTCAGGGGCACTCATAAATTATAAAATAAAAACAAAGCAGCCCTAGGATCTCACGTGACTATCTGTAGTCAACTGCCAGTGCCACGCAACCAGCTTACTGTTTGGGGCAAAATCTACAGGCCTCTTCTGTAGGAAAGAAACCCGAGCAGCTCTGCGCAGTCGTTAGAATAAACACCAGTTTACACAGGGCGGCAGTCGGGTCCTGCATCCTCAGAAGCGGCCCAGGGAAGAGCTGCAAGAAACGACACGGTAACTCCTGCTTTAAAAGACAACCGAGAGAATCGGCCAAGCCAGATTCAAAATGACAGTCAGCGGAGGATGAGGATTCGCAGCCTGCTGCTCTGACCACATCACTGTGCCGTGCCGCAGCACAAGACAACGCCAGGCACGAGGCTAAGTATAGCAATCATCCCACGGCTGCCTCTCAAAACGTTTCTGATTCAGAGGCTGCAAGCTGGCGGTCTCACACTGGACAGATCTGCGCTGTCCTGCGTTCGGAACGGCTAACGTCCCTTTCCTGTGCTTCTTGCTAGACCACGGATGAGCCTCGTGTCTCCCCAGCGCAGCCAAACATATTGGGGTATCTCCTCCACCCTGAGCCTGCCACAGGCAAAGAAGGGGCAACGAATTTGGCCAGGGTATAGCAGACTGCCGTGACGGCAAAGCACCGTGCAGTGTTCTGCCCTGGCTTAAATTAACACACAGCTCCAGCACACCGTCTTGCCCGCTCAGCATGATCAGAGAAGCAGAGATCCTACCTAACCGGGGCTGGGCTGGGCTGGGCTATGAAACCTGGGATTAGGCATCTGAAAAACCATCTGAGAAAGCAGGCCTGGGAAGGCAGCGGGGGATTTAATACCTTGTCCTCACTGTCTGGTAGAGAGACCCACGGCTGGAGCAGAGTGCAGGGCAGAAGGCGTTTCCAGAGTGCAGGTGCTCAGCCACAGGGAGCCAGCCTGAGTCCCCGTGCCCGTGCCGTGACTACAGGCCACAGAACAGCTCTATTCACTTGAGAAGGATTTTAAACACTAACCTAGCTCTCCAGGTTAAATAGCATTTCCCAGTTCCAAACCTGGGCTTTCCAGTTTCCTTGAGGATGAACCACGATGAGTCCGAAACACTAGACTGATAACAAAACAGAAAAGGAGAGAAAGCTTGTGGGCCTGGGGGTTCCCACGGCTGCCTGAACCGAGCGGTTCTTCCTGCCTGGAGCCAGGAAGGGTTGCACAGGGAGATCAAACCTGCCCTGCAAAGTCCCAAATCCAAGTCATGCAAATTCCGGCCTTCCTCCAAGCGCTGATACCAACACAGGGACTCTGACTTCATCAAACAGATGAAGGAAATGGGAAAAGGAGGGGGGCCTTACTGCCTACACACACACGCACACACCCCACCTCAGGCAATAGAGGGGGTGTGAATAATGGAGCAGGTTCAGCAGCCAACAGCATTCAGGGTCGAGTCAGTAATCCTCTTTTTCCATTTCCGTTTGCTATTTGATGTAATTATAGTTTTTGATTGAAATCCACCCGGAGTGTAACCCCTCTGCTTAATGCACTGCTTAAATCCTTGGGTACACAACCACACTGCTCCCCAGACTCGCCTGGAATAGGAAACCATTTCAATGCCAAAAATAAGTCTTTGCTTTCTTTGGTAACGTCCTCAGTCTTGGCTAAGCCTCTGCTACATCCACCGAAGGAGAAGGGCAGAGAGTTTAAGTGGGCTGCTTGATACCACCGATGGCTATTGGCTTTGTGCAAGAGGTTGAAGCTGCAAGAGGCTTTACAAACTTTCCTTCTTTAACAACACTAGATGTTGTATAGTGCTAAAAGTATAGGACCTGGAACCTGGCCTCGACTGCCC
This sequence comes from Apteryx rowi, assembly GCF_003343035.1. Classification (NCBI taxonomy): domain Eukaryota; kingdom Metazoa; phylum Chordata; class Aves; order Apterygiformes; family Apterygidae; genus Apteryx; species Apteryx rowi. The sequence goes on along the minus strand of NW_020450307.1, from coordinate 1,483,518 downwards.
CGGTGGATTTGCCGCGAACAGAACCATAAATGCAACCAACGCAGAGGGCCATCCTGCCTGCTTACAGGGTAAACCCTGGTTTCTGTCCTGAAAGGCCTCTTGAGGATAAGACAAATAGATGATACTCACAACCCAAAGGAGACCTGGGAGATCCACCTGTCTGTACGATCAGATAGACAGAGCTGGTTTTTCCTCTCCAGCTCACTCTGTACCACTTTGCCAAGAATGCAGGGCAGCAGCTAGACCAGGAGGCCAGACACCAAATGAGACCCCAGCAGCTACACCCCGCAGGAGCCACCCACAGCAGTGTGCCTGCGCTGGCAGCAAAACCACTAACGCCTGTGGACACAAAATGCCTAGGAATAAGGAATGTTTTGGGAGCCCATCAGTCCCCTCTATCTCAGAGGGAAAAGGGTCCTCTGAGGCCTTCACATCAAAATCAGTACCTCAGCCAGCGTGCAAAAAGYTGATGTGGGTAGGGGAGACATATGATAAATACATAGACTTGCTCCAAAAAAGCAACCTGTCCTGCCACACAGTGCTAGAAGACTTCAGGACAACAAAGAAAGGTAGAACTTCACTGAAGATTCACAAAAACATGTTAATTCACCTATATAGGAGAAACTCAGCCTGGTTCCCTTCACGCTAATGCTGCTTGAAGATTGAGGGATGTGCAAGGTGAACATGATTAAAAAATAGTAATTCAGAGCCTTAACCAGAATGGGATCTCCTGGATTTGAAAAACGTGATGTTACAACTCCTCTCCTCAGCTTCCATTTGCACACAAGAAGAATGAAGCCCCCAAAGTTTCCCTGTGAGATTTTCAGACCCTTTAGAGAAAGTCAGGAAAGTCTGAGAGCTGCTAGGCTTTGGGCGCTTCCATACCCTGAGACACCTGCCCGCAAGAGGCAGGCGGCCAGTTCAGCGCAGGACCTTTGGAACCAAACAGCACTCTCTGGACCCAGCGCTGTGTAGTTTTCCCCTTTATAGCATCATTTACATCAAGGCCAAGCAGTGGCAAAACTGTGATCGGAACAGCAGGAGACTGCAGGAGGAGGTTGCTCAACCCGACTCTTGGGCTACAGGCACCTTCGCTGGCAGTGCCATGACTCAGCAGCGAACAGGCCGCGCGCGGCTGCTGGCGGGGCTGCGCTAAGGAACGAAGACGGAGAAGCAAGAGGAAGGGAGAAGTACAGGCAACAGGAGAAGTGGGGTTCCTTGGGTTGGAAAGTAAAACCTGCCCAAAGCTTCCACACTTCTAGGAACTATCTACCCTTGGGACAGCAGCTGTTAATGAGCTGACCCTGGTTACCAGCACCTCTCTGATCAGTGGTCAATATACGGCCAGCCTGGGGCACAAGACACGGTGCCCGCTGCACACCTTCTGCCCTGTCCGGTCCCTTCGTGACACTCACAGAAGCTGGAGCAGGTCATCAGCAGAGAGCTGATTTGCAAACAGCTCTCCCCACTCTGCTCCAGCCCTTCCTCCCAGTGGGCCCAGGCAGTCAGCGCTTTTTCTCTCCTCATCAGATATCTCTGTCTCTCTGAAATATTCAGATGATTTGGTTTTGTTCTTTTCTCCCCCACATCAAATCCTCCCCCTGCTCGTGGAAGCAGTGGATTTCACCCAGGCACAGGAGGCTAATTTACACCCTTCAGGGTTTAAAATAGCAGTGGCGTAAATGAAAAGTCCAATTTCTTCAAATTTGCATTGTAAAACCATCCTTCAACTTCCTTGAAATAAATTTTACTATTTTATTAGTGCAAACAAAATGGTAATAAAACACTAATACAGCGCCTTGTATCCAGGGGAAGAGCTAAAATTAACATAGACCGAGCAGTGTTTGCTATTACATTCAATTACCTTTTTACTTGAGATTTACATTCTCATCCCCTTAATCTCCATAGTGGTGGCTTTGAAATCGTTCCCCACAGTCATGCCTGTGTTTGGAACGGATGGTAGGAAAGCCGCTCGCTCGCCACCACCGCTCCTGCTGCCGGTGCCCCCGGTGCCGGCCGCTTCCCCAGAGGCCCGGGCAAGCTCCCCCAGAGCATCTCCGGAGAGCCGCGGCAGCAAGCGCGTTCACCTTTCCTCTGCTAGTCTCACGCAGGCCCTGCTTTCTAAACTCCAGACAAATAGACTAGCAGTAAAAATACAGCCTGTGTTGCAGAGTTGCCTTTCATCTGGCACTTGAAACCATTCCTTAATTCTCAGCTACAAGCAGCATTGCAGACAAGTTTTATTATCTCCATTGTACAGATACAAAAACTAAGGCAAAGACTGAGGACCAGAGTCTGAAGGCAGCGGCTCCCAGCGTAAATCTGCAAGAGCATACTTTGCAGTGGGAGTGTTCCAGCTTCCTCCTGGGACTCACTGAATGCCGAATCTGCTCTCAACTTACTTAACCRGGACCTTGTCCTGCCACTCAAGGGTCCTGGACCCACAGACTCAGCAGTATGTTCAGCAAAAGAGCAGCTCCAGGACCATCTGATGAAACTCAGAGAGCACCTGTGCTGGAAAGAAAAGATGCTAAGGATATAAATCCCAGTAAGTGCAATGCAGGGTATCCACTTCCTCAAYACCAGGGAAAAAACTACAATTAGCAGCATCTTGGGATATTTTTTTTTCTTAATATACTGGGCAGGTCAGTGATTTTGGCCATTATCAAAAGAATGGCAAGACTTCAGTAAGACCCCACAGGAAAGCGCAGCAGCAGAAAGCAGCAGACCAGCTCCACACAGTGACATCAGTTCGCTGCTCCTCTTTCTTCCTTTTCGTGTTCTGAATATTGGACATCTCCCCTCTTACAAACCAAGTCAAAATGTTTAACCTCTCTTTGGAGAGCATGGCCAGCTTCTGCCTGACAGGTAATATCCACGATTTTGTTCACTAATTTTGATACAGCACTTCGTGATGCCCAAATGAGATAACAAGAGATGAATTAAGCACTGTATAATTTCTTTTCAGCCTGGCCAAGGGAAGACTCAACAGCCTGCCATCCCAACCCACTCACTCTCCAGCTTTCCAGCGTTACAGGAGCACTGCAACACTTAATGCAGTCAACAGCTAAGGGGGAGTAAAGGACATTTTGAGAAGGTATCACCCAGCATCCCAAAGAAAGCATCTCCTGAGAAAAACAGATGGCTTGAGTGGCTCTGGAGCCCAGCCCGGCTGTACTGAATATCCAACAGAAGGACTGTAAGTGGCCAGTGGAGAGAGTCGTTGCCACCTGTCTGGCGGGAAGATGCTCCGAACTGCTCCAACAACGTTCCCAGCTGCGCAGGAGCGCTGTGTGGCCCTGATCATACCTAGCGCAAGCAACAAGCAATTGCCTGTAACGAACCTGCTGCAATACACCCCTGCCGGAGCTTTCACACCAGAAAGTCTGAAAGAAGGAGCACTGCAGAGGATTCAGCAAGGTCCCCAGCATCTCATTCGGGTAACAGCCCACTAACAGCTACTATCGACGTGGCAGGAGCTCCTCTTTGGATGCTGGTCTTAGGATGAGAGGAGCAGTGCCCCAGGTGATCCATTTCTTTGCACAGAACCAAAGCCTGGATGACTGACACCTGACGCCTCCTCTCTGGCAGGCGGAGGAACACTGGCTCAGGAGATCACTGAAGAAGCCTCATCTCACATACACAGAAACTTTCAGAGATTTTGTGCCAACAAGAAGATGCTGCTCAGAGAGTTTTCTGTGACTGGGAGACATATTTCCTAGCACATGGTGGTGCTAGGAAATGCAGGAGTTCCCAAGGCAGTATTCCTGACAGCTGCCTTCAAGGTCCTCTTCTTAACCAAAAGTCTTCTGGTTTCCTCATTTTAATCCATGACTTGCATTCCTATCCTGTAAACAACTGATTTGTCTTTCCTCTTGAAAAGTGGGGATCCTTCATCGTTCCCCTCTACCTACCAAGATGACCCATTCATGCAAAGCATCAGTCTATTAGATATCCCTACAATAAATGATTAATCCTCCCCATCCCAATGACAAATGTGTCCACTGGAAACCTTTCATCCATCCACCTTCTAGAAGGCAGCATGCAAAGGCCCTAGTTCAAACAAAATTATCACAAGATGCCTGAGCAAAACAAAAAAAACAAACAATAAAGAATAGGAAGAAGAAACCAGCCCAAGAGCACCAAGCTGAGGTTGTTTTCAGCTGGTCTTCTGCCCCTTTTTTCTGCTCTCTTCCTCCTTCCCCCCCAAACAAAAGGAAGTTTGTTGTCAGGCTCAAACATTTCCTGGGCCTTGTCCGAGTTCCACCTTGTTTTCTTTTTCTTTTCTCCCCGCCCTGTATAAATAAAGCAAAAATCAACTGGCACCACCTGTGATGAAAGGACAACTAAATGCAGAATTTTATCTCCCCCCTCTTTTTTTCCACTTTTTCTTGGCTAAGAGTTTTGGGCAAAGGACAAAAGGTATTGTTGGGTAAGCATAATTCCAGTATCTGACTCACACCAAGACACTAAAGCACTGGCTGCTGATGGGGTAAAGGAAGCCAAGCTGCTGCTTTGCCACATGCAGTGAAAACGCCAGCAGCACCACTGCAAGCCCTGCCAGCCCCAAAGCATGAGGGGCAATAAAAGATTCTCGTAGTGAGAAGAGGTCCACAGAAATCAAATAAAATCTTGCTACAAAGATCTTCACCTAAGAAATCTCAGGAGGAAAGGCTATAACATAGAAACGGCTGGATGTGCTTCTCCCTGAAGACTGTAAAAGATTGTGAAGGTCATAATAAAGACAGCATGATCCTTACTCATGGTAGGGGAAGGCCCAGATGCTTTCTTCAGCTCTCCATCCAGGGCTATTTTTTCTGATTTCATGACACAAGTCAGACCTACACACGGTTAGTCCTATAATCGGGTTCCTTCCCTGCAGACTGCAAGCTCTTAGAGGCAGGGAGCTCGTATCGCTCTTATGGCCCTAAGCACAACGGAACGGGCCAGGGGCTTCAAGGCACTACCACAACACAGATAATCATCAACCCATTTCTGGCTGCAAATTAAACGGTGCCCCAAGCGGGTACTTGCTTGGAGCACATTCAAAAGCACACTGTAGACCCTGCAACTCAATGGTGCATTTGGGGGAGCTGGAGCACTGGCTGTTTGTTTATTTTACGATGCACTTTGGTCGCTCTCAGTTGCGCTGTTAGCCTACACCTGCTCGCTCCCCTTTCTCCGGGCTGATAATAGACAGTTCGCTGTGCGGAGCAGGGGCTTGGCCAGTCTCTTTCTGTTTCTAAATGAGACATATGTGTTTGGTTCCAGACCATCAATACTTGGGGTCAGGAAATTTCCCTCAGTGGGCATCATCAGCTCAGCAGAAGGATGCGAGGCAAGGTCCTCGGGTGGACCTAGAAAGGGCAAACTTTCTGTTGACCAAACCTCCCAATGCAGCAAACCTTCTTTGGGAATCCACACTCGTGCAGGGTGTCATACTGCTGCTAAGTTTCTTTAACGCAGACATAGCCCTGGCCTCTTTCAACAGTTCTGGCATCATTTCATGGCAGACCCCATGACACACGGAGGCGGCTGAGAACAAGGAATCATGCTTTTCCAGGAACAGAGAATCCAGATTTTCTGGTTTATACATTTTCCCATCTGGATTTGTTTTGCTGTTCATAGGGTAGATCACCACAGATAAGGAAAGAAAAGTAAAGAAATATCAGAGCAGTGGCAGCCCCGACGGGCTCGGATGAATTTCTTGCATGTCACAATCTCCTGTTTGGGCAGAAATTTGAATGTGTTTTCCAGCAGCAACACAGATAAACTGGCATCTATCTCCCCCAGGGGCTGTTTCAGCTCTGCTGCTGCCTAAGGGTTCTGGTAACATAGTAACAGAGAAGCTTGGACATGCCCGATCTCAAGACTGTCTCCACAAGGACATAGCAACTTCTCTGCCACTTGCATGCCAAAAATGAAAATGGGGTGAGACTTCTTAACGGTGGAGCCCATTAGAAGAGCCTATACACTAGCAGCTTATTCCTTGAAACAGCTGCAAGGAAAGACTGCACGGGGAAAATCCTGCACAAACCCCCAAACAGCATAGGAAGGAGCGAGCATGTCATCTCCACACCACAGAGCCAGTCCCAGCACGAGGCCTGCTGGAGCCGGTCCTCCAGGGAAAAATGGCCAGCATCGCCACTTGGTGGTCTGTGACCAGCCCTCTCCAGCCCTACCAAGCTGTCCTGGTCTCAGGTAGGACCAGACCCCTCTCCCCAGCTGTGCAGTCTACTCCGAGGCTCTAAACTGGTTTCCAACGCTGCTGGATGTCCAGGTACAGAAGGGCGACTGAGGACCGGAGCAGATATGAGCCTGCACCCTAAAGATTACCGTAGGTAAGAGCAGCCCAAGGAGCGGGCCAAGGGGCCGGGGCTGCGAAGCTGTGTACATTTGCCCTCCCCTGCCACCCCTAAGCCAGGCTGCTGAATTTACACAGCAAGGACAACTTGGTAAAGACAGCGTGGCGGCTGTCAGCTGGGAGCCTCTGCACACTAAGCTCCCGGTTAAATGTTTTCATCAAAACCAGAGCGAGAAAGTGCAGAGCAAACACCACCAATTAGAGGCTGGGATGAAGCGTTCCTGCCAGCAGATCTGGTGAGAGGGGCATGAGTCACCTTAACCCTTTGGGAGCCAAAGCAAGCGTAACACCACAGGGGAGAGGAGGAAGGAAGGCGGAGAGGAAAGAGCAAACCTCTCAAACCGCTCGTTTGCATCTACCCGTTTTCATTTATTTGTAGGAAACTGAGATCAGAAGTGAGTGCTCACCATGTTCGGAACCACGTTATCCCCACAACCTCTCCCCTCTCCATTCAGAGACAGCCCTCGCCCCTGAAGGAGCCTGAGCCGAGCAACCTGCCTGCTCCAGGGAAGAGGGCAGCAAGCTGGTTCAGACAGCCAGACTGTGGCCCAGGGCAAAGGTTGCCAGGGGCACATTGAGCTTGGGAGCCATGGTCTGGAGTTGGTCATTCCTCAAGCCATCTCTATCTTCCAAGGCCCTTCCAGCAAGAGGAAAATATCACATCAGTATTGCTCAAAGTGAAGGCGTCAGGGGTAGTAATATGGCCATACTCCCACGCCTCATTCTGAGATAAAAGAATTTGTCTCAGACAAAATACTTCCCCATCAAAAACACGATGAAGGGTAGGAAGCAATAAGAGGAGAGCTGGGATCAGGAACAGGAAGGGATACCACTTTTCCCTCATACTGCCTCTGCCTAGTTGCTGTTAATTGCCCAATTTCTGAACATTTAGGAGGCGATCAAAATTTAATTGCATACTTGGGCTAAATTCCCTTTCAGTGCAAATAATGCACATCTATTTGCAGCAGGAATCAGTGCTGACAAGCCAAAAGTTCAGCTTTCTAGGAGTATCCCACATTGCAACACTACAGGTGTTCAGAGAGATGGGTCCCTTCTGCAACAACCAACCGAACTCAGAGCTATGTTTTTGCTCTTGGTCGCTCAAGCAAACACCCACTGACTCCAAATCAGCACAGGCCTGAGCAGACACTGCAGGAAATGGCCCTGGACCATGAATGGACCGAATCCTGCCCTCATGGTACACGATCCAGCAACGACAGCATTGCTGTGAAGGGTGGCACGTTGGAAGCTTCCCGTACGGGAAGTCTCCATATGCCCCCATCAAGCTCCCTGTGTTGAGATGATGGAAACAGCATGGCCTGGGAGAAACAGGAACGGGGCAGCGGATCTGTAACTACGCAGATCAAGAGCCCATCCACCTAAGGCAGGGGAGCTAAAAGCTAAGCAAGGATAAATTAATACAGGACCCGGTATTGGTGAGATCCCTTCTAATTTAGGGCACAGGAGAGCTATGTGAGGTGGGGTCCAGGGTCTGACCCTCCACAGCTGCTTGCGTTCAAAGCCGGGCCCCCAGAAGCTGTGAATTTCAAGCATACCACGACTACTGGAGCAGACGGTTTCAGATCCTGCTGAGCCAGCTTGTGGCTGTATTCAAAATTGAGTAAATTTACAGCTGTAAGCTGGGAGTTTATACAACCCGTAACTTGTTAGGGATGGCTGACCAAGCCAGAACGATCGCTCCCCAGCCGACAGGGCTCTTATTGGTTAGACCTTTGAGTGCCTGGTAGATTTTATTATTTTTCTTTCTCTTTTTCTTTTGCACTAAAAAAAAAGGGGGGGTAGAGATAGGGCTGAGGGCAGGAAAGAAAACATCTTTTTTGTTCCCTTCATCACCAAAGACAAGTTTCAATCCACCATGGATTCTTCTGCGTATCAGCTGGGGACTGCAGCACAGCCAGTGACCATCTCTTTGGACAAGGCTGCAATAGTCTTTCTCGCTCTGTGCAGAGTCTAGCAACATGCACAGCCCCACAGGACTCAATAAAGTATGGCCAGACTTAGCACGGCTGCTCTCACTGCTGGCACCTCTTGCATGGAGACTCTTCTCTCCCCTCACGCCCCTGCTACTCCTTCCCATTTGCAGCAGTGTCCAGACCCCACAAATGCCATTCTACTCCAGCCTGGGCGCAAGCAAACCCGGTCGGAGCTGTCGGAGTTTGGTGCAAGAAACCCAGTGCCTTGCAAAGCCCTTCCTTCGATCCCCTTTGCGAGGGCAAGCAGCTGGAGCAGTATTGGACCTGAAGCGATGTGAACCTGGACTCACAAACAACGGCGCGAGGCGTCTGCCAAGTAACGGGCAGCAGCAGGCAGCGTGTGTAAGCCAGGACGCCGGGAGCCCTCTGACGGGAACAGAACCAGCATCATTCACTGTGCCTGCAAGTGCGAAAGCTATCCAGCCAGAGGAAAGCACAGGGCTTGCCTGCCTACAGCCTCAACCTAAAATCCTCTATTTTTATTACAGCATGGTCTCAGCTCTTGTCTGAAAGGCAGCCCAAATCTGATCAAACTGCACTGAGGCTTGACTAGGGTTAAGGAGCTATCCTGGGACCGCTTGAGAGAGGGACTCAATTTTCTTTGTGACCACAGACAAGGACAGTYACACCAGCTTTGAAGGCACATACCTGTATCGCACGAGGTGCTCAAGCATGATGAGAGGGACCATATACGTACCTCAGCCATCACACAGTCACAGACACTCAACTCCCTGTCCTGGACGGATGCAGTTTATCTAGGGCACGCCTGAGGAGCATTAACAGGTCTCCCCTTTACCCTCCACTCTGTCCTGAACACGTAACAGCCCAGAACATCAATAGTTTACAGGAGTTAAAGAGCCAGCTGAGGCTTTAGGGACTCACTCAGGCAGGATAAAAGACTCTTTTAGCATCCAACCACCATGTAAGAAAATTAAGTAAATGGGGACCTTTGGTGAAGTCTTACACAGGAGACTGGAAAAGAGGAAATTTCCTCTCTCCCTGCTCTGTGAGCAGGGGATCACACCGCCTGCTGCCGCTCCTACAGTTTAAAATACTTAAGTCCTCCAAGGTGCAGCTTAATTTTCTTTTTTAAAAAAGAAAAGTGTCAGTCTAATTAGATAAATCCTCCAAGCACGTGGCCCGGAGTTCGTCATGGAAATTAACCTCCTTGAAAGATCACAGTGACTGAAATAAGAAACTGTGTGTTTTGGCATAGTGCAGTGAAATGGGAGATGCAGGCTGCATTTCATATACCTTCTCTTTCATAAACCTGCCGCGTTTCATATCTGCCCTACTGGCCCTTAGCTCGGCACCAAGACTTTATCTCCGAATGCCTGTTTGCAAATCGCTGCTGAGAGGTTACAATAACCCCTGGGAGAGATTTTGCTGGCTCACCAGTGTGAAAGGACACTGCTCCCTCGGTATAAAGCTGGGCCAGCCCGAGGCGCTGCGGAGGGAGGGGCTGGTCACCAGCGGCCCTCYGAAGAGGATGTTCTGCAGACACAGCCACCATGGGGAGGCAGCCAGGCCGCGAGCTGTTTGCCAGCCTCATCACCCAACGAACAGGCAAGCGTGAGTCTGCATAGCCCTCACTCTCGCCAGCATGGGGACGGGCTGAGCAGGGCACGAGAGAGATACCTGGAAGCCACAAGCCTTGATCACATAGCTCAGCTTGCATTTATGCCACCTACACTCCCGCCTTGTGATTTAGAAGTCCTACCCAGCCACACTGGGAAAGGCGCAAAGCTGGGAGACACACTGCTTAGGAATAAAAAGCCCTGGTCCCTTTGCTATTAGACGCAGAAACAAAACCAGGAAGCAATAAACCTATTTCCAAGTGAGAGTCAACTGTAATCCATACTGTCAAGTCAGAGTCATGACCAGAACCGGACTCTTTTGTACTTTCAGGAAACATTGGCCAGTCAACTTTTCTCCTAGCCCACTGAGCAAACTTGTGTCAGGGTCACGCTCTCACCCCTTGTTGCACAAGGATTTACCCAGGCCTCTCCTGAGTGACATTACACAATGCATTTTAGTACACAACTAAAATAGGGCCCTTTGCAAAGCTCCAAGTACTCCTTCCCCCGGGGTGGCACAAGGAGCCCCCCGCTAAGSCTTCCCATTCCAGTTTCCAGTTCAAACTATCCTTTCAAATGGTATCCAAAACTAAAAAGTCCCTGAAAAACCCATGGAGTTTATTTACCTCCCTCCTTCCCAAGTCCAGTGAATGCTAGTATCTGCAAAGCTATGCCTTCTCCCAGCATCCGTCTCCCATCACTAGGACCTACCTTGCTCGCTGACTTTGCATGCAGAAGGATCAGGACCAGCCTCAGAGACCAACTCTGAGGTGACTTGTCATATCGTCATATTGAAATGACAGGCCTTATGGCTCAGAATTTGGAAGCAACTCATTTTATTTCAAAACAGCATCATGGGTGGCAGAACAAAAATGGGATTACTTCTGGAGAGAAAACTACCCCAAAACATCAACACGGGCAAGGAGCCAAAGGCCCAGAACAATTAACAGTTCTGCAAACGCAGACCCTTTTGCTACAGCATTTACACACAGGGCCTCAGCAGCTGGATGGCTCTAGAGCTCGTCCTGGGAGCACAAACTCTTGTACCTCTGGGTCCTATTCTAGACCAGCTCAATCACACATGAAAGGTATTAGCTGACACCTCATCAACAGCCTGTACAGAATGAGCGCAAGGGGTTGCAGGCAGATCCCTCAGTACGAGAGTCCATCGCTCCTCGCTACAACTCATTAGCGGTCTCAGCAAAGAGTTCAGAAGACAGATGATCCACAAAAACTGCATTCAGGTTTCCTGCTGCTCCCTCCAGCTCAGGGTTGAGGCATGCTGGAAGGACACTATCAGAGAAACCAGTATGAACTCAGCCCTAATACGGTTTCTTAGTGGTTCCCTGCCAAGCACAGGCAAGTCTTGTAGTTCTGCTACTAATAACTTAATACCTAATAATATTAACAACATAACACTTAACCTTGAAGCCAAGCACCTGGACCCAGAAAATCAGCATTTAGCAAGACCTCCACCTTACTGTATTTTGCTTCTCCACCATGCCAACTGATCAAAACTCAGCATCCACAAGTCCCTCTGGCCTGCTCCAAGGTACATGGAGTCACTTAAAAGGTTGAGCTCCCGCTTCAGCCAGGAGCCATGAGCTGAACCAGAGAGACAGCACAGACTAAAGGAGGAACAAAAAAGCATGGGCTATTCTATCCACCCCTTTAGGGCTCGGATGCATTAGGCAAATGCCTGATTATACTAGTCCCTTCTGCCTATAACTGGACTTGAGATAAGAGACTAGAAAGAAGGAGCAGTGGGCATCACTCAAGGCTCAGCATCTTCCGTCACACATCAGCAGTGCAAGAAGGGCTCTGCCAACCCTGAAATGTTTTCCCAAAAGCAGCAAGCACACCCTATAAAATGAATATGGTGAATTCTGCCAGGAGAGAGAAGGACTAGCAAGACGGGCAGGTTCCTGACTCCTTATCATCAGAGCAAGCAGCCTAGCCCCTGAATTCACTTCATCAGCGTCATCTTCCTTCTTACTTCCATACAGGCTCAAATCCTCCAATGTGATCGCAAACACACTGCCCAGCCAAGGAGATGATATAATATCTGAATCCACAACGGATTCAAAGGCATCTCCACGTTTTGCTGTCAGCCTGAAGTTTGAATAAAGGAGCCCACCAGAAAGAGTGAATGAATGTCTCTTTTGCAGCTGGCTTAAAGAACCATTCCTATACTTTAAGCCACCTAGTGTCCGAAGCTGTGCGCTCGGGATGCATCCTCCCCTYGCAAGGAAAGGTAGGGGGAGGCAGATCCTTTAGGAAATTCAGAGAAAGAGGAGGACCTGTGACATCCTGAAATGGAGCTAAGAAAAGGGTGCGCAGGTCCAGAAGTGAGCTAGACATCACCCTGAGCTGAGGCAAGAGGAACCAAACTGGAGGCACGGCAAAGCACCCAGTTCGATAACCCGTCTCGGGGCCAGCGTCCCCCCTCAGGGAGCGTGGACCCTTCAGCGCAGGCTGAAGAAAAGAAGACAGCAGACTTGTTTCTGAAACTGAAGTTTGTCACAGACTATTGCCATTAGAGGCCAATATTCCAGCCTCCAGGTCCAGCTGTGTTCCTTACTGTCTCTGAGATGCAAACTTGGAGACAACTTTCCCTGGCATAGGCCTGTGGAACCAAACCAAAGTGCCTAGGAGCCACAAGTCCTACCAACCCACAGCCATTTTCTTTAAAACCACTTTCATCCACATCTCCTCTCCTGCCCCTGCACTAGCCCCCTCCTCCTCGCTCTCTTTCTCTGTGTCCTCGAGACTCCTCTCACCTTGAGGAGTGTTAGGATTACCCAGCATTTACACTCAATGCTCCTCTTTATTCCTTAAGACTTATTAAGAATGATAATGAGCTCCAAAGCAGTGACACGTCTCTCTCTCTCCCCCTCTGTCGCTCTCTCTCTCTCTCTCTCCCTCTCTACGTGCCTTTTCCGTCAAAGGCACACAGGACAAATCCGACCAAAAAAAAAAAAACCTGACAATATGGATCAAGGACACACGAGGATTTATATTCTACAAATCCAGCCTTTTTTGTTTTTATTATTTCTACTCAAATTCCACCCCCTCCTCTTCTTACTTACATTCTCCCCCCTCTACCCCAACCCTCTTGGACTTTGAGCAAGAAAGAAGACGACGACGACGACGASGAGGAGAAGAAAGCTGCTTGCCTGGAAAACCTCGTTAATGTGGAGCTCTTAAACGGTTGATTAATTTTAGCAAAATTTACGATGCGCTCATGCTTTTCTTTGAAGCTGCAGTCTTATATACCAAAAGCAAGTTAACTTTAAGATCTCTCTTGCAAGCCCACTCACCCCTAATTCCTGGATGCCCTATTTAGGTACACAAATACATAGAAGAGAAATACTGTGGCAGAGCCTGGAAGCAGTCGCCCTGCCGGGTGCTCAAAGTGGTTTGATTCAAATCCCTTTAGCACAGCCTAATAGTCACAACCTGGAAACTCCCAACTTCTAGCTATTTAACTTTCCATAAAGACAAAAAAAAAAAAAAAAACACTAGTCAGTCCTTCAAAAAAGCAGGAGAAGGGGGGAAGCATTAACACCAATTCCGAGAAAAGTCTCTCCAAGTTAGATCTGTTCACGCCACAGAAACACCAGGCTCTCGGCTGCATTCGAAACATCAGGGCTCTCCCAAAGCCACCTTTAAACCAGCTATGTTTTGTGAGAGGGGAAAACGGAGCCTAAGGAAACGTAATATAGAGATTTATACGTACACTGAGCTATATTTCAATATTTCAGTCATCTCCCCAGCTTCCTCCTCCCCAGTATTTGCTTTTATTCTTTGTCTCCCTCTGCTAGACTCTGTTTTTCTGATATAGACATCAGGAGGTTAAGGGCTCAATTATCAAGTCTGTTGAATCCTCAGCTTCGTGTTACTTCGGGGTTTCTCTGGTGCTCTTTGGAAACCACACTGCAAAATCTCTTTCCTTCTTGGCTTTTTTCCCCCCCTAACTTGTAATGCCTATTTCCTATGCACCCCAACGTGTGAACCCCCACATCTGTTTTGGGTAGATGGAGAGAAACCGTGTATTGGTTTCAGAGACAGAAACATTAATAAAAATAACCCTAAGAGTGCCTAGGCAGACTGAACCTGAAGCGCTTGCGTTCTTGAAACCTAAAGTAACATCCACAAGGAATTTACAAAATATGATTCGAGTGGTTCTAATTAGCCCCAGTCTGTGGAAAAATTGGAAGGAAGCGGTTCTTTGATTAATGTTACAAACCAGAAAGGAAACAGATTTAAAAAGTTAAAGTAGCAGCATTGTGGAATACAGAATCATTACCAGAATACATTTATGATACCTGCTTCAATCAAATGGGTTGAGGTTTTGTACTTTAGGGTTTTTTTCCATTCTGTTTTAAGAAAAAGGGAATACAGGACGCAAGTGAAAGCTTTTGTTTATGGAAGTGCGCAGCGCTTTTATCTCACGAGGAATTTATATAGCTGGACTGTGTATAAATCCTTCTGAAAATGAAATTAGCAAAAACAAAACAGGGGTGAAGGTGCCTGTGGGCGGGGGAAGGAAAATCACCGCCTCAGTAAATCACAGTGGATAACCAGTCCCTGGCTTGGACAGATAGCAAATTCTGGTTTAATAGGAAGAAACAGAGTTGGAAGGGGAAAGGACAAGATTCGTACCTGCAGCAAACTCTTGGCCACAAAGAGGGTCTATTTGTAACAGGCTTTTGAAAGTCACTGCGCAAGTTTGCTTGGGCTTGAAAAGAAAAAGGAAATAAGTTTTTTTTTTCCAGTTAGCTTGATTGTTTTGGGTGGAGCTCAAGCGTGTGTGTATATATGCTGTATATAAAATTGAATTACTAATTCTTTCCTGGAAACTGTTTGAATTACAATCTGTAAGATACAAAAACACACCTTTATTTTAACACTGATTTTAATACAGATAGAATGATGGCGGGGGGAGGGGGGAAAATACTGGGGGAAACGCATTTCCCAGTACACAGCAAAACCCCTGAGCAAAAATAATACCTCCTCTCACACACACACGCGCGCAGAGACACACGCACACACTTGCTCAGCTGCACAACCACCAACCGAACTGCAGCTTTCAGTGGCTTTTCCCTGTACCAAGGCTTCACTCTGAAACTGCAAGAATGACAACGTCATGTGTGTGGAAAGCTGACACTTGGAGCTTTTAAAAAGAAATGGGGAAAAATAAGCTGTTGACTTCTTGGTTAAAGTATTTTCTTGTTCTAACTCATGTTCTTATGTCACTGGGCTAAAAAAAAAAAAGAGAGAGAGGGAGAGAGAGATATGACTTTCCTTGAATGATCTGTTTAACCTAAGCCAGAGGAAAAAAAAAGAAGTCATTAATTACTTATGTGAGCTATTGCTTCTGAAAGACAATAAACCTGCCTGGTCGCCATGGATATGACATATTTGCTCTGAAAACAACACAATAATTAGCAAAGGGGAAAGATACAAGGAGAATATGCAAACTCCTGAGTTTAAAGCCATAGTGTTTCCTTTTTTTTCCCCCCTCCTCTTTTTACTTGTCAGAGTCAATTCTGTTTGCAATTCAAATCAAACAAATAAACAGAAGATTTACAAAAATATTTTAAAATGAACCACTGCACTAGGGATCGCACACAAAAAAAAAGAGAGAAAAATTAACAAGAAGAAAAAGCATAAAATCTAGTATGAATTGATTACAGACCACACTTTATATATATATATATGTATACACACACGCACACACATATATATATGTATATATACACACACACAGACACACATACATATATGAGTTATACGGGTTACAAGCACTATTTCCCCTAGGTTTATTCTTTTATTTTTAAGACCAGTGTAGAAGTGTACTGAGAGGAAAGAGGTCTCTGTTCTAGGGAGTGGAAACATTTTGAAGATATACTAAGAGAAAGTACAACGAGGTTTTTCTGCTGCGTTAAAAATGCATCGTGCTCGTAGCATTTTATTTGCAAACCTTTAACTTTTCTCCAGAAGATGAGCAAAAAACGTATTTGGTTTGTAGCGTGCATCAGCCTGATCAACACATGAGCTTATTACGAGTTCTCAAATTTTAAGCATAAAAAAAATTCTCTTTTCTCACCTCAATTACTTTTTTTAAAGTAATATCACACCAAACCAAAGGTAACAATACAATGGATAAGTTAAGAAATAATGAAAACTGAGTCATATGCAGAGATTCTTCTTTAAAAATAATTGAGAAATGTTTCAGTGAAAATGTTTTTTAGATTTCTCTCTCATTAAGATGAGACAAAGACTATTAAAACCTTCTCTAATGCGATAGCTTTCTGGATTCTGACCTTCCACATTTGGAAACCAAGTAATAAAAGCACCCTAACAAGCACTTTATCTTTAGAGATATTTGACTTTGAACCTATTTTAACATTAAAAAGACTTGGGAGGTATAAAAACAACAATATAGTTGCCACAAGTTTCTGTTGTTGTTGTTTTTACTGCTAAAAAAATCTTTAGAACAAAATAAGCAGATTAAGGAAACATCCCCCTAATTTAACAGGCTCTTTTTCTATTTTTTTAAACAATAGTTTTTAGCTGGACTCTTTGATCTTGAAAGGGTTCTGCTATCTTGTGTGATGAGGGGGGAAAAATGATCTGTTTTAAATGATGATGCAAAAAAAGGATCAAAGCCCTGACTTTCTGTTAGCCATAATAAGCTCTGTCTTGCACAAAGCTTCAACTTCAGACTTTAATATATAAAAAATACAGGAGCCCCATAAAAGCACTGAAAAGGTACAAAGTCTGAAAACAAAAGGGGACACTGCTCCTTTAAACGTTTTAGTGCATATGGAGTTTGATTTCTGAAAGAGATCAGTTTAACATCTCCATAGAAACCAGCAACAGATTATCATCAACAGAATAAATAACTAGTCTAATAAATTAAACAGGAGGCATAAGATCTGGAAACTTGATTACTTAAGTTCAACAATATTCCCCCATAAACTCTTCCAAACCACCTTTAGGGTRGCTAACAAGGTGGCAGCAACGCACAAATGAAGGGGAGGTGGGAAGCGAGGAGGACTTCTGGAAACGAGCAGCCCGAAGCCTCCGCGAGGAATTGTTTCGCGCTAAGAGTTAGCGAACCAATAAAGGGAAAAAAATCCATCAATGAAGTTACGGGAGGGAAAGCGGCTTCCGCGGGGCCGCGGCGCGCACAGGAGGGGCCGGCGGGCAGCGGGCGCCGCTCCCGCGAAGTTTCCCCCGGGCGGGCGCAGGTAGCGCGGCGCGGCCCCGCGCAGCGCCCCG
>NW_020450307.1:1366138-1465368 GCF_003343035.1 Apteryx rowi | reverse complement strand
GTGCCCACCTGCCGGGCCGGGGCGGCGGCGGACGGGCTTACCTGCACTTGGGGCTGCTTTGGGTGACTTTCCAAGTCAAGGGAAATGTGTGTGTGTTTGGGATGGAGGCTGCAGCGCGCATGCGCCATCAAACTTGCCCTGATCCCGGATTTTTCCTCCTCACGCTCCCCTTTGCTTTGATTATTGAATTTTCCTATTTCTAACAGGAGGGCAGGCGGCGCGCAAAACCCGGACTGGAGCAGAGCCACCGTCTGCCCCCGGCTTGGCTGGGGAGGGGAAGGGGGGAGCGGCGGAGAGGGAAGCGGGCACGGAACGGACTCGGTCTCCAAGCAGGCACGGCGTCCAGGCACGGGAGGGGCACCCGCAAAACCCGGACCGGATCGCCCTGCCCTGGCAAGGGAAAAAAGTGTCCCCATTTCCCAGCCGACGTGGGCAACTTCCTATTTCCTGGGCGGCCTCTGGGCCAGGCTGTCTCTCTGCCCCACCTGCCCTCCTTCCCAGCCAGGCGCTGGAAGTTTTATAAAATTTTCTAGTTTGCAACCTGGTGACCTCTGCTCACCTTAGTTTCCTGGGATCAAGCTAAACTGAGATCATGAATAACCACCTTGCATTTATTTCTTTATTCTCCAGCCGATTTCCTTAGGTGTAATGTTTAGTTCCCATTTTACAAACTTATAAACTTGGCTACTTTTTTTGCTTATATTCTTAGTCAGTATTGCACTCTAGTTTAGAACTAACTACTCTCTCACTGCATGTACAACTATGACAGTAGTTTATGGTTTGTCACTTTATAGTTCTTCCTTTGCTAGCATTTACCCATAGGACGAACTTTTGCAGGTCTGGATGCTAGAGAACTTCAGGGGACAGACAAGCAAGCCGACCTCATGGACTGGGTCACCTTTGGGGATCTCTCCGCAGGATCCGAGCCAAGGGTTCCCCCATATTTGCACGCATCTGAGTTTCTAACCATCCGGTATTATATTTATATGTTAAGAAACTACTTTTTTTCAGCTCTGTCTTCTCTTTTTGAGCTCTATCATCTTACTAAGCCATTTCATATACGTATTATAATTATGCGTGTGTACTCGGTGGCCTTGGTTCTGCCAAGCAGTCCACGCGAGACCCTGTTGTCACCCGGCTGCCTCTGCAGGGACGAAGAGCCCGGCTCACCCAAGAGCACCCGCGCACCCCGCTTACGGGCCCCGCGTCCYGCCTGCAGCCTTGCGGGTGCCTGGACTGCGCCGGCAGGACCGCACGCAGGTGAGCGCGTCGGCCTCCGTAACACGGCTTGCAGGATTTGGGCCCTAGGCCCAAGCTGTGCAAACCTGTAAACTCTTGAATAACTTTACTCATGTGGAGCCGGGAGCTGTGCGTCAGCACACCCACACAGCACCCCTCGCAGGAGCGTCTCGCCGCTTCCTCGCGCTTCCCTGTCTGCGTCTGCCTCCACCTGTTGTCTCTTGTCCGGTGCTTACGCTGTAACGTCTTTGGGGCAGAAACCATGGTTTTGTTCTGCATTTGTAGGTGCCTTGCGCAATGGGGCCCTGCTCCATGATCACAGCTCCTACATGCTATTGCCACACAAATAAATAATAATAATAATTAATAATAATAGAGTAATTCCTCTGATTTCAATGTGACTACTCAAGTGAGTAAAAGTGACTCATATACATGAGTGTTTGCAGGACTGCTGCCAACTCTTGAGCTTTTATTGTGAGTCTTCTAATATTTGGTGTTCTTCTTTGATCCCCAACTCCTGGAATGACATGTTTCTAGCACTTGTGTTTACACAAGAAAGCTTGGAAATGTGGCCTGGCGCTTCCAAAAGCCTCCRAGGCCAGAGGACAAGCAAGAAACTTGCACCGAAATTGATTCTGAACATCTTTGGAGAAAATCCTACAGTTTGGCAGCTGGGAGGGGGCCTGACTCAGGAATTTTGAAGAGACAAGYTTAGCAACGTATGTCTATTTAGTTAAATATTTAGGTGTCTGTAAAGAATGGACTTTTACTAATCAGGCTGAATTTATAGTGAAGAGACATATTTCTGTGGAGATACTTAAGAGTCTAAAGTGTCTGTATCTTTGCAGAATCTGGGCTTTTGTTTATTTGAATATTGTTTGGTATTTGTGATTCTGCAGTTATTTATTTTTACCTGCTCAAAATAAGAAAGCAGTAAATGGAGATGAAAATGGGATAATTGAAGTAAATAGAACGATGTAAGATTGTTAGAATAACTGTGGCAAGTATTTATAAATTGCTGAAAGTGAAAAGACCAAACTTCTTGAATTCATAAACTGGAGAGACACTGTCAGATTAAAAACCATGTGTTTCTGAAAGTAAACCTTCCAATCTCTGGCATAAAAGTATAAAAGAGCAGGTTCCAAGTTATGGATTCTTTGGCTTATGAGACATTCCTTAAGAATGCAGCGTTGGGAGAATAGGGCCCTTTAATTAAAATTGAATCGTTATTTTTAATTGCATTTACTTCTTATTATTTTCTCCTTGCTCACTTTTTTGCATTTCTCTCATCTGGGTGCTGAGCACAGGCTGAATGGTCTTCCTTTTACTTGGAAGTTAGCTGATCTTGGAGTGCTGTGGGTTGTCCCAGTTAGGAGGGGAAGCTGGTGCCAGGAGAGCGGTTGGAGGCAGTCTTGCTAGCTGCCGGAGCGCCCTCAGGCCTGCCTTCTCCCTGCTCGCGGCACGAGTCCGACGGTACCTTAGAAACTACCTCTGACACCAGCTTCGAGCCTCCTTCCAAACCACGCTTTGCCCAACAGCGCTCTCCGCACTTGCTTTAGAGCCCCGTTCTTCATGCTTATTTACCCCGCATCCTTTGCCTTTTTTTTCCCCTGCTTTCTGGAGTTTGCTTGCACAAAGCCCACCATGCAGCCGTAGTCTGCTCTTTGCCATACTAGGTCCCCGTAAAGGCCTCCGAACGCCTGGCTCCTAAACCAGATAGAACAGAAAGTAATGACACCTTACACAGCCTGTTCTAGATAGAAATAAAATAATTTCGCAAATTGCAAATGATGTATGCTTAACTATTTATGCAGCGTCTTCCTGTCATCAACCTAAAGCAATTTTACTTCCGTGTTGAACACTGGATGAAAATGTTCTATAGATTTAACCATTGCAGGAGTTCCTTTTAAGTGGTGCAGTAATCTCTCTCCAGCTAATTTAGTGTTGTAATAAGGCACCACCCCCACAAGTCCTTTGTGTTCTTGTGTCAATACTGCCCCCAAACCATAAGCGCTGGCATCTGCATCCATCATAAAAGTGGGTCTGAAACACAGAAAGAATAAGGAAGGAGCAGTATGGCCATCGGTGAAGCAATCCCAACAGGATTTTTCCAGTTCTGGACATACCAAATTTCATTCTGATGATCACTGAAATACTGCTTTCCTTCTCACCAAATCTATGCAATGGTCTAAAAATACTGGCAAATTCAACAATAAATCTTCTTTACAGAAGCAGAGTCTGACGCAACTTTGCTCATCTGCGAGCACCTGGGAAGCAGCCAGTACAGCTTCAGTTTTCTTCTTGCCCATGGAGGCTCCTTCGCCCTCTGCTCAGGATATATTTTGAACTAGATCTTTTGAAGAACTTTTTAGTTCTAACCAAAACGTCTCTCATTTTTGCTCTTTTGTTTTTTAAGTATACAGCATAACAGTGGGAAAAAATCCCAAAAGAAACCTGGACATCACCATCATTCCCTTTTCCCCCTACGGTTTTCTTTACCAGCATTTGCTATTGCCAGTGGGACTTTATACAGTTTTCATTCCTATTTTCGCCACTTGCCTGCCTGCCTGAACATTTAACCAGCCAACAGGGATACATTCCTAGTTCAGGTGCACAAGTTCATTGGCAGCTCAGATTCCACATGTCCCTCCATCTCCAAACAGGTTTCACGTATTCCCAGTCTTTCTTTAGCTACTGCAGATGTAGCTGTAGCAGTGGTTGCTGCCCTTGGGGAGAGGACATCCTGCTCGCTGCAAGCTCACTGCCCATAAGACATTTGCTGTATTGAACTACATATTTCAAATAAATTTCCACGTACTGAAATTGTAAGCCACCTTTCCTGCTATTTATCATTCAGCAATTAGCAATAATAACATCCAAACTCATTATTAGATTGTCCTCTAAGTCAGCTGTCCAAAACTCTTGGTTAAATCCAGAAATTTTTCTCTCAAACCCAGCCTTCTGAATGGTTCCCCCTTCTGCGCAGGGTCCTCTTATTTCCAGACTGGGGTGCGTGTCTGCAGCTTGTGTAAACACACCACAGTTCTCTGTGGGGCGCAAGGACACAGAAAGCAAATATCTGTCGGGTTCCCTCATGCGCTGCTGGGAAGTAGTGAGATAGGAGCACGATGAGGCAGTACAAGCCATACCGAATACAAGTGAGGAGGATATTTCAGCTGAAGGACAGAAGCACTTTTGTTGGTAGAGCACGTAGGCTAGGCTTTTCTTCTAGACTAGACATCAGTAGTTTTTATTCACACCCAGCACATATCCCAGAACACACTCCCATCTAGCTAAGTTGTGAATGTGCAGCCTGAGAAAACTTTACTTTACCCTTAAAAAATTAGTCACAGAAGAAAAATGATGTTAAAACAACATGAGAAGGGCCTGGATTAAAATGACAAAAGTGCTGAAATTCAAGCTGAAGGCTCTAACTCTGTCCTCAGCTCACCCTGAAGTGCCCTGGCTACTGCTTTCTTTAGAGGGGAAAACGGAGGCCTGCAAAGGGGCTCCTGTTGCTCTCAGGTGCGTGGCAACAGAGAATCAGGCCACGAGGCCTCCCTCCTGCCTGCTCCGACCAGCTGGCACACTTTAAATCAGCGTACGCCACGCTCGTTCCTGAACTGGGAACCGAGCGGGAGGCTGAGGCGGTGGCTGAGCAGGCCACCAAACTTGACTGAAAGAGGCATCCGTTTCCCAGGGGCTACCCAACAGCCCCCAGACCTCCAAACTTCACCAAACCCAGCACAGGCCAAGGTGCTATCCAAGACCTCTCGTCCTGCTTCGCAGCTTGCTGCAGGAATGAAGAAATGCACTCAGACGTGCACTAGAAAAATCTTGTGGATTTACTTAGTTTCGTAATGGAAAGTGAAAAGTAATTGCAAAGAAGGAGGAGACTTTTTTTCAGTTGTAAATATAATATTATCTGGCTTCATTTTTATCATAAGAGTAGGCCAAGTAATCAGAGCATATCATGTGACATTGTTTGTCAAGTGCCATTTTCTCACAGGCAACTATTTCTTTGCATATGCACACTCCAGAAGCCAAACAAATCTTGATTGGATCCTCATTATATCATGGTCCAAATGCTCAGAGCAGAATAGGCATTGCTTCACTGACAGCAGTGGGGCAAGACTTATTTATATTGAAGAGGATCAGGCCCTGTGTTTTCAAACTTCAAAGAACTTTTGTTTAGAAAGACATATAAAATAAGTATGTAAGCATATAACAAAAATATTGAAACTCTGTGGGACAAATTATAGGCTTACAGACTGATACTGGGTTTTGGCTGGTATAAATTAGAGTAGATAGAACTTGTTCAGGTCAGAATCTGTCTCTGTCTGTTTTATTTGCCTGAAATGTGTATAAAGGTCCAAGCAAAAGACTTGGCATTTAGCAAGAAATATCTGGCATTTAACCCCAGTTCTGTCCCATGGTTTCTCAGTGACTTCACTATTCTGTGTGTCTGGGTAATATCCACTGCTTTGGGGCTTAGTCCTGAGGGAGGCTACTAAAAGCAATAAATAAATGTAGAAGAAAACAATAATAAATAAGCAACAACAATAATAAAACTGGAAATCAGGTGTGAAGTTGTATGTTTGTAATAGCCTGCCTGTGTTAGAAAATAATCAACTAAATAGCAATAAATAATAAAAATTTATATTAACAATTCACTTGTGCTGATACAGACCTTCAAGTTACAGTTCATTATATTAATTTACTAATTAATTAAGCACTACATCACCTGGCACCTACGTAGGTTTTATTATCCCACTTTATAGATGGGAAAACTTAAGAGTCTTGCCTAGGGACACAGTGAATCAGTGGCAGAGCTGGACACAGAACTGGAATATCCTCCAAAGCTCTAAGTTGTTTACAGCATAAAGCTGGCCTGATTTTATGACTAATTTAGTTCAACAGATGCAATTCTCACTGTGGATACTCCAGTTTGGGTGCAAGAGGGAGTTATTTTGTATGAGCTTAAATCAGTTCTTAATTATATCAAGCTAGTTATATAAATATGGTTTTTAAAATATCCATGTAGGCATCTACATTTCAGGACATTGACTTAAAAACACACCTTTAGTTTAAATGCTGCTATTTTCCAGATAGGTCCCAAATTACAGCAATTCTTCAAGTCACTCCCATTCCACCAGTAAACTTCATCTACTGAACTGAGATGTGCAGTTTGAATCTCTTTCACGAAACCCAGTGCAAACGCTGATGAGTGCCCTGATTTTGGTTAAAGACAGAGTTACTTCAAATTAGTTTGGCCTTTTAATAGCTCGTTTAAACTACATCAAAGCAGGTCTGAGGGTACACCACTGATTGCGACTGAGTTTCAATTGCTTAAGGAGCTGCTACTAAGCAGCTGAGCTGCTCTGCTTTAAGTGTGCAAAGTAGAGCTCGCTACAAGATGATAACCCTCATACGCTCCATCTCTCAGGTGTCACAGAAAGCTTTTATTGAGACACTTTTATCTATGGACTTTTCTGAAACGTGATCCCTTCCAATATGTGTCTTGGGTTGACCTTTGCTCCCACCTTACTCCTCACCCCATGTCCTGGGCAAGGAGAGGCCACTTCGTTACCTCTGCCTTGCTCAATGTCCCCCAGGGTCGTGCTGGCACTAGGGCACGGGTGTAAGAAGGAGCTGGCTGGTCCTCTCCTTTTTTTCCAGCAATGTATGCCACCGCAGCGGGATGTCACGGGGGGCTTCGCAAGCTGGCCCAAGTGAAATGCAGGCAAAGCAGGCACTGCATAAGGAATGTACGGGCACCGCGCAGGATAACGGGAAGCATTATTTATAGTCTGAATGCAGAAGAACACCTCCCCTTCCCCCCCGCCAACAGACAAACCCATGTCCAGTAATGACAAAGTCATTACCTTTTTATTATTTTTCAATAGGATTCAGATGTAGCGTGTCTATTCCTTACATGCCGTTCTGATGGCTCAGGGCTCTCGTCTCTCTGAGAACAAGCAGCTAAATGCACCGAGTGGGTGTGGAGTCACCAGCCCTGCTTTAGAAAATTTGGGCCTTACCCTCCCAGCAGCCTGTTATCTCGCTTATTAAGGAAGAATTATAATGTTTCCCTTCTTCCCAAGAGGCATTTGGGACTACAATAAAGGCCGTGTGAGAACTGCTGTAAGATCAAAGCAGGATCCCACTGGAGAAGTTCAGCATAGGGCTGTTCCTGATAAGATAAGTTTTTTGGGGCTCTTAATAGAAACTGTGGGCTTTTCAGTATTTTTTCCCAGAGAGTGAATGTTATCCTTGAAAAAAAAAATCTTTTCATATAGAAATCCTAAAACTATGTGATCCTGAGATACTGAAAAGTTTGAAATTCTTTTGGATTAGGTGGGTTTCCAAGTTTTCCATCCCAATGACATATGTCCCAGGAGAAGTCCCTGTTCTGACATGCTTTTGCTGACTGATTATTTCACCATTTTCCAGTCTCCAAAATGCTTCTTACTCCTTCAACCTGCTGTCCCTCCGTAACTCCTATCCCTCTTTTTTCCTGCTTTTAATGCCCTRTCCATACTTACTCCTTCTCTTTGTCTCCTGCATTTACTCTCCCTCCCCCACCTCATATTTCCAGCAAGCCCCCTGTGTGCGGGTGTGATAACCCACGTAGCACCCAGGTTTCTGGGGTTTATTTTGAGATCTGCTGCTTGTTTATTTATTTCCCTTTAGCACATCCAGCAAGGCCTGTGTGGCAGGAGACGTGAAGGGAGGTGATTATGGAAGACTATTTCCCCTCGCTGCTCATTCACGACAAACAAAGAGCAATGATTGATGATTAAAAATGCATTCTCTGGGCTTGTTTTCTTTTGTTTTACCATTATGGAGATATTATAAATACTGAATACTAATCAATCCAGACCTGGCGGGACCTCATAGACCTTCTGCAATCCAAGGGCTTTGCTCTTCCGTGTAACCTCTGCAGCTCTCCCTTCCCTCCTTCGTTTCCAAATTAAACACCTAGAGAGTCTGCCATCCCAACCAAACAGGACTAGCCTAACCTCGGGGGGATCTGCAGCGTCTCTTTGTGCCCAGCTGGGCTCCCACCTCCCCCAAATAGCCAGACTCTTCCCTGGAAGGGATGGTCATGTGTTCGGGCATCCTGGCATTCCCTGACATTTTTTGCCCTGCAGTGGGGTGAAAAGAGAAATTCAGTCCTCAGATCAAAGCAAAATTCCTCTTATTTAGGAAGCTCAGAGTGCCATGAATTTGCTTTTGCAGCAGATGCATCGTAGAGGGGAGAAGAGATTAGGAAGCAGTTTCTAACGAATCTTCCGGAGCAGAGCAGAACCCCTCTACACAGCCCCCTTGCACCCAGCCTGGCCTCTTCGCTGTATCGTCCTCATGTCCCTGACTTCCATCGCTTCCTAATCCCCACCAGAGAGGGGGAGTTTGGACGGATGAATACTGACGATGGAGGAAAGCTACTCTATAGAATGGCTATTTCACTGCCTGCTCCCCACCACCGCAGAGTTACTGCTAAATTGAGTTTTGCTGAATTATAGTGATGTGAAAAACACTTTGGGGCCACTCCAGCCTGGCACTGCGGCTTACTGTTCCCATCACATGCAAGAGCAGGAGACATTTGGCCCCTTGTGTCTATTAAATCTTGGGTTCCCAGAACAATCCACGGACCCTGCCCTGGATCAGGTGGGGCTGATTCCTCTACTGTGGGAGAAATTCACTTTCTGTGTTGCTTTGAGCCCAGGCTGCCCTCCCTTGCAGCCCCCCATCCCTATGAGCCTTAGTCAGTCCTGGGGATGGGGGAATCGCCTCCAAAAATCTCTCATTACTGCTAGCAGTAAGGCTGGATCTCTCCCTGGGCGCCCCTGTGCAAAAGCCAGAGTGCCCCATCTGATTCCGCAGCATTACACAATGTCCAGATAAACAGCAAACTCGGTGGCGCTTGCATTCTTTTATCTTTATTCAGTCAAATTAACTGCTTTCTCTTTCTCTTTTTCCCTCTCTCTCTTTCTCCCTCACTCATGTAAAATAGAACTGCATTGCACTGGACACTGCAAAAATTGATCAAAATCATCTATCCCAGCTGAATGAGAAGATTGCCCTTCACTCTGGCCTAAGCTACTACTTTTCTCTAATCAGCTATTGCCTGTGATGTTTTCCAAAGTGCTCTGCTCCCTGCTGAAGTTGCCATTGCATCTCCCACACAGCAAAGCTCCGAGTGCTTCCAGTAGGAGCGTAGTGAGGCTGAGGCTAAGCTTTACAAAAGTCCCACCCAGGAAGAAGACTGAGGTCCCTGTTCTGCTCTTCATTGCACATAGGCGACCTGAGGCACTGACGGAGACCCCAGGAAGCCAGCAGAGCCTAACAGCAGTGCAGGGCATTGCCCACGTAGCCTACACCACAGAAAAGAAACTACAGTGGGCACTGACATACATTTTTCTTAATAAGTTTAGAACCAGCCCAGGAGCAGCTGAGCTCAGCTGGAGCATATCAAAAAGGAGAAGGAAGAGAATCTGAGCTGGGCTAGCAAGAAATTTTAGTCTGAACCATATGGCAAGAAACTGCAGTCTGTTCTTATCTTGAAGCCTGAGGATTTATTTTATGCACATAATTCCCTGATCATCTTGATGTAGCATCCCTTAGGAGGATGGTGTTAAACTATCTAACCAACACTGCTGGAAGTTCACAATCTCTCTATCATCTTAACTTTCTTAAATAATTTTAAATATATACCTGTGTTTATAAAATATCAAGGGCCTGATCCCATTGAAGGCTGGGGAAGGAGTCCAAACAATTTCAATGGGAGTTTGGATCAAGCCCTTAGTTGTTTACTAGTCCTCTCTTTTTAAATATTGTATCTCTGCGTTATATCTTTGCATGTCACTTCTTTAGCATGCACAAAATTTTCTTCTCCCTTTGAAATCTGTGAAAATTTTCCGAGAACAGCATTTTTTTGGTAATCTGTGTGCAAAAATGGAGCCACAGCTCCCAAATAATAATGGGGCCTAAAATGCTGATTCCTAGCCAATACTCAATCCTTCAGTGTCTCCAGATTTACCTCTTCCCCCTTCCTCAGGGCAATGTGAAACCAACTCATAGTGAAACGGGCTTTGCAGTGGGTAATAATTATTAATATGCTTCAGATTTCTTAGTTTAGCCTTGAGTCTGAAAGCAATCATCAGCTGCAGTGTAATTACCACCAGTTCACCAACAAATTCTGGTTTGTAGATTTGTTCTTTCACCAGGATTCATCAACTGGATTAATTCTGGCCACTTTTTGGTTAGGCTCTACAATGAAATTATATCTTTATACAGGGGTCCCTTCAAAGGAAATATTGTTCCTGCTACATTTTCAAACATATACACTTTCACCCAAAAGATCCTAACTCTTCTGGCAGTTTATTTCAATGATACCACTTAGCATAAGCTTGGCAAAAAAAGAAATGCATGTGTATGCATGTCTGTATGTATATGTATGCACATGCACTACACCCACACACACAAGTTACTAATCCATTGGCTGATGTATTTACGGCTATTTTGCTTATAAACCACTGCCCTCTGAGAGGCTTACAGCCTCTCTACTTCTGCAACCACTGAAGATACTTGTTCGCCTCAAGAGGAGAAGTCTGTACTTCAAAAAGAGAAAGACTCGATTTGTAACCTTGTTGAGGACGGTGAACTTTGTGCAACCAAAGAATCGGTTTAACAGTACAGTCCAGCATCTCCATTGCTTTTTGGAAATGTTACCTTTAGGTTTTGCTTTCCCTGTGGCCTGGTAAATGCACTGGCCAACTTACTTCTGTGCAGTTACAGTGACTCCCAGAGGCCCAGAGCCCAGTGCCCCCAGCAACCAGTCCCAGGCAATCCATGGAAATGCCCCTCTCTCCTCCAGTTTCAGCTGATGGCCACTCTCATTCCTCTCTTCTTTAGAAGGYTTTTTCTTATATTCTTAACTACTATGAAAAACAGACCATGTTTGTTTTTAGGTAGCATGGTAAAACCAAAAAGCATCAGTCAGAAGCTAGATTAGAGAATGAGCCCAGAATGGTGTATCCAGAAAAAAAAAAGAATTTAGAACTAAAAATCAAGAGGTGGGAAACACTGTTATCCCACCTGGACTCATGTGCTAAAGCCATGGCAGGACTGCTCCCTACCATACGCTTCCCAGTGCAAAGAACAGAAGCCGGGCCAATTCGGCAGCCCCTACTATGACGGAGGTCAGACAGAAAACCACAATGGTCCTAGGAAGATATGAATCAGATTACTAGGTATGACGACACTGCACAATACAATGCTGGTTAAAGATACCCAAGCTCAGGCTAAATAAGTGCAGCAAGCAGTGGAAAATTATACCAGACAGATCACTGTACTAATACAGCTGTACTCTTCTGATATCAAGCTAGCTCAGGTATCTCTAAAAGGTACTGTATTGTGCAGTGTCCATATATATTAAAAACTGCAGCTGGAACTTCTGTCATTTTCCACTCTGTACCTCAGCATCCTCATCTGTAAAATGGGGGAAAAGATCACTACCATGTTCAGAAGGAGCTGTGAGACTGACTGATTTGATGTTTTTAAAGAGCCCTGAAACCTCAGAGAAGGGCAATTTATTGTTCTTATTTTCCTATGATCACACTATTCCCACAGGGATTGTTTATTTCTCAGCTCTGGATTTCAATTTATTTATTTCTCATTGTGTACTGGGTTTCCATACAGAGCAATTTCCACTAGCAAAGACTGAAGGGACTATTTTCCCTTTCCAGCTTCAACTTAACAAATGTACAGGCTGATAAATCCTCTTGTGAAAATCCTACAGGGTGAAACAGGCTACAGATCAAAGGGAAGGAACATTTGTCCTCTAGTACGATACCAATACTAGCAGAGCTTCCTCACCTTCAGAAAATGATCCTTCATAAATGTTCATGTCCTACCCTCCCACTCTCACCGTTTCCAGACCCAGACTACTGACCTTACCATATGTTTTCTGCCACCCAGATCTGCCAGTGGAATACGGCTCTATTAGCATTAAAGGTTCAATTTTCTTATGAAAAATACCTCTGAACAAAGCGGGAAAAGAGCTAGCAGAGAGAACAGTACTGGAGTTCAGACTCTATTTTGTACTTGAAAACACGGGTCTTGTGTGAGCCTGGGTAGAAAACCTAGTTGGCTCTGTGTAATCAGTCCTAGCTTAGCTGGGAATGCCRTACAGAGAGCAGTGCACGCAGCGCGCTCTCGGCAATGCGGGGTGCTCAGATCTGTTCAGGCTTTCCTTGCCTCTGGTTTGGTTTGGTTCCAGGTAGCTCTCCTTCCTGTTCCAACAGCACAAACAGGCTGCACCTGAGATACCTATGGAAATACAAAGGTCACTGCACTGCCATGTGTGACTGTTTGCCAGCGCTTGTTCCCAAGCGGAAGGAGGAACGCTCAGCACGCACAAGGACCCGTTTCAGTATGACTGGCATGTGAGGGCTCCAGTCCTGGGAGGAGCTGGAAGGAGAGTCCCAGGTAACCCTAACTCATGTCTGTCCCCTTCCACTTGGTGGAGAGGT
This sequence comes from Apteryx rowi, assembly GCF_003343035.1. Taxonomy (NCBI): domain Eukaryota; kingdom Metazoa; phylum Chordata; class Aves; order Apterygiformes; family Apterygidae; genus Apteryx; species Apteryx rowi. The sequence continues at coordinate 1,452,592 of NW_020450307.1, read as the reverse complement.
TCTTATAAATGTCTCCAGAATGGTGCTGGGCTCAGTCTCAAAGTCCTTGCTCTGATTCAGGCATCAGGAAAGGTGGTCATGGTTCACAAACACAGCTATTCACTTCCGTGGATTTAGAGGAAAACTGTGAATCTTGTTTTCGCATACTTATACTCTGTTATTAAGTTGTCTCCCTACGAAAACATTCTGAAGTAATCTGAATGTCTGCTGTGGGTGAATGTATTTGAAAAAAGTGGATATTATAGTTAAATCATGAAAATTTGTAGGAAAAGTTTTGGGATTGCCTATACGTTTAATAAGATATCCTCCCTCAACTTAGGTGCAGCAACTGACCGTGCTCCTGAGCAGTCGCAATGGTAAAGTAAAACAGGTTTGTCTGAACCAGTATAAAATCTAAAATGGTTCAAACAGGCACATTTTACTCTGGAACTGCACTGATAATTAGTGTGGCAGCTTTGCTGGTAACCTATTAAGCTAGGGTTTGACTTGAACCATCTGCATATACCCTAACACAAATAAATGTGGCTTGGCCCAATTGGAAACATTTTGCCTTTCCAAGGATTGAAGCAGTTTATCAGTTTCAATGGTTTATAATGATAAATTAGGTTATATAGTGGCACATATCAAACTGTCCTCAGCAGACTTGTACCCGTTCATCTAACCAGGTTTAAAAATCAGATCTTTAGTTGAAGAGCTCTAAATTACCAGCCTTAGTCTCCCTAAGACATATGCACACTTAGTCAATGAATGTGCAAAGCAGAGCAAATTGGGGTAACTTCCATACAGGTGAAAGGAAACCTAGAGCAAATTAAAGTAACCTTTGCCTCCTGTTATTAAAATTAAACTCTGTAATAATCAACACTTAGGGCGAGCATCTCAAAAGTGCCTGTGTAATTTCAGGGGCTCAATGGGAACAACAATCGGAAATCCCTGTAGGCGCTTTTATAAAAACACCCCCTATGAGTGTCGCTAAAATGGAGAAAACAATTCAGGTGAAAAATTAAAAGGAAAACTCTAGAATGCTTAGGTGAGACACAGCTGCTAATCAGTCCAAAAGGGTGGGGAAGATAATTTATTGCTATAAAGTGGACTTATGTTCCCTTACCTGTGAATGTTATCATCTTTGATAAGCGATATACATGCATATTTTATATTTCTATGTTAAAAAGCAAAGTACAATCTTAAAATAAAAAAAGCCCAGTAACTGCAAGGCCAGGTTGCCCATGGGGGCAGGTGTGTGTGTTAATGAAACACTCCTTCCTCCCTGTCCCAAAGAGCCTGCCTTTATAGCCTGGTCACGAGCTGAAGTTACTGTAAACACGGCCTTCTAAAGTCACCAAAAAAGTTCAGCACCCCATGCAGGAAGGATCAGTTTACACCATCTAATTTTTCTGTCTGACTAATACATTAAGTCAGATATCGTTTCCTGCTCACAGACCGTTTATCCATTCAACCAAGCTTTCTCCCTCTCCTCTTCTGAATTATTCCTTGCATCTTTCTGACCCTTCTCTGTTCCCCCTTTCCCCACTATGCTCATATTTTTCCGCAAGCCATTTTCCCTGAGATCACTCCAATGTGAAGCTGAACACCTTTATGAGCATCTGCAATTCCCTTTGGCCCAAATCCTAAGAGCTCCCTTCATTCATAGCCAAGGAAACTTCCATTCCAAGCGCTGGGAACTCTGAGCTTCCGGCGCATCTCAGCATCCGACCAGCAGAAAAAGCTCAGTTATCCCATCTGCAGGGAGGAGAGTAAATCAGTGGCCAGACTCCCGCGCTGGGGATAGGCAGCGGAGTCTCCATCAGCGCTGCGTGCCCACCATCTCCAGTATAACAGCAGGCAACGGCGGTGCCCTGAGCTGTACATGAGTTGTCCACCCGGGCAAAGCCACACAAAATACTGTCCCACTGCTACGCTCCTGTGCTCAGACAGTACGCTACAATTTTGGGGCACAGAATGGCCTTGCTGCTACCAGACAGAGAGTCCTTGGCCAGAGTGCGGAGGGTTAAGGGAAGGCAAGGAGGAAGGGGCTAGTTTTTAAAAAAAACTACGGTTGCCACTATGGCAAGGGAACAGTGTTAAAAAGTGCCTTCAGTGCTGTACTCGCCTGCATGTTGGGGAGAACAAACTCTGTACGTGCTGCCCACACACCCATACTGCCCACAGGGGGCAACAGTGCCCAAAATATTTGAAGTTGGGCAAAATTCAATCAACCCCAGCCCCCATCAAGGGGTGGCTCTGATCCAGACACCTGCCCACTCTCCAAGTCCAAATTTGGCTTATTCTCAATGGGCGAACTTGGGGAAGCTTACTCCAGGAAATCTACCTCTGATTTCAGCTGGGTTTTGCAGCCTCCCTGCTCTAGACCTGAACAACTTGCAGTGAACTGTGGTGGGTGAGTCCACTTCTTTTCCCTGTGTCACGGGGTTTGAAGGAGAGGGTGTCCTATCAGCTCATGGGCTGTGAGTCTGCAGCCCCTTGGATGATCCTGGCTGGAATTTCACTAGTCCCAGTAAAGCTCCCTGCAGACAGAAAGGGGAAATAGCTCTGCACTCTATTCCCCTCCTGCACCCAAACATGGTATCTGCGTCCAGGGCACAATGACTTAAAAAGGACTTCAAAAACAGGCATTATTTGTCATCTGGAAGAGCTATAAAAAGAAACACTTCTCAAGTAGTGAGTGTGAATACCATTACTTTACAGATTCAAGGGAAAAAAAGCAGATAACCTTGGGGAGACCCGACCTTCAAACAGGTTCAAATAACTTTACCATGCTTTCCCTTCCTCTCTCCCACACAAGCACAAAATTACATACATGCACATGCTCCCACACATATATACTCCCACATGAACATAAGTTTGTAGACATGCATATGCCGTCTCTCTCTCTCTTACACACAAAGAGCCTTTTGCACATGTTCTCATACACAGGCGCTTGCACAGTCATGTTTCCACACGCTTTTCTGCACATGCACTAGCACTCTCATGTGCATACACATACGCAGCCTCACACACAGCAATATGATAGTTGCAAAAGAAAGATCAGACATCTCAGTGCTGAGTGCGGTGGAATTTGTTTTGGAAAGGAATTCCAGTGTTTGTTTCATACTCAGCGTGTCTGGATCATCAAAAAAATATCCTGTGGATTTACATAGTTAAAAATCAGGATACCTACAAATAAAAGCCCTTACTTTTGCAGCTTCCTGTCCCTTCAAATGCAGCTTTCTAGGCAGGCTGAATCAGCATCAGATCCTAACAGTACTGTCAGAGATAGGTGTATGTCTGTCTGAGGAGATTCTCTAATGCTGGAGAAATTCATACCGAGAGCAGAACTTTGCAGGATGTTTCCATTGCAGTCAAGCCCTTGATCTGAACGCTGGGGTAGACTGTGTGGTTGGCCACCTAGCTGCACTTTGTGTGTGCTCAGGGATACCCCTGTGATCATCCATGAGTCATGTCAGACATCTAGCTTACAAGCAGGCAAAGTACCAAAACCAAGGAGCCCAAGTTCTTTACTAGTCAGTAGAAAGGAGGCAGCAACCTCAGGAGGGATTCAGAACAACTCAATTAAATGCTTGAAGTTGGATAGTGTTGCTGCTCACTGTGTCTTCCGCCAAATCAATTGAGACAAACGTTCTTCACTGATTTTCCACATCGGCTGAATATTCTGCTCAGGTGGGATCTGCGTAAATCCTTGACACCGCGAACAGCAATGTGGTGTGCTCCTCTACTTCCTCCTGTGTGAGTACCTCAAAGTTCACTGCAAAGATTCAGTGGCCTTATTCTCAGGAGCGTGGGGCACCTTGACTCTGCCCTGACTTCAGCTTGTGGTACAGGATCCTAGCAATCCACCTCGCAGCAGAGATGCTGCCAGACAATATGTTTTCTACCCCTACTCGTTATCTCAGATAATGTAATTGTACTGTGGCACATGGACATGACGTGTATGTTTTGAAAATAAAATCTTATATGAAGCATAGTAGTATTTCACAAATATGTTAACTGAGGAAAAGAGCATGGAAATGTTTTCCCTCAGACCATGCAGTAAAGCAGTGGCAGAGCAAAGAACACAGAAATCCCGTTCTTCCCTACATCCTGCTATAATCACAAGATAATATACAGTGTCCCTCCTTGCTAGGGAAAACAACGGTTTCAGCCTTTCCATAGAGAGTGAGTTTGGTGCAAAGTGGGGCTATAGCTGATTTTGCAGTTGATTATAGCTGATTTTGCAGAACCAAGTATGCTGCTGCATATCTCATCTAGAACTCGCTCAGTTTAATGTTGGATTTTCCACTGATTTCAAAAGACTAGATAAAAGCTATGGTGAATTTTTCCTTTTTGGGGTTTAACACTGACCTCCATCACGCTCTGGGGAAAATGCAATGAAGTCAATACAATTACTCTATATTTTACTGATTGTCATGAAGCCCAGAATTCACTACTTTGTGAATTTTGATGTCGGCCAGTAAAAGTGTTGTGTCAGCTGGCAAAAATAGCCTTATTCCTGCAAAAGGAATCTAGGAAAGAGGTTTAGTGTATGGGACAAGTCTCAGAACTGCAACAAGGAGAAACATTGGGGTTAAAGTTCTGCTCAGATCCTCACTTAGGTGGGAGTCAGCCTAAGCAGTACTAGGTTAGCTTACACCAACTAAAATCTGCCTATCTCGTGTCTTTTTAAGGTTTGTCCAAAGACTGTTAAGATCAACTCCATAAAAGACATGCATGAATGTGAGAATTAACCTGCTGCCTTTTCACCTGCAGTCATTGAGATCTAGGTAAAAATCATACTGAAATTTGAAAGGCAGAAGCCATGGGAGATGCCCAGATGGCCAAGACAAAGCTTCTTTCTCTCGCCATCCCACTCGCCATATGGGACACATCATCATTTACTGCATGGCTCCATGTTCCAAAAGGGGAAGGTTATAGGGCAGAGAGAACAGGGCAGGATCAGGTGCTCAACTCCTTGTTACTGCTGTCTTCTGTGAGAAGAGAGGAGAAGCCTTTGCAGGGTCAGACAGCAACTGCAAAACTGAGGATGAAAACCCAAAGCCCCATTCCTCCCCCCTCCATACACACCCAGAAACCTCAGCTGCCGGCTCCCTGCAGCTGCTGCTGAGGCTCAGAGGAGCAGCACAAGTCACAGAATAAAAATCTACCCCTGGAGCTCTCACAGACCAGGCTGCCTGGGGGCTGGAGTGGCAGTCGCGGGAGTGACAGCCACTGAAACGGCCCTGCTCTGTCATGTAGGACACTGCAAATTCACAGTCTCTGTTGCCCAGGTTTTAAACTACGCATATTGTCCCGGAGGGCTGAGACAACAGTGCTGCAGCACCTGTGCTCTCTCTAGCAATCACAGTGCAGCATCTTCTCCAGTTCACTGAAACCAGACAGGCCATCCAAAACCTGGTAAAGCCTTTTCTCGCTCACACTTTTCATGGCAACACTACAACTGTCCTTGCAGAGCCGACTTATCTGCTCTTCAGTGGGTTTGGGAAAGAGTCCTGTGATGATAGTTATTGTATTTTCCCTTGACTGCAAGGGAAGCAGTTAGGAAAATCATGCATGTCGGAAGGAAAGAGGAGACAGACTGCAAGGCCAGTCTATTGGTACTTTTGCTGCTGGTCTGAAAGGTCTTCTCTTACTATAAACTTTCACCAGAGAGAACTGAGCTGCTCTGAAAATGAGAAGCAATGTCAACTGTCACATGAAAATGGTCAATGAGAACAGTTTCCTTGACTACGCTGAGAAGCTCTTCRGGTCAGGAAGAAATGCTTGGCCAGTGAAAATGTTCCTACTGGCCCAAGACATCAATAGAAATGTCTTTGCTCACTTTCAGAGAGAGCAAGAACACTCCATGGCCTGGATCACTGCTAGAAATGTCTGTCTTGGTTCACAGTTACAAAGGTTCTTTCAACTTGTCAGACAATGGGAAGATCTCTCACAACGCTGGTCTGGCTGACCTGCAGAGAGAGCCCCTTTTGGCTGGACAGTCAGCTGGAAAGGCCTGTGCCTTGTTCAGTCTCAGAGCATTGCCAGCTTTAGAACAGAAATGATGCTGAAACCTTCACAGTTTACTCCAGAGGATGTGACAAAAGGTCTCCAGAAATCTTGTGAATGGCCAGTTGTGTCATTGAGCACTGCCTGCCTCTGCTAGCCTCATGGATGTGATAAAAATCCTGCAGCGGAATGGCAGTGAAGCAGAAATTAAAAAAAAAAAAAAACACTCTAGTGCCTGACATTCTTTTTAGGATGCCAATAAAAGATAATGTTACCTGTAAAATGTGCAAGCTGCTTCTAGCAGTGCACCTCCCTCCTCTCCTACGCCCTTCTACTGAATTTGTGCTACCCCTGCAGTGGACAGAAAGCTCGAGAGAAAAGACCACCAGGGCAAGAATCTTGCAGAAATATCTGCAAGACTAAATTGACCACCAGAGACAGGAAAGAGACAGTGTTAGAGGTGCTGAGAATCTGACAGCTTTGTCTCCTGCACCAGTTACAGCCTGACCCAAGGCTCATCAGGTCCCAGGGAAGTTTTTGCACTCTGTGTTTTGGATCAAGTTTTATCTTGGTGTTTTTTCTAAGATCCATGTCAACTGTGGGACAGATAGGAGAAAAGATGGGAGAGATTAGGCTGAGAGAAAGAGAAGGCAGCTAGTGTAGTAGAAGTGATCGACTGAATCAAATTCAGCTCTGAGACAGCTCCAGTGGGTTGTGTTTGTCCCACTGTGAGCTGTTTCAGCTGCCTCACACTCTTGCATAGTGAGAAGTTCAAGGACAAATGCTCTGATTTGGAAAAATTCCCCTATTTGTCAGAGACATAAAGAAATTCTGAGTGAGATGCTCTGAAAGTTTGAACACATCCCTTTTTGGTTCAGTTTTCCTTTGCATTTGGGATGCTCCTGCTCTTGGGATCCCCATATGTAATATACATTAAATACTACTTTGTGCTGATGCAGTGAAATTCATCAGAGGATCTCACAGCGTTTGCAAATTAATTAATTAAACTCTCATGGCACCCTACTGCTAGTATCACCATCTTATTTAGATGGCAGTGGAGGCACTGAGAGAGAGCTGCCTTATTCTGGACCACCCAGAAGGTCTGCAGAAGAGCTAGGAAACAAGTTCTGCAGGCCTGACTCTACGTCCCTTCCTCTGCCGACTAGACCAATTCCCTCCCTGACCATTATCACACCGGCTGAGGATCCCTGTTGCAGCTTAATATAACATGAAATAGTTCAACAAAGGAGATTTTTGTGGGAGCATATAGAACTGCTTTTGGGCAGGGGGAAAGGTGCAGGGTTTTACTCCTTGGTCTGAATTGAATCGTACAGATAATGCCTACAAGACTTCTCTAACTCTGGCAGAGGACACCTTGGACTGGAGCTTTGCTGCTTTCGTCTGCCTTGCAGTGCCTCCAGCGAACAAAATTTATCTGAAAGAGGCATTTTCCCTATGGGAAACTGCTGTGGTGCCTTTAAGATTTGGAGTGGTGCCCTTTGAAAGGGAAGGAAGAATATTTCAGAGGGACTCTATCCTTCAGGAAAAAAGCCCAAACTGTGTCTTTCCAAGATGGGGTCAGCTCCTCAGCCCTTTATCTGGAAGCACTTACTACACAATTAATGGAAGAAACTCTCATCAAATGAGGGACAAATCATAAAATTAGGGAGATGGAAATTAGGCATGGACAAATGATCCAGGTGCAAGGGAGATTTATGGGGGAGGTTGTATTATAGCTAATGATTTCTGCTAATGATCCTCCAAAGTATAAAGTGGCACAGAGCCCACTCTCAATGGGACGAGAGAAAATCCTGTGTGCAGAGTGAAGGGCATTCCTCTCGGGAGGGGAAACCAAACCCACAGCACAGCAGTAACATCAGCCTGCTCTCTCCATCTTCAAACCCAGTGATGCTTGTTGTGGAGCTCGTTAGCCCAGAGGAGCTGTGAGAACAGTGGGGGCCTCTCTGCAGCAATGAAAGTCACCCCAAAAGCAGCACCTTTTCCTGTGCCTCTCCCTCTGCTGGTTCCAAGAGCATCCTGTCCCAACTCTGCACACTGCCCTTTTTTTCCTGAAAGTAGCTTCTGACACAGCACCCAACGAGACGGAGGTTGTCCTGCCATCACCACCACACCAAGCTAGAATCTCACTGCTAACAACGTGGAGGGGGAGCAGGGCCTGCCCAGCTGGCCTCTCTCCTGCAAGCTACCTATCCCAGACACATAAGTCATGGGAACAAAACAAACTGGGTCAAACTGAGCTCTGTTGTTCACCAGAAAGGGTCTGCCTAAAGAGGTAAGACATTTGATTAACTGTTTCATTTTTTATTTGGGAAACTCTCCTGCAGACAGAGTCATTTCACCTTTCCCCTGCAGAGTAGCGGAGAGCTCCATCAGGACCCAGAAAGCCAGTGCTTTGACCCTTGCAGAGATGAGATGAGCTGTGAGCTCTTCAGCAAGACYTACAGCTGGCATGGAGCAGCTTTCTGCTTCTTATCCCAGCATTACATCCCTCCTTACAGCACTTCTCATCTGGAAGAGCCTGAGCCGGCATAAGCTACAAGCTTTCCACACAACCAGACCTCCTTGTAGCATCTGCACCAGTGTGGGATTGCTAAACCAGCATTCCTCTGCTGGGCTTTGCACCGAGGCTTCACTGATGCCCTCTGCTCTGTCACCTTCTAACTCTTGGTAAAGTCTGGGTCCAGAAGGGCTGGGGAGACGCCTTGTCATCTTTTGTTATGAGCAGTGCAGTCCCAAGGAGTAAGGCCCTGCCAGCCTGGGCTCTGCCCCAAGACATGGCATCCCACCTCTTAGTGCCTCTGTGAAAATAATGATTATTGTAGAATGAAAATAATGATCCTGACCTCCTTCACACAAAGCTTTGAGATCTAGGGATAACAACAGCAAAGTGTTAGTACTAGCTAATCCAAGCGCAGGAAGTTATTAATGATTTGTAACAGTCACACAAGCAATTCAGGGACTATTCCTAGCCACAGGGGCAGTATGATTCCAAAACTTAAGATTCCTTTTAAAGGAAACAGAGAAATTAAAGGATCTGAGTTTTAGAAGAAAATACAAGGATGAGAGAATTGCAGGGGCTTGGGATTCTTTACCCACTGTCAAGGAAAGGGAAAAAAAAGGGACAATTAAAGCTGTACTGCCCTGCAGTCCCTCGGGAGCCCCGTCCTGCCAGCACCAGTGATTGGTAGTTTGGACGATAACTTCACTGTTCTTGGAGTAATAAAAATTCCTGGTGAGTTTCATTTGGAGCTCTGATCACGAATGGCACAATGATTCACAGAAATATGGGTAGGACTGGATGCCAAAACAGTACCAAGTGAAATCTGCTGAGCTGGTGGGTTCGTGCATTGTGAGGGGTTTGTTTTTTTTTTTTTCCCTGCAGGAATTGGATCTATCTCCTACAGAGAGGGGCTAAAAAAATGAGGGAACAGAGGAAAGATGTAAGAGAGAAAGAAAAAGATTCAAGACTGTGCAAGAGAGAGGACATTGAGGTGATGGGAGCAGAGAGCTACACCGAACACTGTAAAGCAGGAGGAATTTGCAATAGCTTAAATCAGTAGGTCAGTAGACATCAGGGTCACTGATAGAAGTGGGCAACTAAGTGATACTGAATGGGACATGTAGAAGAGACGTAAGGGAGACATTCTGGGTCTTAAGGCATACAGCAACCCAGGAGGGCTAGAGACAGAGGGGGAGAGTTAATTCGTTTTGTCCAGTCTCTTAAGGAAGCCCTCCAATCTACGTTAGCCCAGGATACTCCTCTTAAGGGCTTGTTGTTTCTGTCTATGCAATTGTATCTTGAACTTGGGCCACAGAACAAGAAGTATCTCCTTCCTCCAGCATTGCCCTTAATCACAGTCAGGGTCCCAGCCTAGTCTGTAATTTGGTTTGTTTGTTTGTTTGCTTCAAAAGCCCTTTTGTACCCGTAGGCTTTGGGGGAACAGTGTTCTCAGAGAAACCAAAGAAAGCTTCAGGTTTTCCCCTCCTCCTGCTGGGAAAAGTTTCGATTGACACTGACTGAGCAATACACCTCAGAGAGAAATGTCTCAAAGAAAGGAAAAGATTGTAGGCTTAACGGACAAGGAGAGAAGGGTGGATAAAAAAGAATGTGAAAAATAAAATGTTCTCTAATACTATCTTGGAGTCTTGTCTCCTCTTCCCTTTGTACCTTCCCCCTCTCCTTAAGCCTACTAGCATGAGGACTTTCTCAGCTTTTTTTTTTTCTATAGGAATTCTTTTTCCTGCCTTTCTTCTTTCTTTTTTCCCCATTAAGAAGGTGAGGTTGAGCAGTTCTCCCATAATTATCATCATCCCCATCTTTCCAGATCTGCTCTCACCTGCTACAACACAACCCCACATCAAGCAAGGTTTTCTGTACCTGTGACAGGGAAAAAAGTCTTCATGAGACCCTGCACAACATTTGTGGTTGCCAGTTCATTTGAGGTAGAAAGTCCTCAGATTCAACACTGATGGGCAGCAGATCAAAATGTTTCAGATGGCCAGACAAACTGATAATGTTTTGTGCTTAAATGGAAAACATAATGACTAGACAGAGATGTTGCAAACTTCCCTTTCTTTTTCACCTCTCTGGGCTGGGGCTGGTTTTGTGCTCTGATTAAATAGAATGAGCAGTACAATCCAAGCAAGATTTACCTGATGGGGCAAAGGGTCAGGGTGATGGATCACCTAAAGTCTGTAATTTAAGCCCTACTGTCTAAATACATTTTCTCCAATTCCTTCTTAAAAAAAAMCCAAAAAACAAAAAACTAAGTAATCTCTAATTGTTGCTATCACACAGCAGGGCCAGGAAAGTATTTTACTTTACTTCAGATTGTTTCAATCTGAAAAATAATGTGGTAAGAGCCAAAGTTTCTCTCTAGGTGCCTACACGTTTGCCAATCTATGTGACGCTCAGCTCTCCCACGCTGCAGATTGGGGAAGCGGATGCTCAGCTGGGGAAGCTCTGCAAGGCTGACATGTGGTAGGAGCTGGCTCTGCGGACACAGCTAGCGATGCTTTTCCCCACTCACCCCAGCTCACTTCTATTTCAGCTCAGCTGAACTATTGTTCAGCATGCTGTGAAGGTCACAAAGAGGTACTGCTCGGATGAGTAGTCAGATAACTGACTACAGACTGGTCTTTAGTGTCATTAGTTTCTCATTGAAAGAGGAGTTTTATCTGAGGCAGAATCCAAGTCAGATTTAGGACTGACTGCCTCTCTCTGTCTGCTCTGCTTTTCTAAGTTCCAGCCATATCTACTGGGTACTCTGTTTCTAACAGAAGTACAGCTCTGAATCCAGAAAGGACCATTGAGATCTACTAACCATCTGAGATCAGCTGCGTAGAGATCACCATGTTGTGTCCAGAGTGCTATATCAAAGTTCAATCTGATCCAGTCCAGTCCAGTCCAGCCCCACAGTCTGTTGTTGCTGTCCTGTACTGTCTTGGGCCAGCTCCTTCGACATGTTCAAGCAAAGTGCCTACTTCAGTCATCACTTGATCTTGCTTTAGAGAAGAGGATGGACTACATACCTTCCTCCCTCCCAAGAGACTTCTCTTTTCATTTCTATGGTTATCACACTGGAAAGGACCCCTCTAGGTCAAGCTCGCATCCACCTTGAGCTTCTTTCAGAAAAGAACAGTGTACGCGTTAGCCCACTCACTAAGCATTTTTCCTGCTGCATCTCCATGTTTTATTCCCTCAAGGGTATTAAGAGTTTTTAACCATAGGAGCCTCCTCGCACAGCCCTTACCCACACGGAGAGACCCTCTGACATAAATGGCAGTATAGCAGCCTGAGTCTGCTAGATGCTGAGACCTCTCAGCTATGGGTTACAAGGCTATATATACTGTGCAATTTGTATGTCCATAGTGGTATTGATCACAGCATTTATAATGTTTCTCTGTATACAAAGAGCAAACGGATGCTGTCAGTCAGAATAACATTCATTTTACATTACATGAACAAGCTAACTATAAGCAAAATCTCCGTAAGACAGCTCTGTGTGTCTCTTTCCCTTTCCTCTGGCATGCCGCAATGAAATTAGCACAGAATAGTCCTTAAGAGCTAACAAAGTGCAAATAATGCTTAGCTCTTATTTAGTGCTTTTCATTTGCGAATCTCATGGCAAACTTCATTGCCCATATTGCACAGACAGGGCAGCTGGGGCATGGAGGGGTGAAGTGATATGCCCAAGGCTGCAGGAGAAGTGAGTGGCAGAGCGAGAAGCGGCACCATGACTCTCCGCTCCCAGATCAGTGCCTCAAAGGCCCGTCAGCTACATATCTAAGCACCCGCTAGACCGACAAACGTGCAGGTAAGACCTGCTGTAGGATCAGACCAAAGATCCCTCTCTTTGCAGGCCTGCTCTTAAACTTCTTTGTCCAGCTGTCAGATTTTATTCCTGAGCCCAGATGGACCTGATTATTGTGATTACTCGCACATCATTGTAAAGTGAAATATACAGCTTCACCCCGCTGACTAGGGAAAATAAATAGGACTCTCTCCCCACCACCCACACCCACTCCCACACTTCCCTCCGAACTTGAAATACAAAACCTGCAAAAAGATTCCCGGTGGCTTTGTCAGGGAGGGGGGATGGTGAGGATTGGTACAGTATATAACATCTCAGCTCTCCCGGATCAGTCACGCTTCCTAATTCAATAAGGTGAGAAGGAGCATAATTTGATCATATTTGTTTTGCATCACTGCAAAAACAGAAAATGAGGGGCTGCAGAGCCGCACCAATTTACTTCATCCGACCTTGATTAAAAGAAAATTAATTGCCGCATCTCTCAGGATATCTCAGGCAGCAGCCAATGGCTCTCCAGAATGGCACAAAAAAAAAAGCGGGGGGGGGGGAGAAAAAAAGAAAGAAAATAACAGGGAGCGAGGCACAGAGAATCTTTGCCCTTTCATCTCTTAGCACAACTGTCTTATTGGAAGTGTTGGCAGGCTGAAGGGAAAAAACAAGCACTCAGGAAATCAGGAGGAAGGCAGCACAAGTTTGCTGGGGTTTTCAACCTAAATTTCCCTTCTGTGGTTACTACCACATTCCCAGCGGTGGGGATTGTACCAGTCTAGTAAGGGCTGACTTGTAAGGCCAGAGGAGCAAAGCTGAGAGGATCCGAAGGCAAGACTTGGCTTAGGACAGCTAGTAATAGGATACAGAGGCTTTTCCTGCTATACTTCCCCATTCACTCAGAGCCAGGTCTATGCTAGAAATTATTTATGGTAATGTAAATTAGGGGCATGATTTTTTAACAGTATTTCTACACTACCCAAAGCTGTAGTGTAGCTGCAGTGATACAGGCACCAAAGTGCTTTTACCAAGATGGCTGATTTCCCTCAAGAAACTAATTTAAGCCGTGCCAAGCCGACAAAAGCACTCTTTGGCTGATCCAAGCTCTGTCTCACTAGTAGGATGTACTGATAGCAATACCAGCTAACACGTTCTAGTCTCAATTCAGATAGGCAGTGGGATACCTTAATGAGTCTGGGATAGTCTTAAAGCAAGAAAGGGGGAGAAAGAACAAACTTAGGAAGATATTCAAAAGGGCTAGTTTTAGCCCAGTGAGCTTTAGCCTTAACCTTTCAAAGTCAAGGAAGAAACAAGGCTGCTCCAGAGGGTGAATCACAGTGCCACAATTAGCTGCTGCTCTGACCTGACACCTAGGTGAGCCTGTCTCCCTCCACCGTTGGCACAGGGAGCCTAAGGAGATGCACCTCAACAGGCCAAGGACAACCTCTGGGAGAGGCCCCCAGAAAGACCTCCCCTACCCCCGAGAGAGAAGAGACTGTCCAAAGATTCGCTTGCACTGTTAAGTCAGGGATTCACGAAAGGGCAGCTGCTCAGATACTTACACTTTTAAGAGTAAAGCACAAAGAAAAAAACAAATCGCCTGTTCAAAACCACGTACATATGTCTTTTTCCTGTTTGGTCCCTTGGATTCAGCCATCTAAGTCACTATTTAGGGGAGAGGGATCTGACATTAGTTTCTACCAGCTGCCTACGCTCCATGCAGAAGGTGCTACCTGTGTGCTCTTGTTGGCAATCTCAGCAGAGGCCGGGGCCTAAAGAAACCGGGAGGATTGCTCTTCCTCAGCCTTGCCCCTCGCAACTGGGTGAAAGGGATGAGAACTGGCGGCTGTGTGGCTGCCCATGACCTTGCTCCCACTGTCCGTGTGGCTGCCGGGGCCCCGCTTGCCGGCTCCCCGGAGGCCTCGCAGGCTGCCAGCCTGGCAACTTCTGCCAGCACCGAACTCTCGCACAAAATTTGAGATGGGGAAAAATAACGACAACTGTGGCTGATCCAGTGCAATTATCAGAGCAGAAGCGCCTGCTGCAATCCCACTCAAAACTGTATTAAAAATTCATTTCAAGTGTTCTTTTTTCTTTCTTTTTTTTTTAGCTGCAAGTAGAAGAATTTACCCAGCTGTTTTATTAGGAAATTAAAGGGCACATTTTTCTAAGCAATGCATTGGAATTTAGATGGACCATAACTATGACTAGTGTTAATGTGAGAAAGGATGTATCTGTCCTCAACGTCCAACTATCCATCCATCCCATTGCACATATTGCTGTATTAGCTATAAGCCAAGCAGGCCTAAATCTTTGACTCTTAATACCATAGGAAAATAGGACTAGAAGGGAGTTCTAGAGGTCACTTAGTCTGGCCACTTATTTCTATGCAGGACCAAGTGCATCTACATCATTCCTGTTTGCCTATCCTGTTCTTAAAATCCTCCTTTGATGGAGATTGTACAACCTACTAGACAATCTATTCCAATGTTTAACTATCCTTATCGTTAGAAAGTTTTTCCTAATGGCTAACCTAAATCTTTCTTGCAGCAATTTAAGCCCATTACTTCTTGCAATTTAATTCCTACTTCCTGGGCCTCATCCTTTACATATGAACATTCCTGCAAAAGTCTCAAAGTTTTCATAATTTAACATTTCCAAATTTCATCCTGATAAAGATCAACCTATTGCACACAGAAACAGGAGAGATGTCCCTTCCATTCTGAGGTAAGAAGGGAAACCCAGCGGAGTGTTCCACAGGCAGAAAAATTTTGTGCCACAGAAGAATCCCATTTAAGAAAGGAACTGCAATGTTTTTAATTCAGGTTTTTACAAATAAATTAAAGACAAGATGTTTGTTCTTTCCACGTTATTTGTACTGGAAAACCTTAGGTTGTATCACACAATCCATTATTTTGGAAGGGGTGGCAATGTTAAAAAAAATAGCACAAAGATTTGCTAAAGAGTCCTGATTTAAACACAAATACTTTGCACAATCCCTGGGCCTATCCTGGTCCCTGGTATCAAAGGAATGCTTCCCCACTGGGGGTTGCTCCACGCAGCCATAGATTTTACCAAGATTCCCATTTGCAGAGTCAAACCTGGGCCATGGGTAGGATGGATGGGTACAAAGAGCAAAACTGGAATCAGATCCAATTTTCTCAAAGCTCGAGGATGCAGAGACATGAAAGTTTGATTTGGGCTATTATAGAGCTTTACAATAGCAACCACCGTTTCTTTCCTTACAGAGCACAAGGCCTAGAGACAAGATGAGGGGCTACATGGTGTCTAGTTCCATACTAACTTCCTCAAGCAGCAGTACACGAATGAAAGCCCCAGTGCAGAAAATGAGTGCTTCCCATTTGCACTCCTGCAGTCCCACTGAAGTCTCCCAGATAACAGGGAAATTTGATTTCACTTACAAAATGGCGAGAATCTGCTTGTTTAAATGAGTGGCTCCATTAGGTGCTTTTGCTGGGCAGCCTTTTCCAGCGAAAAGAACATTTTAAAGCTCTGATTCTGCAAACTTTAAGGTGAGCACTTAGCAATAAGCAATACTGTGCAAATTCCTCAAGGACAGTGCAGTCACACTGAGGCCAAAAAGGGTCTTCCTGTGCCAGAACTTAAGCCTGCGTGTTTGAAGAATCAGGGAACAACAGAGCAGTATGGGGAAACAAACACACTTTCTACATGAAATCAAATTAACACTCTTATGGTCACAGCGACAGTGGAACCAACCAACCATGAGAGTTACAGTGGAATCAACTTAATTAGCGTTCCTGTTTTTAACTGAGTAGTCCATCTCCTCCAGAAAAACCCTGTAAACTTTAATGGAAATGGAGTTCCACAGAAAA
Source organism: Apteryx rowi (assembly GCF_003343035.1). NCBI lineage: Eukaryota > Metazoa > Chordata > Aves > Apterygiformes > Apterygidae > Apteryx > Apteryx rowi. The sequence goes on along the minus strand of NW_020450307.1, from coordinate 1,436,418 downwards.
TCTCCTAAAAACCTCCAGTCAAATGGAGAAGCATTCTACAGATTGCTACAGGAGAGACAGAAATCTGTACTGAGTGGACATAGTCCATCAACAGAATATATGCAAACATATGTAGTGTATGCAAGTCTGTATATACACCAATGAAGTTCATCAGCTAAGAATTTGCAAGCTACAGTAGATCTCAGCATGGGGCTCACACAGGAACCTGCACAGAACTTTTGCTCAGTATGTGTAATTTGCACAAGTATTTGTGTAAAAATAATACGAATATATGATTACAGTTTGGGGATGCAACCTAAGATTACTTAAATAAAATATATGTGTTTCTATATATGAGTCTGTAGAAGTCTTTAGAGTAGTGTAAACACTGTGGGAATAGGACATATATATCACATATGCTATTCACTGTGCAACATTTAAGTACATTATTCCAACTATCTGTGTGATACATACCAGGTCTGACTGCTTTTATTCTAAGTGTGTATGGAGCTTTATATATAGAAGATACAAGCCTGCATATGCATACATGTACCATACACATGTAGCAAGAATATTTTCAGACTCTACCATGTGTTTATGCATGAATGCACAAATGTGCACATAAGCATGTGTCTGTGGTGTATGAAATGCAGTGGGGGGCCTAATATCATTGCAACCACATGTGCTCTTATACAGAACATGTGTCCCAAAAAGAATCGTCCTGGTGTTCTTTCTCCACTCTCCAAGGTTAACTTAAATAAAACAAAGAAAGCAGTTTCCCTTCTCAATAATTCATGGATTTCTTTAATAACCAGTCTTAAAAAGATATACAATTTCCCCAAATTTTCTGGTACACTAATTACCTAGCTCTAAAACCAATGGTATTCTGTATTTGACCTAAGCAATACATTATGTGGAAATCCCCTCTAGCCCAGACAGAGAACCCTCTGCTTTCCTCATCTATCACTTTTGCTCTTCTTGATGTTTATCACCACCTGGCCTTTGAGCTCCCAGGTCCTGATCCTGCTTAGGCTGGAGTCAATGGCCCTATTCCAGTGGGAGAAGCACTGGAGGAGCACCTAACTTTCCCTTCCCTCTTCTCTATTCATTTCCGTTTCTTTGCTGTCTAAAGAGCAACATATTGCACTGATACATTCAGGAGTCCATCATTCCCAAAGATCTCAAAGCACTCTAATAGACTGATATTTGCTAGCTCAGTAAATCTCGAATCATTTTCCAAAGGAAGTCAGTATTATTAGCCTCATTTTACAGATGATGAAACTGAGGCAACTGGCATTAAATGACCTGACCTCATCCTGAAGGGTGGGTGAAGGACAAAACTGAGGAAGATGTGTTATCTCCTAAGCACTCACCCAGGCTCCACCAATCTGGCCACATGGCCTCGCACTGCCCTTTCTGCGGCGCAGCTGTCTCTACGGTGGAGCACAACTGCTGCCTAACAACCCACAGGAACAGTTAGGCCAGCGCAGCCTAGAATAGGAAATGAAGGAGTGTCCTGTATATAGCCGACGGCACCCGGGGAGTTGAAAGAGGTTGAATGCAGCTTCTCACACTGAAATTTGCCCACAACTCCCGGACTAAGGCTAGTATTATTGTGAAAAGGGCTATTAGAGCTTCACTGTCAAACAGTGGGAAAGTCTTTGGAAGAGAAGACAGCATCCCCACAGCACTGATCCCACAGCACTGATCCAGATACCAACTGAATGAGCAGCACCATTTCCCTAGCTTGCTGTGGTGTCTGAATGGAAGCTCTTGAAAATCTGTCCTCAGTTGTGGGTGCTAAATATCTGAAAATCTAGCCTTATAAAGACAAAAGTTTTAAAGGTTATGGCTAGAGCCTTTGAGCACTTTTTGTATCAGAGCAAACTGTGTAAACAGTAACCGTTAATACGGTAAATAAATCATATATACGTAAGCACGTGATGTACACTCCGCAGGTGAGGGAATCTGCAGTGACTAAGCTGTGGGTATACAGCTGTACAGCATGAGACTTTGTACTGCTATCCCAGCTGAGAAGAAGCAAGGACTGAACACAGGACATTCAGCCCAAGAAGCAAAAAAAGCTATATTCGATTCTTATTCTTTTATATGGATTGACCACAAGGAGGGGACAAACAATCCACTTCTCCCTTTTGTACAGTGCTATAAGGAGGAAGGGGGGTGTAGGGGAGGTATACGTGCCATAACTGCCGTGCACGCATGTACTTTCAGTGTCCAATGGCTGAAACATGTCGCTGCAATGTAATGTGAATCCTCTACTTGCAAGGCACAATCTGTGTGCATTTGTGGATTCATTAAGTGTGTCACAGAGTAGTAGGTGTGACTGTGTGTGTGCATGAGTATTATATATGTTTGTGAGTACAGTAGGTGTGGTGCATATGTACAGTACAGCATGTGTTTGGATTCTGGGAGTAGGGGATGTTTAGTAATTAAATCCCTTTTCATCCTTCTGCACCTGTCTCCTTCTGAAAACTGAGAGAACAGACGTCAACCGGGACAAGGGCTGGATTGAATACAGCCAATTCTGAAATATTTATTAGCTTGTGACACCACTCAATGGAGGAGAAGGAATGTTGGCTAATCCGCCCAGCAAGTGCTCACTTGGTGGAGGGGCATTTTTCTACAGTGCCTCATTATATTTCAACTACTGTCTACTTTGTCAAAAATGGTATCATTTTAATTTGTCTCTATATTTGTTTTCAAATGCTTTTGCTGGTAACCAGAGATTTAGGAGCACGAGGTCCTGAATCTAGGCTTACCTCATGGACACTCATGGTTCTCTAGCCATACTACAGAGCTGTCACAGAGCTTCTGTTTTAGGGGTATATTTTCTCCACATTGCACTTTTCTAACTGCCATTCTAGCGAGGACCATGCAAAGTACACTGAACAGAGAACCCAACCTTACATTTCCTGGGTTTGCATTCACACACCTGCACATACCTCTTACTTTGTAATCCAACATGATATTCCCCACAGCACTCCGGATAGGACTTAAAACCCAGATGTGAGCAAACCCTCATCCACACTAGCCCTTAGACTTCACATTAATGAAAGTTCCACACTCTTTCTTCAGGCTACAGCAGGGCCCTGGTCAATGCCTGGCCGTACAGGGGCCAGCAGATTTGCCTGGATCAGTGACTAGGAACAGACTTCAGTCTCAGGTGTTACTGTAAATGGCTTAAGTCATGACACGAGGATCCAGATTTTAAGCCTCCTTACCTTGAGTTTGGGTTCTGGTTTTCAGTCATTTTCTGTGTTGGCAAATGAATATGAGCTTTTACTACCTCCTCTGAAAAAGTTCCTGACCCATATAAAGTCACTGCTGGTGAAATCCTGAATTAAGTGTTGTGGACTGCACGTGGGGCAGTGCTCGACCTCACTGTGCCTAGAGAACTCACTGGGGCTGTGCCAGTGATTCAGTTACTGATTTCTTCCTCCTCCCCAGCTTGCTGCTTTTTTCATACTACATTTTCCATATGTGACTAAAGCCAGGAGAGGTGAGTGCTCTTCAGCTCAAACGGAAAAACAGGTTGCATTTTCACAAACTAGTTAAGACAGCTTAACAGAGAGGAAAAAATAGTTATGCATTTCTGTATACATATAGATATATGGGCATGCATGTGTACAGGCAGGCATCCATGTGTGTACTTATAGCAATATACCCGTATGCAAGCTTGACATTATCTTTGTTTGCTGTAAATGCCCACACCTTGAACCCTGAGAAATTACAACAACTTTTAAGGGAAAACATATCTAGGAGATGAAGACCAGGGTTTATAGTGTCAGAAGAAGGGTTCAGGCAGAGCAAAGATTAAGCTTAGCCCTTGTAGCAGCAAACAGAAATGTTAGTTTTCTTTTAGATGGGAGCATTTACACACGGTTAGAATCCTTCTCAAAGACACCATAACTGGAGAGATCTTGTCCCTTCCTGTTAAACGATATTCAGTGGCCTTACAGCTAAGTTCAATCTAGAGGCCAAATTTAGCTGAAGGGGAGGACTGGACCTTGATTTCTAGTGGATAACAAAACCTGCCTACATCACAGGCCTCTGTATGCAGAGACTTCCCAGGGAGGTACTTTCTCTTCACCAAAGTAGAAAATATCCAGTGATCCTCATGGAGCTCAGAAGTAACCTTCTCTTTAGGATCTCTTGGGGATTTGACGGATGCCAGCTAGACACAGATGCTGCAGATCCCTGAATAGGGATGGGGGTTAAAAAGTTTTCCTACCAGCACTGCACAAAAAAAATAAAAAGGGAAAAAAAGGCAAGACTGACAACAAATCCCACTGTGTGAGGCTTATTCTGGATGGTTTTGGCATGATGCATCGTTGCAACTATTGTGTTTGAGCAGTAATTAGACGTGGCCCTGGGGGACAGCAAGTGCATTAGAAGGGACGAGGCTTACCATGAGCCAAATGGCTGCTCTTATTGTTCTCCGCAGGGTACTTAGGATGTTCTTAGAACCCAAACCTTCCATAATGCAGCAGAAAAGGGACTGCAGCATGGGACCTGCAGCAGCACCCGATTCCCTTCATCTGATGAAACTCACTCATTTTAACATCTGCGCATGCTCTGCTCACCCATTTACCTGACCACACGGACAAGAGCAATTGGCCACAGTGAAGCAACCTGAAACTGTTTCTGCATCATAGCAATGAGCTCAAACATTTGCAAACCATGTTTTATAGGTAACAACACATTTTCTTTCAAGCAGTTTTCAGTGACAAGGATGGACAGCATAAGTCTTGAAAGCCGAAGACCAGATGTCCCATTGATTATATCATTATCAGTGTCTCCACAACCACTGGTAATATTCAGACCATCCTTGCAATTGATTGCATTGGGTTCCTCACATCTATTGACAGCATTAAACCTCTTGCTTGTGAATTGGTCTGTTTGTCCCATAGTATACCATCACACTAGCCTCAAAACACTATAGCACATATTGATTGTATCAGGTATTCCCTGCCACACTGATCGTACTGATTCCTTTTGTTGCATTGAGAATATTGGGCCTTCCTGTCTTATTTGCTATATTGGCTTCTACAGCTGTACCAATTATATTGGTATTTTCCTGTCTCAGTGGTTATAGCCAATCTCTTTTACAAGGATATTGAGATCCAGTTATCACTGATTATATTGGAACCAAAGTGCCCCCTACGTCCTTCTGCCTCAATGACTTCACAGAATCTTTCCACCGAACACCATACAGCTATTTTATATGATACGAGAGTCTATATCAAGAAGCCCACTTAGGCACTTGGAGTCATTCAGTTTCCCTTCAGTCCGATGCATGTAATAAACAGACAACACCATACAGTTTCAAAAACAGAGAAAGACAGAAATTATTTCCCATAGGTGAACTCCTCTTGACCCTAACGCACAATTTCTGCTCAGACTATGCCACAGCTAAATGGAGGGAAAGAGCCCTGGTAGGACCCTCTTACAAAGATGGAAGCCCACCATTTTCTCAATCTCAATTTTGAGGTGCTCACCCACAGAAGGAAAGTGCAATCTCAGCTGACTGTCCCCTCTCCAAGACCTTGGTTTCCCTCTAACATTTTGAAGAAAGCAGATAAAGGAGAAGTAGATATAATGCATGCAATTTACCAGAAATTAGGAGAACAGTCTCATTTTAAGCAAATCCAGGTAAATCTGAGATTGTCCACTTTGCCATTCCCAACAGGACCCTTCCCTTTCCTTTTCTACTTGGTGTTGCCAATGTGCTGTTGGCATACTGGCAAGAGCCCCATCCAAAGAGAAGAGATTCTGGTGGGCATCTTTAGCTCGTAACAAAGTCTCCTAAAAATCTTCTGTCTCAGCCAGGCAGATACAGCACTCAGAACCTACCAGAATCAGTTCCAGGGTCAGTGCGTAGGGCAGCCCAGGAATGTCGTGCTGATGTAGGTCATGGTGATAACTGCTCCTCTCTGTGCCTCTCACTCTTGCTTACACAAGTCACCTAAAATGGACAGGAGTTCCCAAACTATGGCCTCGCGATCCTTTCTTGCAGATGGTCCAGGCCTTCTGCTGAGAGTATCAGGGCCTATATACTACTTTCCAGAGTGCTTCCCCTTTAAGACAGGACTGTGCAGTCTTTATTTGCTTGTTGAAACTGTTCAGTTTTAGGACAGGGGGGGAGGTCACACCTGTTGTGGAACTTGATAGAAGGCTTATTTATAAACTTTCAGAGCTTGGGATTCTTGCAGAGCTGAATGCGCCGATGTCCGGAGGGGAAGGTCACCGAAATGCTTGTTTATAAAAGCAGCAGCAACTGGAAAAACCATAAAAGTCTGAAATGATGAAATTAACAAGCTATTTGATCRGGCGCACGGGGCTGCGTGCTCTGTGGTCAGCCAGAAAAGCCGTGCACGGAAGAGTCCACCCCCCTGGCTGCTACCCTGAAATTCTCCCTCAGAGGAGCAAATACATTGCACCCAAAGAGGGTGAAAAATAATCAGCTGCTTACTATCGTCTGCTTTTGGGTCCCTGGCTGGTCCAGTCTTAATTTGACCTTGCATGGAAAGGGGAAAGCCTACTCTGCACTTGGTATCACAGCTAATCCACTCTTTAGTTTCGCAACTTCAAAGAGCCACACCACTTGTTAACATGCAGGGTGTTCTTTTAGCAAGGAGTCAATCACACCCCAAAAATCTGCCACTATTTTGGGGGGGAGGTGGCAACTTCTGTCTTCAGAAACACTTCTAGATCTCTGCAAAAATGTTGCATGAAAGGTGTTGGATTTTTTTTGTTTGTGTTGCTGTTTGAAAAAGCACTTATAATATTACAGTTTGGAGAGAAGGGGAAATAAAAACCCTTCCCTTGGGTTTTAGCTTTAGCTTCTATTCTCATTTCACAGTAGAGCAAATTCAAAAGAATGTGCTTTTCTCCTCTCTTTTTTCTCTTTTTAGTTTTCTGTATATGTCAGAATCTTGGTTTAAGGAAAGCTTCATTTTCCCTTGGTGACTGATGGCTGAACAGGTGGCTTCTGAGTTTGCAAGTGTCAGATGAACAAGCAGTTTAGAAATGGACAATTTGCAGCTCACTTTCTTTTGCTGACAGTCCTTTTTCTACTGACAGATTCTTGCCCCTTCCAGCCAAATACATTCACTGAGTATCTGCCCTCTACCCGTAGTGAAAAAAAACTTCAAGAGAAGAAAAAAAAACTAAGAAGAAAGAAGATGGTCTCTTGGGAGCTGCTAGCCATAAAATGGAAAGAACTTCACACTTGAAGGCGTGCTTGCCAGCACAGCCTACTTGGGCATAATTTATAAGAGGGGCAGGATTTTCTTTTTAATATTCTTTCCTGGAGAGCTCATTTGTTTTATGGGATTCTTCTGCAGAATCCTGTAAAAAGTGGTGGGATGCCAGATCCACCACCAGTGACTGTCCGATGAACATGATGAGCTTGTTCAAATACCAGAGCCACCAACTCCTCTCCACAAATCTTTTACTTGGCCACAGCTGGCCAGGATCCTACCTAGAAATATTCCCAACCAGGAGACTGTGACTGGTGAATCCATAGATGCCCCTCTCCCTTCCGATGATTATAACAGATAGGGTTGTACACAGCTTCCTGCTGAGGCTCGGATAAGGCGCAGGCACGCCGCCCCCCGACAAGCCTAGTCCTGTTGCACAGGGACCCTAGTCTCCCAGCCGCCGCCGGCCGGCTGCCCTGGAGGTGCAAGGAAGGTCCTGCTGAGCAAAAGGGAGCACTGATGTGGTCTTAGAGCCCCAGAAACACCGGAGCGGGAACTGCACAGGTCCGTTACTGCTGCCCAAGCTGACAAGAGGCTCTAATGCCTTATCTTTACATTATCGCGGGATTGCCAAATGCCACATTTGATTACTCCAGGCACCAGGGTAAAGATAACCTGTTTTTGTCAACTGCATAGCTGAGGTATGAATTTACCTAAGGCAGCAGTCATTCTTCTGGTGTATGGCTATGGGCAAATAACTTAAGGGCTGTTTTTGAAAGGATCTTGGAGACTCTTGGTACCAATTTTTCAAAAGGATTTAGATGCCTTTGAAAGATAAGTGCCCAGAGGGATCTTAAAATTTTCAAGGCAGGCTACATTAAAATCAGTTGAATTTATGTGCCTATCTTAAAGAGTTTTGATAATCTACAAGGTGTCTATCTGAATCTTTAGATAAAGAGAGAACATTGAAAATTGGACATTACAGACTTGAGGACCTGTAATCTGGAAAACACATCTCATTGACTTTCAGGGGCATTTAAGCTTCAGCATGTCTTAAGTCTCTCTCAAAAATGAAACTTAGGATCCTAAGTCACTTAAGTGTTTTAAAAAGGCTGCTACATGTCAGCATGAGTTGGATAAGGACAGATGAGCAGAGAAGGATTAGATGCATGCATCTGTCTTTGTGTGTGGCTCTCATAACACTTGAGTGTCTGTGCATATGGAAAAAGGTGGATTGATGAGTGCATGACCATATGCATGAGCATATAATATGGCCGATTGCATGGGACAGGGAGGAACAAAAATTGGGTAGAAGTGACAGGTGATTACATGGATAAATAACATCATCTTGCTAAGCATTTATTTAGTGCTTTCCATCCAAAGGTACCCTTAAGTGCTTTACAAACTGTTATGGATATAAGAATGACTCCACCAGCCACAGCAGCTCTTAAAAAGTACACAGTCAAATTATATGACCAAGTTATGACCAGAAATGAAGAGTATCAAGTCCTACTGAAATTACCTGGAATTTTTGGCCATCAGTCATTTAAAACTCCATTCCAAACACCTTGGTTAGTGCTGTTATACCGGGAGAAAGTGCTGTGGAGATCTAACAATGACAAATGGGAAAGAGCCTATTTTCAACACCATTTGAAAAGGACTGCTGCCAAAAGCACAGCGACCATGAGCACCACGCTGGGGGAACTGGTTCAGTATTAACACAGAGAGGAGAAGAAACTACTGGCCTCTCCATGGGTGGCAAAAGGGAAGACAGGGAAAGAGATGAATACGTGGTTATACAGTATTATAATGGGGAACAAAGATACTGGGGTTGGTTGGGATGAAAATTAATTTGTGGAAAGAGAAAAGGAGCAGATTGATCCAAAGGGGGGAGATAGTTCAGACCTGGGAGGTTTTTACCACCGATGGTCTGAAGCTTCAGCCTACATTCACACTGGCAGGAGAGCCCATCTCTCCTCAGATTAGCTAACCTGGGTTGTCTATCTCCAGGCAGCACATGCAGTCTGAAGAAGGCAAGTAGTGCCAGCTGCTCTCTTGCCAAATTGTGGAGTTAAAAGCTGTACAAAGTCACAGACAGTAAACAATGAAACAGAAACGAGGCAGAAAGGAGGCTTCTCCTACTGCCTCCACCTCTGTGCCTTGCTTCTTCCCTCTTTCACACTCTTTCCTCTCTCTCTGCCAAAAGGGTGAAAACATGATTGAATCCATACTCTGTGACACAGCCTGGGGAGGATCAGCTGCCCACTATATATATTTATTTCATTATAGTAGATGAATAAACACTACTATTAGAATATGACCTAAAAACTGGGCTGGGCACTGAACAAACAGAGAAAGATATGTTCATCTTCTCTTTGCTCTCACAGCTGCATTCCCTCTATCCACAGCATAAAAACAGCCAATATCTCTGACAAGTTTAATGCTAGTGAGGTAGTGTCAGGGAAGGATGTAGTATTTTTGGTACACCTAACCTGCACAGAAGTCTTTACCCACCATGAGGAGGACTACTGGAAATGCTGTCATTGGAATTTATGGTCTTCTCATCACCTTGAGAAGACAGCGATCCACAGAACAGACCATACAAAGGGCCAGCTCTGTCCTGCAGATATAATAAGGCACCTCCTACTGTCACGATAAGTGAGTGCTGGTTTTTTACAGTAGAGGAGATCTGTCCTTGAGTAAGGGCCAGGCTGTACTGCTCATGCACACCACACTCCCCTTGACTTCAGGGGATTTAAGCAATGGATTAGGAGTGACTTACAGAACCAGTCTCCAGCAATGCACATTGCTCAGTATCGGATGAAATCCATTAACATCTCTGTGCTGTTCTCTTTTCCCTTTATCACTTCTGCAGCAAATACTACTGCATCTTGCCCTTCCGTCATTTCCACGATCCTACCCACAGAGTCCTCCCGCCTGGAACACTCTCCCTTCCCTGCTGCCGAACACCGTCACACTTTTCGGCCCTCTTCAAGCGTGCCTTGCACACCCATCCTCACTGCGATCTCTGCCCACACCAAGATGCTGCTACGACCTGGTCTACACTTGGAAGTACTGCCTATATAGTTGTGTCTAGTGCTGAGTCTGTGATTCTTCCCAGCATAACTTATACTGCAAAAATCCAAGCGTAGAGATGGTTGTACTAACAAAATAATACTCCTGGTGGTAGAGCTTATTTCCTCTGAGGAAGTGGTATAAGCTGCAATGGCTAATGCATTCATAGGCCAGATGAGCTAGGTCACAGATGGGGGATCTCACAGCATAGCTATATTTTAATATTCCAGTTAGCCCTTGCTAATGCAGAGGAGGCCTGCATAAGGCCTCCAGTTGGGTGTCCCACTACACTGCGCTGTCCACTCAAAAACTGTTCATATTTAATACTGTTTTCACTGGCTGTCATAACTGGATCTCACAAATACTAGCAATGCGAGTCCATGTTAAGGTACATTTAAATCAGGAAAGAAGCATGATCTCACTTCTAAAGCAATGGGCTGGGAATCAGGAGATGCAGCTCCGATTCCTAACTTTGCCAAGACTCCACAGCTAGCCTGGGCAAGCCACTTCCTCAGGGCTACTTAGGTAAATGCGAGATGCTTCCTGCTTCCTTCTTCTGTTTGTCTAGTTACAATACAAGCTCTTCAGGACAAGGACTGTTTCTAGCAATGCACTTTCATGGTACTAAGCATGGTGGGTTTATACTAAAACATGATTCTTAATTATAGCAAGGAAAATAAACAAAACCACAAAAATGAAGTATGAGTTATATTTTCAGTGTATGTTCAGGTTGTGTTCTTACATAGAAAAGGGAAATGATTTTTTTAATAAGGAATATTTTTAACGACATTTGCTTTTGTCCAAAAACCTGGGTTTGGGGGAAAACTGGTGATAAAAATAAATATCAATGCTTTTGTTCTTTACCACTCATTTTTGCCCACTTATAAGCGTTCCATACTTCCTTGCATGTATTCAGTGACACTGAGAATATAAAAACGGTTACTACTGTGTACTGCAAACTAGCTAGGTTGGCTGTCCGCAGCCAGAGTACATGGGGTATAGTCTTGGAAACACACCTAAGAAATCATCTTTTATCCTTCTTGCCCTGTGTGAGCATTTGCTGAGTCTGACTTGCAAGTGCTGAGTTTCTTGTACATCTCAGGGTGCTGGTGAACATCCTCATGTGCACAACTGAGTTTCTGTGCAGTTGTGCTTTGCCTATGTTGCAGACATTTTCTTCTGTCTCTGGGATGACTACATAAACAGGAATGGGGCCTTCTGCTCTTTGAGTTTGCTTTCATTTCTCAGTAGATACTTCCTTTGTGCACAAATGGCTTTTGTTATGTTCATGCGAGGCTGTTTTTGCTATAGCCTGGACGGTTAAGGCTTGCGAGTAGACTTCACCCTTCTTGTGAGTAAACAGATTTCCCTGTGCCTTTGAATGTTCTTCAGTAAGCGAAATTGCTTTGCTGTTCTTACAGGCATTCTTCCCTGAATTTTTGAACAACAGGGTTGACTTAGTGGAGGACTTTCACAAGCGTGTTTTACTCCTACCTGAGTATATTTCTCTCTGTATTGTTTCACTAACTTTGTGTCTTGCTTACTGAGAACAAGAGAGGTCTGCAGTGCCTAATACAGGAAGTGTCTGCATTTGTGTGTGTGTCATTACATTTTTACAAGTGTATATCAGTATGTGCACCTGTTTAACTGTATTTGTGCTTGCATTTTTTTTTGGCTTTGTGTGAGAACCTGTGAACATATTCTTTTCTTTCTTTTTCACTACAGAAGTGCATCTTTTTCCTGGGTAGATATATATGTGTCCTTTTTATATTTGTTTTGTTCTTTATATGTTTCCTTGTACTTTTGTTAGAGTGTTCATGTGGGCATGTTTCAGTATAGTCATGCATTTATATTTGTTCTGAGTCGCGTCTTTTCCCGTGTGTATGATTCACTGGCTCTGCCTGTATGCTTCTCTCTATATTTTCCTTCTGATTCCTCCGTCTATGTTGTATGCAATTACCTGTTTTGTACATGTATGTATCTCCCGATTTTTATTGTCTAAGTGTTTTGTTTTTGTTTTTTTTGATGGGGTGGGTGGTGGTGAAATTGTTTGTCATTTTGCTTTCTATTTATCTTTCAATGTTTTCCCTATGTTTGCATAAAGTAGATGCAGACTACAATTTGGTGATGAATTCTATGAATACTAATCTTAGGCTACCCTTGACCCTGAGGTCAGCCAAAGATCAAAACCAAACCATTTAATATTTTCCTTTTGCAGATCAATAGAAGCATAAATTCACTCTCAATGACAACTATAATTTCAAACAGATCTATAGGAGGCATGCATGCATTTCCAGGATGAGCCGCTCATGCGCCTGTTGGGGAGCACAAGAAAAAGAGTTTCTCTGTTGTTGTTGGTTTTTTTTTTTTTTTAGCATTGAATCTCTTTTGCCTTTTTTTTATTGCTCTGAAATGCTATTTTCAGCAGCTGCTGTCATATAAATATCTCTTGTTTTTCTTCTCCTCTTTCCCTCCTGGTGAAAAGGGCAGGGGACCTATTGAAAATTCTGCTTTATCTCTTTCAGGAGAGTTCAAGTGCGGGTCGAACAATCGATTCCTCCTCCTTTTCTTTTTTAAGTTTCCTGTCGTTCTTTTGCCCAGATCAGCATTGAAGGAAAATAGGAAGGGCAGCCTGGAGTATGTATATCTATACACCCAGAGACAGAAAGAGAGAGCACGCGAATGTGTGCATATATATAKATAGATAGATAGATATACTGAGATTTTAATATATATATACATATGCACACACATACATATATTTTTTTTCCTGTGGCTATCTGTATGCTGCAAAACAATAACATGTTCTTACAGTAAAACTATTTTAGAGACGGGAAAAAAACTGGGAAGTAGGAAAAGTTTGGAAGTACTGCTTAGTTCTAAACCAGAATATTAACCCTTCCAAAAAATCTCCTCTAGGAATTGCAAAAGCTTTTAAGGAAATGCTGTAAGATCCTAGACAGTTCCTACAATTTGCCATGTGGGGGGAAAATAAGGTTATTCTGCAACCAGCATTGTTTCAACAACATAAATTCAGCCGATAATCCACAAATCTTTAAAGCTGTATTTAGTCTAGAAAAGGTACTTTTCAAACATTTTCACCAAACCAAAGTGCCGGGGGGGGGGGGAGACAGAAATATAAAAAAGCAAAACAAATGACACCATTAATCTGCCTGGATTTTCCACCTCATAGAACAATCTGTTTAGGAATGACTGAAATAAAGTGGAATGTGGTTTAGATTTTTTTCCTTTACAATCTCTCTCTGCAAATTCCTTGTTTATGGAGAAACACTGAAAACAGGAGTTGGTCCCACCACCCCCTTAGCAAAAAAAAAAAAAAAAGCACARGGGAAAAAAGGAGGGGGGTTTGCTTTGTGTAGGAAATAAAGACCGTAAAGTGAGGACTTTTATTGCTGGCAATCAGAGTATTGCTGCTGGCAGTGGCTAAAGGTGGAAAGCAAAGATGATTTAATTTATAGAAAGGACAAAGATGTCATGTAGCAGATTTAATCACTGAAAAGAAAAAAAGAAAAAACCTAGCTAACGTCATAATTTACATTTTGGGATAATAAAGAAGAGTGAAAGAAAGAAACAACTAAAAAATCTTGAACGGGTGAAAAAAATAAATGAAGGAAGATAAATAGAYTTGCCTGTAAAACTAATAAATTTAAAAACAAAACCAGAAAGCAAAACACAGCCCCTTGAAAGTGCTGGTAAAATGGACCATCGATTTTGGAATTCATCTGCATTTTGTATTTTAATAATGCTTACTCTCTCTCTCTCCCTCTCTCTCTTTTGCAAAATATAAAAGCTGATCTGATAAATATTAATTTGAACCATCATAATGTATTTGAAAATTCCAGCTAAAATGTCACCACATGGAACATTAATGTAATATTTCAAGGCCCTGAGAGCAATACTCATATTGATTGCATTTATTTCACTCTAGGGAGGAGAAATAATTCTTCAATGTGGGACACATCTGGTAGCCAAAGATGCAAAAGGCTGAGGGTAGAAATGCAAAATTATATGGAAAAAAAAAAMCACAACCTAACCCCCCAAAACAAAACAGAAGTACAAGTGAAGCTGACAAATGCAACCCATTCAATCTCATGTTTCGGTTGCAGCAATTTTTTTCAGAATACCTCTCTTTGAATTTATAGTTCTGAAAATATAACAAAAAAATTGAAAACAACAAAAAATTCCCGTCATGTTTTTATGAATCTTTTGGCAAGAAAACCAACAGTATCATCGCAACTTTAAAGAAAGAATGTATATAATTGGATTACTTATTGGAAACACAGAAGCCAGGCTGAGAAGACAGCAAAGCAGTTAAATCTGCAAAACTTTGACAGAGGTTTCCAAAAAAGATGCTCTTATCTGGAGCGCTTCCTCTGAGGTTGGGGTTCAAACTTTGTAAGGGTGGAAACCCAAGTGTGTGTGCGTTTGAGGCTATTTTCCTGTGATTCTGCAGAAGGAGCATGGAGACACTGCCTGTCTGGAGTCCCATAAAACAGATCTTTTCCTTGTCATTAAGAATATTGATGTTCATTAGGCCCGGGCGTCAATGAGTCTTTGTGCAAATGAAACGAAATCTGAGTCAAATTGTGACCCTGAGTCCAACATGTAACCGCAGATTGGCTGCAGTCGGGGGGCTGGGGATGAGAGGCTCCCCCAGCACCAAAAATTCGCCRTCCCTACTCTGAGACAAAAAAAATCTTTGCAAATACAAACAACCTAAAGAAATTACCGCTCCCTGCCCCCCCCAATCATTCTTCACATGATGTGGTTTCTGAGAGGAGGAACAAATCAGGGCTACTTTTAGTCATCTCTCAAGACAAGATCTCCCCATGTACGATAACGGCTGCTTTCTGTCCCAGCTCTTGGCTGGGCATCGTCACTTTTGCAGGAAAAGTTATTTTGTTTTAGTTTGCTACCAGGGTTTTTCTCCCTCAGTTGTGGGTCTGAGGTTGATGTTTCTGCTGTACAAACACCAGGCTAATAAAGAAAGCTTGAGTCCCGTAATTCATAGCAAGCTGCTTTGACGGAGCACTTTTAGTGTTAACAGTGTGACGGGTGCTTTTCGGAGCTAATGTCTCACTGATATTAACGGCCATGCCCATGGAGCAAAATCTGCAATGTAAAAGCGAGTGGCTTACTAAATATTTACAGGCTTGCACATCTCGCTGTCCCATTCATTTTCGTGACCTTTCATGAGGGGGATGGGGAAGGAGATGCCAGGGAATGGTCCCTTTTGAGGTACAAACGCACTGCGGCCAAATTAGCTGCCCAGTTTCAGATAGTGAGACCTTGAGTGGAGGCCCCACTCCTTCCTCTCCGGCAGTTCATAAAATTAAACTAAGAAAAGCCAACACGGGCCGTGGGCATACCTGGCCCAGAACCTTCTGGGCAGCGATGGGAGAACAGCTCAAAAGGAGACCAGCCCTGCTATGACCTCTGTAGGTCACTGAGGCATTTCACTGCAGATGAACCCAGAGGCCAGTCAGATCCCCAAACCTAGCCGATTCCAGGCACAGCTGCTCCTGGAGGAAGGTAGCATTCCCTAGGAATTGAAGCCATGCACTAATCAAGGAAGCTCCTCAGTTCTACGTCCAGCTCTGCCACTGACCTGCTGGATGATTGTAGGCAAGTCTTTTCCCATCTCTGCACCTCAGTTTCTCCTGACAGCATTTAAAATAAATAAAAAAAAAGGGTGTAGCAAACCCTCCCACATGAAGACGGGAGAGGGCATTGTGAGGCTTGTTTAATGCTTAGAAAGCACTTTGAGATCTTCAGATAGAAAGCACTACAGGAGAGCCAAGTATTATAATTAAACTTTATATAACCGGGCTTTGTAGAAACCTCGTGGGCAGGAGCAGTAGCTCCGGTACCTGCAGGACCGCGGGAGGCGGGCGGCCGCCGGCCGCCGCGCTGCCCCGGGGCTGCGAGCCACAAATCCTGCTTTTGTGCGCGCCTCATTACTCAGCCCTTACACGGTTAAACACCCCCTGCGCTCGCTTAAACTGTCACTCCGCCGAGCTGCCAAAATATTGTGATGGCTTGTGCCTGGCAGGCTGCGGGCAGCGGCGGCCCGCGCCGCGCTCAGCCCAGCCCAGCCCAGCCGTGCTGCGCCTGCCGAGCCGAGCCGAGCCAGGCTGTGCCGAGCCGAGCCGAGCCGAGCCAGGCTGTGCCGAGCCGAGCCGAGCCGCGGCGGCGGGTCCGGCGTTCCCAGGGCGCCCCCTGCTGCCCGCGCCGCCCCCCGGCTCGCAGCACGGCGAGCGCGGCCGGGGAGTTTGGAAGGAGCCGCGTGTCCCGGAGCCTCGGGAAATGCCCCGGGGCGGCTGAAGAGGAGGAGAAGAGCTCGGCTCTGAACACGGCTGTCAGCGCGGCGCGGCGAGGGACAGGCGATAGCGGGACCGCGTTCGTGTCAGGCCACGAGTGAGTTTCGAGTTCCCAGGACACTCTCCCCCCGTTGCACACCCTCGGCTACGTGGGAGATGGAGGGAGCGCTCCTTTAAGAGAGCGGCTCTTAAGAGATGATTTCATTAGGTCCACCAGAATCTGAAGTCCTTGTTGAGAGGAGAGGATGCTGCAGGGAGTACCTCGGCGTGGGTAAGTCAGCCCCACACACGTACGTGGAAAGTTACAATGGCCAAAAGACTTTATATACAGAATTAACTATCACAGTACTGCCTTTCCTGCAGATAAACCTTCAGGCCTATGGACTCCCCAGCCATATCAGCCCCAGCTCTTTCCCCAGAGATGCATCATCCCCGGATTGCCTTTTATTGCCAGATTCAGTGTTTGGATAGTGTCCTGAATGGGAGAAATTAATTCCCTGCAGCTGGTCTGCCCCTGCTACCCTGCAATTCCCGATGCTCATGGCAGGCAACTGTGGTGCTTCCTCCAGGCAGAAAGAGGGAGGAATTAACACTTTCTCTGCCACTCTCCATATACCCCACTGCAATACACAAGACTGCTGGGAAATTATTTTGGGACTACACCTTCAGAAGGATGGAGGCTTCCAGACAACCGTGCCATAAGCCACCACTGGCTGTACAGCAGTGGCAGTATGAGTACAGGGCTTTGTGTGCCTCCAGCTTGCCCTGCTCTCTGCTCAGGATGGGACAGGTGTGCATGACTCAAACCATACACAGGACAAACTCTGACATGACCCTTTGAGCCCTGTGTCCTCAAGAGTCAGGCTCAGGGATGCGGAAACTGCTCCCCTAGTCCTGCAAGTACTGCACAAGCAAATACCCTTCTCACCGTCTCTCCTCTGCCTGCCTGCAATTTTCTCCCTTGCCATTTACATGGGCGTCAGTTCGAAGCACTGGGGGCAGGACAGATCTCTGGCTAATGAATGAGCCCAGACGCTCCTTCAGGCTTCCACTGGCTGGCTGTCACTAGAAGCAGGGGATTAAACAGGATGCTGGTGCAAAGGTTATGATCTCAGCCTTTCGCATTAGCGACCTCGGGTCTGGGTCACAGAGGAAAATGGTTTCAGAGGAGCCTGTACTCTTCAGAAAGCCAGCACCCTGTCTGGCAACCTGAGCAAAAGCAAGAGCCAAGACAGGAAGAGCAGGTCAGGAAGGAGATGCAGCAGCAGAGCAGCATGTCTGTGGGAGCTTACGTGGTGCATGCCAGCTTCTGGGATGCGTCAGGCCCACACAGAAGGTGATAAGCAGCATTGCCTGGGGCAGTGTGCAGGGCTCAGGATTTCTTTCTCAGGATTCTTGCCAGGACCAGAAATGGGCTCTAAACACAAAGGCCCAATCCAGGCATTTCAAATTTGCCATGGGATTTTCCTAGTGCTTCATAATCCACAGGTGGGAGGGAAGAAGGGCAAAAAAGACCACTGCAGTTGGAGAACATTTAACAAAGGCCCCGGGTCTCCATAGCTCAAGACCCAAGGGCTGGAAATCTGCAATCTGGGGGCATCAAATGGCCTACGTTAACAAAAGAAGAATGTTGGCCTGGAAGCTGTTTTGCAGCACTGTCTTTCCTGCTACAGACCATGTGGTTGACCTTTCAGGCCCTCGGCAAAGCAGCCTTACTGTCCAAAGCCAAAGTCCCTCGAAGGCCCAGTAAGAGCCCACCACCCAGGGTGAGTCAGGAGGTGGTTCCCAGGCAGCTGCCCTCCCTTGCTGGAGGCACGGCCCCAAAGCCTGTGTATGCGCTTGCTGCCATCAAAGGCAGCCCCACCTTGGGGCTAAGCTTCAGAATGCATCATCATGGCCCACATCTTTGAGATTAATGACTGCCTACACTAGGACTTCTCCTTTATCCCAGGATGATCCTAATGCATATTTCACATCCGCATGCTGCCGAGCTCCATTCCTGCCTACATCTATGAGCTAATGCCTTCCTCACCCGGCTCTACTCCCTACACCCCACCCAAGCCAACTTTTCTCCTTTTTCTTCTCCTGCCACGCCTACTATTTACTTGTTGCTATACCAAGAATGGCATTACAAGCCAGAGTCCCCAAGTACCTCTGCCATTTCCTAATTGTTCCTGGAACTCCACCTGTCCCAGGAGGCCTGTGTACATGCCATTCCAATAGCAAACTTTCCCACAATTTCTGGGGGTGTTGGCAGCAGAAGCGTAACACAAACCACATAGTGGAGACAAGCCATCCTCGGACAAGGGAGTTGAGCAGCTGAGCCACTGTGGGATCAGGGAAGGTAGTCACGTCCCCCCTCATTGCCCTCCTTCATTCAAGTTTTAGAAAGAGATTGGCTGCACCTGGCCTGCCCTCCCTGCTGTCCTTCACACCAAGGAAAAGTGCTACCCCTTTCCCCGTAGGTAGGGGAAAGGCCTACACGGGGAGAGTCTCCTGCACACTTTGCGTTAAAGGGAGGGACGAGAGTGCAGGATAAACCATGAACGTCTCACACATGCTACTTTCCCCGATGTGTAGACAGGAACACTGAGACAGAGATTTGCCCACTAAGCAATAACATCAGGGCTGAAAAGAACCCTGGACTCCTAGGTAAGGACATGGAGTATCAGGCTGCTTGGTTTCCAGTCTAGTGCTGATCCGTGAGAGCTGAGCATGCAGAAAGCATTACAAGCAGCTCAGCATCATGCCAGACAATTCATGTGTTTGCCTCCTCCTCCAGCAGCTCTGCCTGTGGGGTCAGTGCTAGGTGCTGATACACCTTCCCTTGGTGTGCAAAGGGCCACAGGTCTGTGGTGTCCAAGCGCTTCATTGCTGAGGCTGTAACACAGCAAGGCAGAGTGATGCATGGGGACAGCGCTCAGTACATTAATAAATAATCACCTTTCCCATGCTCTGCAGGAGAGCGTGACTTCAGAGTGATGTGTGTGAATGTCACACAGGCCCTAAGAGAGCTGCCGCTTTGACTGCTAGCTCGGTTCCCGAGGGCCCTGCTTCTCYCCTCTGCTCTCCCTCCTGAGCCAGGGATCAAGGTAAGAGGCTGTACCAGTTGCTGCACACACACTTAGGAATATTTCATCTGCTAAGATATCTCCATGCAGTTTATGTTCCTCTGCTATCAGTTCACTGCACAGGCTTCTCCACACATATCTATAGATTACAGAGAGTGCTACGTTCTCCCCTTTCTGCCCCAGACTCAATGACAGATGAAGCTACTAAAGTCATTTAGCACTGCAGTGTCCTGCTTGACTGGGACCCTGCAGTGTCCTGATGCCCCAATCTCTTCAGAAGCATTGCCTGTACTAACGGAGCAGCATGGGGAAGGTCATATCACACTCTTCTGCAGTCACTGCCCTGCTGAGTTCAGGAAAGAGAAGGTTTTTCCAGGGCAGATGAGGCTACAGAAACAATGGCTCCAAATCAAGATTATAATTRAGGTATGCCTAAATTTAAGGGGGTGCTCAAGTGCCTTGCTGACGGGGGGCTCAGGGAACTGCAGCAGACTGGCCTGATACAGGAAGTGTCTGTCAGAGGAGCCCCCACTTCAGGTTAGCACCCAGGATTCAAAGCAGCGAGACAGATACTTATCAAGACAGACACCTAGCTGGGTCTGAACCCTGGGAACCTTGCAGCAGTTTATCTCATTCTGTGTCCGACCTTTGCTTAATGTGGTCATTCTTCTCAACTGAGTCCCTGCTGACACTGCTGGGCTGCTTCCTTTCTTGATTCTTCACTGGGAGATATCACCTTCTCTGTGAACCTGCTCTACACGCTGCACTGATGGTCCTTCTGGGGCAAAACCCTCCATATCCTCTAGAGAGACCAAGCTGGATACAGCCATAGCTAGGTGAGAGTCTGTGCTCCACATTAGATAGGGGATCAGATGAGAAAACACCGAAAGTCTCCTTTATGGCTTTTAACAGATTTGACCAAACATCTCCAAGAATTTCCCCAGTCACCGCCCATTCTGTTATCTTACACCTGTGAGCACTTTGGTTCTGCTCTCTGCCACTGACTTATTTAGCCTCCTGGCAGGACAAAGGGCAAGGTGGGCAGAAAAGCTGTTCTTAATTTCATCTACAAGTATTGTGGCAGGAGAGGGAAGGGGATTTTGTGTAAATGTGAGGGATACTAGAAGACAGAGAAAGCTTTGCCCCAACTCACCATTGCCCCTCATCCTTTCTTTAAGGGTTTTTTAGGGAGTGAGATTTCCCCTGTATCCTCTATGGGCATCTCATCCCTGCCTCACCTCATTTACTCAGCTAGAGCATGTTTTATTAATCTGGAGTCTCGACAAGGTTCTTTACTTCTATTAATTTATTAATATTGCTAATTAAATATCATATTCGCAAATGTAAATTTCCTAATAGTGTCCCTTCCATTTTCAAATTTAAAAAAAAAGAAAAAGCAGCAGCAGCTTGTTACGTTTGTCAATTGAAAGCAGTTCAGTCCAATCAGAAGAGCGGGGGTCTCCTGYGTCTGCAATACGGGGAGGGCCACTGCTAGTTGCTTTTGGGCAAACACCCTCCTTCCACCCGTTTTCTAACAATTGGATTCCAGGGTGGAAGGAATAATTTAATAAGCAGCCTGCAAGCCTGGGGCACGCCTTGCCTTGTGTGGAAAGGGTAGTGGGGGCAGAATCCTCTGGAGGAGACTGGTCCCTCCACAGAGGAACGGTAGATAGGGGGAGATCCAGCATCTGAGCTGCATTTTGACACTTTCATTTATGTATTTATATACATAATTTGGGGAAGATGTGATAATTTGAGTGTTAGGATGACTGGGCTGGTGTTGCATTAAGGAAAGTTTTAAAAATACATTATATCGTTTTTATTATTAATGGTAATGATATGGGCCTGCTCGTTATCTTTCCTTTTGTTATGAGCACTGTAATCTGAGGATGCTGTGGCAATGTGAAATGGATAATGCAGTGGTACTGCTAGATTTGGTTCTGTTTTAAAATTCCATCCATCTTGATATTTATTATCAGAGACCAGAAAAATAATGACATTTTCTTGCCTTTTTTTAAAGGTTTATCAGACACAAAGAAATTTTCTTGGATCCATTGTGCAAAACAGACTTCAATAAAAAGAACATTATAATCATTTTATGGATGGAAAAACAGAGGCACAGAAGGTAAAATACAAATCCTAAGACTACTGTTGAATGCTTCCCCACATCTCCTCTCCTTCCCCTACGTTAAACTCTAAACAATTTTCAGGAAGGCACAAAGCAGTTCATTAGTGGAATTTCTGGCATAGAACTTGGGCCACTCAGTCTTCAATCCTTGCTTAAAATGCTAAAGACTGTCCTAACCTGAGCTGTGAAAGAGGGAGAGGGATAGACACTGGACCAAGGGAAAATATAAATTGTTGCCTCCCAGCAGGTAACTTTTTTCTTTACAGGAAAGAATCTCAAACTGTAAACCCAAGGATGGTTACACAGTCCCTAATGAAGGACAGTACTGACCGGGACAAAAGCAGATCCTTTTCAAACTGGGAGCTCTGTGGTGACAGAGGCACATTTTCACTCTGATCCAGTCAGACCTGTACCTGCTCAGACAAAAATGCAGGTGGAAGCAAGGTTCAAGCCAGAACATCTGTACTGAATCACAACAGCTGCCACAGCTTTTTCTGGGGCATTGCATGTACCTATATACCAGCTCATGGAGGATGAATGCTAAGCCATCAGGACAGAGAGGGCTTTTAACAGAGTGAGGTACGTGTCAGGTGGAGGGGTACCGCAACTAAAGGGTCAGGGAAAGAGAAGGGAAGCAAACAGCCAACAACAAAACGTCCTCTCAGTCTCCCATGGAGAAGAGAGACAACACAGAAAATCCAGTTCCTTCCAGTTCAGCCAGGTTCTTGTCGCCTCACACACACTGGTCTCCAGCTGTTAATGATCTCTGTTGATGTGAACATCATTTCCTCTGCGTTCCGGCGTGTATAATTGAGTGGGTCTGTGATGGGAAGACAGCACTGCCGGCTTCCCAGTCAGCAGTTACTGACAGCCTAATCTCAGCTCAAGAAATGTTGCCGAGGTATTGGCTTCTGATGCCATGTTATCTCCCCAGCTTGAGAAAGGATAGAGCTCACCTCCCCGTGCAGATATAATAGAAGAGGACATCACCTTAATTCCACCTCCATTAGACCTCAGAGAGTCGACTGCGACCCCACTAACCTCATCAATATTCAAAAGCTTAACAAAAAAAGGCTATAACTGGGGAAGTCAGAAATAATGTAATGCAGTATTGATTATTTTATGGTATGATTAGGTGTAATTACATCTCTCAAATTTTATTTTAATGTTACTTTCTACTACTTTTAGCCTTTTAAAATTATCCAAAACATCTCCATTTAATGGAAAGAACATGCCTTCAATTTAAATGTGAAACACTCTTTTTCTGCTAAAGTGTGACCTCAATATATTTGAAAACATAAATTACCACTATGTATAAACCATAAAAAATGAATGATGAATTTAATTCTGGTGAAGCGTGAGGGATTGGGAATGCAATGGGGAAATACTGTTTATCCAGAGGAGAGGGGACAGCCTGGGTGGAGAGGAGGAGGCAAGATACGACCTTCTCTAACACTGAATGGGACATGATATGTGAAGGACTCGACTTTGGACTTGCAAACAGGCTAAGGGCAAAAATCATTTATTCCCTGGGTCAAGTCCTCAGCTGGCCTTGCTCAGCATAGCTTCATTGCAATCAAAGGAGTTGCACTGATTTACACCAGTGGAGATTTTAGCCCACTGTCCGTGCTTGGTATTTGATTTCCCTCCAGCTCTGTAGGATGAGCAAAAGAGATGGATATTTACAGCCAGACCCCACAGGGTTTCCTCCTAACTTCTCACTTCAGCTTTCAGGCCTGTTTGCACTGCCAGACTGGTGTAAAATAACCTTTGTATAAATGAGAACAGGGCCCAAAGACCCCAGCTGAACTCTACCRTCTCTCATTTGAAGGTATCACCTCACCCATTATTAGAACTAATTACATTCATTACTGTGGGACCTAGGTGACTTAGTCATGAACCAAGACTCCATTACTGAAGAGATCAGAGAGACGGCTGAGTGTCCCTATTCAACCTCTACTACAGAGCCTTGTCTAATACACCAGCTTTTGGGTCCCTAGGCATTCTCACAAGAGATTTATTAATAAATAGCCAAGAACTGCTTCCCCAGAGACCACAAACAAGGCTGATGTCTTCTTCTGGGACCCCTGTGTTAAACGTAAGCTGAGCCTGGACTTCTCCAATGGTCTGCAGGCCTCGAGCTCTTACTGTGCAAGAGTTAGTTCAGACTCCATATTCTTCATGTCCTCAGCTGCCATCAACAAATATTTCCCTATTTTACCTCTTAATATGCAGGTAGGGGAGAAAATGTGCTCTCACCCATAAGTGCATGTGATAGTTCAAGTTTATGCTTGAGGAAAGGAGAAGCAGGGTGGCTAGTAGGGTCACTGATAATGGACACAGAGCTCCTTTGGGCCAGTGTGAATGACAGACTGTTAAATTAAAGCAATTTTCATATTAGTTCCTTCCCCACCTCCTGCCTCTAACCTACTGAAATCGTTTGAGTCTAGGTTTTCTATATCACTAAGGGGTATAAAGAAGGTGTGTAGGAGGAGAAATTAGAAAGACAGACAGACAATTGAAATGTAACTGCTGGAGAATCTCAGCTTCTGTGCTAATGTATTCCATATATTATTTGCAAATGGAAAAGATTCTACACAGTCAAGGTATCAAATACCTGGAGAGAGTTATCCTCCACTGCATCTCTCACTAACACGTTCTGAAGGACATTGCACGCAGCAGAGCATCCCTGACTGTCAGTGTCAGAACCGAGAAGACAGGGGTGGATGTAGCTAGTGAGCCACCCTGGCTGGGCGCTCATTGATCCCTGAGGTCAGAGAGGCTATATCCAGTGACCAGGGGCCTCCTAACAAGCTCCAGATTGCAACAGTGCTGTTAGATGTGTCTCGCCTAAGCGTGGACTTTAAGGTTTTGTAGAATTCTGAGTTAGTCCTTAAAACAAATCAGAATGAAACCCTTCTCAGGAAAAGTAGAAAGGGAACAGGCATTGTTAAAGGCTAAACCCAGCTCTATTCTTTTAAGCTGCAATAACAACTCTAGGCAAAAACCTGTAAATCATCTCAATTCTTAAGAAAATGTGCAAAACAAAAAATGTATTCACCTGAATCATCATCTGGGGAAGCCCTGCATAGCTGGATGGTATATTCAGTAAGCTTCAGATAAGGGCATTAATAAGACCTTAAGGAAATGTCCAGCTGGGTAAGTGCTTTGCTATCCTACTTTGTGTTTCTTTCTTTTGATAAAATAATCACCCAGCTAGTTCTACAGTGAGGATAGCACCTGCTTGCTCTATGCTACAGCATCTTACATGACAACTCACCAAGATTTTCCATCTTGGAAAGTGCTTATACATTGCTTTCCACTAGCCACCGCTGTATTCAGAGAGTGCTGATTCCTCCACGCTGGCAAATACTCTGCCTCAAAGGAGAAACTTTAACAATGGGTGCAAAAGGCAGAGTTCAGCCTTTCATGCAACAGAAGCACAAGGCTGGTTGAAAATCAGGAAATTTCTTTTAGATGAAAAAGCAGAGTAGCCTGAAGTCTTATAACAGAAAGCTTATACCAATAGGGATCCATCTAGTGGACTACTTTGAAGGCACTGCATTTTCCAACATTAAGCTAACCTGAAATCCACAGGCTGTTAAGTGAGTTTATTTTAGGGGATTTTCACTGGCCCAGTTGGATCAGCTCCAGTCATGGATCATGCTGTGTAAGTTCACCAAGATGACAAAAGTGGTAATTTTAACTATGTGAAGCAAAGGAACTAGATAGTTTGATTGGCATAGTCTGGCCTTCCTGAAGCTCACATATCCTTCTCTTTGCATTTGTTCAAACTGAAAATGCATTGGGCTGTGTAAAGTGGTAATTGCTGGGATCACTCCTGATAGCTTTATAAGGCTGGTCTTTGTTTCAGAACTACCAATATGGACTTACCGTGAAGGAGCTGCCTGTTTAATCCACAACTTTCAAAAATACCTGCCAGCAATCCAGTGAATTCAGCAGCCAATTCCCTAAACATCCCATGATGCTCATCAACTGGACCTGCTGATTTGTTGCTATCCATTCTTTCAAGTGTTCCCTTATCTGCTTTACATCAACAGCTAGGGTGCCAAGATGCTCATTACTTCCTAATGGTCCATATTCCAGTTCTATATTTTTCTTCTTAAAGACCAATTAAAAAAAAAAGTTAAGTAKCTCAGCCATTTTAGAATCACCATTGATTCCAGCTCTCTCCTAATTTATTAATGGGCTTACCTTCTTTCTCATATTTCTTTCCCCCGATATACTTGGAAGAGCTCTCATTATTTATTGTGGCCCTTTGGGCCAACATTAACTCATTCTGTTTCCTACCTACACTGAAAGCTGGAAAGGATTCTCCATTTGCTAGCTGGCTTCCTCCCCATTTGCTGGATGACTTCAGATATCTAAAGATTTTCAGATCAGGAAGTCAGTCTCCCCTGAATCTAGGGTGCCTACATCTTTCAAAGGACTGCCATCTGCTTAAACATAGTGGCTACAGGATAGAGAAGTATCATTCCTATTCAAGACACACCAACTCCAGAAAGCCTTAGAGATTGAGAAATTCATGAAAACGAGCATGTTCCAGTATCTCAGGAACACAGAAATGTTGTGTATTCACACAATGAAGTATTTCATGAGTGGTCTATCTAATCCAGACTCCATCACCAAGTGATCAGAAACAACTGCTTTGGAGAAGAGTACAAGAAACCTGACAAAATGCCGTCAAAATAATTTGACTCCAAGGAAAATTTCATCAGCTCCAACCAAAACAAATAAAAGACACAGGTTCAGCATTACAAAGTGTCCCAAGGGAGTCAGGCACATAATTCCCCTTCTTTTTCCCCCTCTATCTTTTGGTAAAATCTCAGTCTGCGATGATAGTCACATTGGCTGCCAGGATTTACTGTATTTTCTCTCTCTTTTCAGATGAGCAAATTATTCATAAGACTGAAGTAGGGAAATCCACTCCTCCCTGGCCACAATCAAGTTTTCACATCAATTAGGCAAATTGACATGAGGTTTAACATTTTCCCACTTATGCTTGCAAAAGTGCAATGAAAACAAACCCCCAAATTGATATCCAAACTAACTCTGCCCTATAAAGCAGCTCAGGAAATGCTTTAGAGGGTAAAAATGTTAACCAGAAAGACAGAAGTATATCAGCAACAGAAGATCAGCCAAATACAGGAAAAAGTTTGCAAGAATTTGGAAGGATTGTCTTCAAACAATGTTAATATTTCACAGAGTCAGGCACTTTTGCAGTAATGACAGAGAAAGGGCTGGCCATCTACAGTCTCTCTGTTCTTATACTGACCCTACGACTTGGATTTAGAGCAAGACGACTAAAGAATAACTTTTAATTGTGCTCGCTCTCAGTAAGACCCATCATTTTTCAGTTTCATCTGCAGAAGCAGGAGTGTAATCCAGCAAGTAGCAGTGTTAATCCCAGGGGAATACCAGTCCCTGAGGATAGGTAAGGCCCTGCTTCCTGCTTAAAGAGTATGCAGTGGTTTGTTAGGCAAATTGTTGTGTCTGCATTTCCTATGAATATCCCTGACGATCTATTCCCAGCTCTGTTTTCTATTTAAAGTTGGCATGATGGATGCTTAGAGAGATCCTGGATGCTCATCCCTAACAGACAGTACCAGCATCAATTCTGCTGAGATAATTCTATTTATCCATTATAATCATTTGGAGTAGAGTAGCACCTACATGCCATATAATGCTGAATGGACACATAAGAGGCAGGACCTACCCAGAAAAAGCTGAAATTTAAATGGACGAACCTGAGAAAGAAAACAGAAGCACAGGGAGAGAAAGCTTCCCTCCCTTTGACCAGTCTCATACAGCAAGCCAATGGCAGAGCCATGAAGCCAGGATTCCTGATCCCCAGTCCAAATCAACAAGTAAAACACGAACAACTGAAGGTTTGAATAGTACTCTTTAGGTATGCAGTCAAAACTCATTACCAAATGGGATGGATCACAAGTTTCCTTTCCCTGATGCTGCTATTCTTTATTATATTAGCACTGGATGGCATAGAAACTCCAAATATAGCAGCTCAGAATTGTCTTGCCTATTCCCTACTTGCCGGCAAAAAAGCTTGTTTTGATATTTGCAGGAGTGAATTAATTTGGTCTTCCCGATAAGATCTCAGACACACCCCAATGACACTTACACCCACAGCCACAGAGGCTGATAACATCATCAGCTGACTTCTCAGCTCAGCAGCAGTCTTTTTCACCCGTTTCTGGGATTATGAAATACATATTTTGTGTGGCTGGTTAATGCCAAAGTTACAAAATCCATGTAATTAAGATTAATTTAAGAGCTGGATTGGATCAGCTTGTGGCATCCACCCATTAATTAAAAGAAACACTTTGAATTTCAAGAGGCTGCCTTAATATTTCACTCTGTGCTGGCACTGTTAACCTCAAATTGGCAAGAAAGATGTGAGTGCCCAGGTGTGAGAGGCTGGGGGCCATTGGTTAAGAAAAGGCTGCCTGTGTTGGGAGACAGATGCCCTCTTCTGGAAGGTGTGTACATATTATCTGTACTGGACTACCTGTGTCTATGTGTCTATGAATACAAGTACATATATTCTATGCTAAATATACACAAGCATAAAATCTACATATGTTTACGGAGGCTTACATACGTATGACACACATCTGTCTAATGTCAYGCATATACTGTGCATAGCCAGTGAGGATGGCAGAGAAGTCTGACTTATATGAATGTTTGAGATATTTACGAATGTTTGGCCATTTTGCTACATGTGTATATGTATATATTAGCTCTAGATAAGGTTATGTAACATCCACGTATGCAAGATTTTGAGCCATGCAGATAGAACACTGAAATGGGCATGTGTACAAAGTTATAGAGAAAGTACTTTAACCCAATAGAAAAAGAAGACGAAGAAAAAAAAAACAGCAACAAACCTTCCGCAGATGTTTACATGGATGGTTCTGCAGTCTCTTTTGGGGTACCTTCCTTCACAGCTCACCTCCTCTTTCCAAAAACCTGACCATTGTTATTATTTGCATTGTCCTAGCACCTGAAGTCCTGAACAGTCTGTCATTGCCTTAGTTGCATAAGCAAAGAAGGGAATCTACTTACAGCCCTGAAAACCTTACAGTCTAAGGTACAGAGCAGTAAAACCACACTAAATGCTGAAATGGAAAACTTCAAGTCCCAAGATTACCTTTCATTTGGAACGGGTCCATTTGCCCCTTGGGAATCAAAGGAGAAATAACACAGATTTGGAATAACTTAGTTTTTCAATTTGACTATGTTGATCACCTCATGCATATATGGAAATATGAACAAAGATACATATATGCACCTTGGGACATACTGATGTATATGTATGTAAGCACATTAATTCAAACAGGAAGTTGAGTTAATTTCTATGAGATGATGTACATATACATGAAGCGTGTCAAGTGTACAAGGATGTGGAGATACGCACATATATACCAGGAGATCACATTTATATAACCATATGAACACATCTGTGAAGGTCCTTAAGGAAACATGTCTGAGAATATGCAGATTATGTATATAAACAGCTGGAAAGAGGCTGTCATGGTACAAAAAAGTTAAGAATCTCTTCCAAATCCAGATTTTCTCTTGAATTCTACAGCTGCTGGGCCTATTTGTTTTATGTATTTTTTATAATCTGAACTGCTCTCTCATGCAAAGACATTACTTTAATTCATTTTGAATAAAAATCTCTCCCTCTTTCCTTTACAACAGGGTCCCACCTCATCTGTGGGAGATAAAAGTCCACCCCTGGCACAGCATGCTGTTCTCTTCAGCACCTCCTGTTGGGTGCAGTTAGACTGGTCTTTCTCAGATATATCCCATCATTTAACCCACAGCCTGTGGCTGAATCAGAGATCAATAAGTCCCTCATAACAACTTCTGCTAGATGAGATGTAAACCAGCCACTACCTTCCTGCCTTATTCTCTCTATATCATTCCATCAGCGCTCAGTGCTGTCTGAGCACAAGGCTTTGATCAAACCAGTAGTTTCCCTTCCAGACATCATCATGATCCATATCCAACTATCCTTCAGCAGGGCAGGCTCCAACCCTCCTTATTAGTGGCTTTGTATTTGCAGAATTGTGGCAAGTACAGGCTGGATGAGAACTTGCACATGTTTAATACAATCTAAATAACTGAGCATGCACTGGAGTTAATTTAGTTTACAGAATGTTTTTTCCCAGTTCTACCACCCTTCTCTCCCTTCCCTCTCTTGAGACCCTGATCAACAGAGGCAATCCAGCCACTTACATAGTATCTTATACTAAATCAAGTTATAAACGAATAAAGAGAATCAGATACAAGGATAACTTTACCTGCCTGTGAAATGCAGCCACGTCCAGAGTGTAATACAGCAGATGTTCAGAGCAGGGCAACGCTGTTGTCCAGCGAATCTGCAGGAGAAAGGGAGAATTTGATTAACATGTTGCCCTGTACAAACTCTAAATTGGTTAGTAACAGATTTTTTTTTAAATATGAGTATCTATTTTTGCAGGTTATGTCTGCAAGTGGAGTAGAGAGAGAACTTGTTCAAGGTCATCAACAAGTGATCCAACAGTAGAGCTAGAAGCAGAATCTAGGCCTCCAGCACCCTATGGCTTTCATTTAAGGAGCTACACAAAACGTCTATTTTTCCAGCACCTCTGCTCAGTTATGCTTTAAATTACCATGAGATCTTTAACAATAAGAGATGGCCAGAAGGTCATATGTCACCCAAACGAGACTGCAGAAGCTACTGTAACTAATAACCAACACAAGCGTCCATGGTGAGGTTTATGAGAGAGTCACCTCTTCTGATACTGGCAGCTCTCTGCCCTGCTGGCAGACATCAAACCTACCTTCACCTGAGGCCAGGGCACCATGGCAGATTTTGAGGTGTCAGTATACTCTACATGAGTTCTCATTCTTGGGGAAAATGTTCATGATTATTTCATTTTGTGGTGGTAATGGAAAATACATTTTAGTGCTTGTGTTCTGCATTTGCAATTCATGTTCCCATACATGATTACATTAAGTCTGTGTTCTGTCATTTTTGATGAATGTAGCTTGTTTTCTGTAAAAAACAGACTCTGGGATGGAAAGTGACAGAAGTGAAGCTGTAACAAAGGATGACCAATTTTTTATGGCCAGCACCAAATGCAGGGGAAGTCCCTGAGTGTCTCTCTGAAACTGGGAACCCTTCAGTGATGGACTGAAGTGTGACACATTCCTGTCACCTCACTGCTTCTGGCAGTCACAGGGCAACAGTGGCTAATATTGCTTTTATTTTTTGCCAAAATTGATAAACTTGTTTTTCATTAATAGGTCAGTGTCTGAAAGCTATTTGGCCTCTGCAACCAAGTTTCCACATGTAAAGAGCAAGTAGCATAGCAAGGGGCAGTGGGTAGATTTGATTCAACTATTAGTACAGTGACATCTATGAACCTCAGATACTTTGTGCTGAGTAATGAACAGATCTTGGAGCAGAGACTGTCTCTCTCAAAGTCTTCAAGGCAAAAAGCAAAGAAATATGAGGTGGAAATAAGCCATGAAGAAGAGAGGTGATTTGCCCAGAGCTAACCGTGTTGGAGACTCCATTGGAGTTCATCAGGATAGCTGCACTAAAGGTGGCATCCTAAAGAACTTAATTTTCCAATGACTTCAAACTGGCAACGTAAGAGTAGTGCAAATCAGACATTCTGCTGGAGGTTTTGGCTGAATAAGACTAAGACCCTGAGTAAGAAAAAATGCTCCCATGTATTTGTAGGGACCAATGTGTTCTTGGCTGATGGCAGTTCCAAAAGCTGTCCTGTGTATTGTTTTTGTTCTGACAGTCATAAGCCAGATCCTGCTGTCTGGGACTCAACAGTAACCATCCTGAAGCCAAGGAACTGACACCCAAATTCTCCTGGTTTATGAAAGCTGAGAATAAGGCCTTTTGGCACACAACTCAAGCTTATTCTGCTGTTCAAAATTCTTACTTGGGCCACAATGGAAGAAGTTAAGGGGCTGCTGGAGTTGCTTCTCACCCCCCCCTTCCTCAGGGACATGTGCTCACCATAAGCAGATGGTTTCAGAGATTAAGTTCTAAGGAGGCATTAGCAGGAATATCTGCACACAGCACCCCGGCAGCTGCCTCTGCTCACACCTGTTCTAAGTTTTGCCACTTTCAAAGAATCAGTGTTCACAGGCTTTCTCTGCCCTTTCCTTTTTTGGAAAATAGAAGCTTTCAGGAGAAATGCAGAGCCGGCTTCTACAGAGACCCAGGGGTTTCTTGCCTTTGCAAACAGATTCTCCGTAGCTGCACATCAGTCTGG
Organism: Apteryx rowi; assembly: GCF_003343035.1. Taxonomy (NCBI): domain Eukaryota; kingdom Metazoa; phylum Chordata; class Aves; order Apterygiformes; family Apterygidae; genus Apteryx; species Apteryx rowi. The sequence continues at coordinate 1,404,273 of NW_020450307.1, read as the reverse complement.
ATTTTTGACTGCTACATCTTGAGGCTCTGAACATGAATCAAGTTTTTTCCCTAGTCCAGAAATTACAATAACAAAGAGCTGAGAGAGAAAAAGAGGTAGAAATCAAAAGCCCATACCACAGGAAAGGGAACTTATAACTGTTATTTACCTTTTAAATACTAAAATAACTATTGGTCACAGCTGAAAGACCGAGGGACCTATCCTTCACACTTCAGAGTATTTCTTTGGTCATATTTCTTCTGATCACCAAATTTAATTCAGACAGTTAACAAGTGACATCAGGTAGCATTATGGACTATTACAGTTGTTTCCAGCTGCTGGGCACACGGTTAAAGAATGTAGCTCTAAGTTCTGCACTGCTGAGGATGGTGTCTCATGACATGTGATGTCACCAAATGAGGCAGGGGGTGCTGAGCTCATATCACTTTTTGCAAGAAACAAGAAAGGGATCTTTCTTCATAAAAGGAATCTAGGTGCAGTGTAATTTGTCACCTGGAAACGTAGACATTCAATATAAGCAGCAATCATCAGCAAAGCAACCATGCAAGAAYGTATCCTTGGGTTAGTCAAACTCTCCAGCTGCCTGCCATCAGAAGCAACTGGTATCTTACAGCCTACTGTGGCACCCAAATTGCCACACAACAGATAGTCAATAATAATTTTATATGTACATACATTAATGTACATTTGATTCATTCATGTGTATCCAACTGTGGGAAGCTAGAAGATGAGGGGATGGGGACACAGGTCCAATCCTTGCAGCTGGACATAATTTCTATCCTGGGTCTGAACCAGATCTGAACTACCTTGATCTTGGTGAGAGTTCAGATTTGGATTAGGACTTTCAGGGCTTGGGTTCCTCTTAGAAATCAATTAACAATTTTCAGAGTACTAGAGAGGAGAGAAGCACATTTTTCATTAAAGGATCTTAAGCAGTGGCCATCCTTGAATGTTCCTGAAGCATAAATAGAATTCCTAGTGCATATAAGCATTTCCTGGTGCACCTAGCACTGCTTACAGATAAAGTGCTTATGTTCTTGGGTGCATGTGCTCAGAACTACTCCAGCTGATATGTCAGCCCATGAAACCCTCAGTATGGTAGTGTTGTATGTTCTGTCTTCTGCTCTGATAATAGAAGCAACAATCTGATAACATCCAAAAATCCAATCTGCTGAGTAGTGATGAGTCTGTATCACCAAGTCTGGAATTACAGCCAGGCCAGATAAAAATCCAAGAGTTTAGATACTTATCCAAGGTGATCCATAGAGCTTTTTTCAGGTCAAGTGTAACTTCCAACCTCTTCTATAACAGTCAGTAGGACCCTATCCTATCAAACATGACCCACTGAGGTCTAAACACAAAGGGAATGCTAAGCAAGTACTCAGAAGGAGAAAGAGGGAAAAGGTCTCCCAGCTGGTAGTCAGAAATCTTTCAGCAAAACAGGTCAGCATTAAGGAGAAAAAAAAAAGGTAGAAGCAGCGGACAGAAGTGAGATGAAAGATAGTGATACTAGCACAGGAAGCTAGAAAGAGAGCAAAGGTTCAGAGAGAAGATTAAGAAACTTAGACCTCACACAACAAGAAAAAAGGAACCAATGCAGAAAGGGCAAAGATAGCCATCCAAGATGCCCCTCACTTGCCAATGGCATTGTGCCATTCTGCTGTCCCACTAGTCCAAACGCTTCTCAGTACTCAGTGCCAGCAGCGCTCATTGCTTATTAGCAATGTGCCATCTGCCTCTACCACTGCCAAAGTGCCAACCTCAGCAATCAATACCGATTTGTTGGTGACATCTGTTGGTACAGTCCAAAGATACCAGCGGCTTTTCACCGCGCGCACTTGTTTTAAGCAATGCTCAGCTGGTACCCACGAGCGCCGGGCTGACCCTCGCGCCCCGCCACCGCACGCCCGAGGCAGCGACGCCGCGACGCCACGGCGCCACCTGCAGGGCGCGGCGCTCGCACCGCACCGCCGCGCCGCACCGCACCGCACCGCGCTGCGCCGGCCCCGCTTCCCGCGGAGCCGCCCTGCTCAGCGCTCTGCACCACCGGAGCGCGCCGAGCGCTAAACTCACCCCCTCTACAGCAACGGSGGGACGGTCCTGAAAAGCAGAGCCCTCGGCTTTAAGCGTGAACGGTATTAAGCGTTTCGCTGACACCAGAAAAATAAAAAGGAAAGACACAACCACATTAGGAAGGGCAGGAAATTCCTACTCCTGCGTCACATGTGGCTAAGCAGGATTTGTGAGTGGGGAGGTCATGCAAAAGCTTTACTACATTTTGCTGCCGGTTCTTACCCTGGCTACCTGAGCTTGCCTATTCCAGAGTGCTCTTCTCACCGCTCAGCATTAGAGATCTACCAGGGGATCTTCTGGTATCTGCACTTCCATCTGCAAGTACACCTCTGCCATTTATCTCCGTACGTCCAGCAACAGCTTCCACTGATGCTGTGCCATATGCCAGTGGTTCCCCAACAGTGCCAATACTCCATGCCCATACGCTCAGGTCCAGGTACTTCCTACGCTGTTGCTGTACATTTGAAGGGATCCACAGAAAAACTGGCAAAATCCACATGATGAACCACATTTGCCATATACTTTGATCAATTCACCCGTCCCACCAGTTCCCTTCAGCTCAGGTTTTGTTTTTACTCTTTGACACTTTGGAGAAGCTCATAGCCATTATTCAAAGAAACAATCCCTAAAATTCTAGAAATACACACAATGTATTTGTACAACTGTTGCAATAATCTTTCCTTCCCTCCCCATTTCTTAAAAGAGAAATCATCTCTCTTCCCTTCTCCAGTATTAAATAGAAGATGGATGATATTCAGTATTAGGATTAAAAATATACTTTGCAGACCAGTGTAAGAGCTAGAAATGAGAGCTCTAGAATTGTTAGAGCAGAGGTGAAAGTTGCTCCTTCCTCGTAGGGGGAAAGGAATTTCTTTTTTCTCTTTCCACTTAAATGAATGAACAGACCTTCAGATCACAATGGTCTTGCATGAAGAACAGTTACATGATAGTTTGCTTAGCCTTTTCTACCACTGATTATTTCTGTTTTATTCTTGATGATAGGACTGTACAGTCTTGCTTGTGACCCTGATGCAGTAAAAGCTGATAATTTCCCAGATGAATGAGAAAAAATTAGTTCCAATGCAGCACTGTAAACTTCATTAGAAAACAGTCCTAATGAATTAAGATGAAATATATAAGCAAAAACAGTCAGATATAGTATGGCCTGAGGGATTCCCAGACACTTGCATAGAAATAATATAGGCAGTCAGTCCACACTCATCTCAGTAAACCTTTGCCCTCCCTCCGCCAGTGTTTGCCATTACTCATGCCACACTTTGATCCATTGCCAGCCATAACTCCTGGTGCCCACACGGTGGTTTGCTTTATATAGCATTGCAAGGGTGCTCTGTGTGATATTGCCCGCGTCACCTAGTGATACCGCTATGCCCTCTTCATTACGCACCAGACTGCCATTCCTCTCCTGGTTATTGACCACCTCCTCACTCCTGATAGCAACGCATTCAACAAAATTGGTGAGCCACTCACAGTACCAGCAGAGTCAATACCACACCAATGCCATCAAGACCAACTGCTCTCTTAAGAGAACGTTATTTTAGATTTTGATGCTAGATCCTTTTTACCTCCCTCTGCATCACAGGCTCTCAGGATGGCGGTGGAGGAGAGCAAACGGCCGTACGGTTTGGGCAGAGGCTCCAGCATTAGAAATCCCAGGATCAGCTTCCAGCTCCGCCTCTATGGCCCTGCTGTCATCGCTACACCCACCAGTGCCTCAGTTTCCCCATCTGTAATATGAGGATAATGATATTGACCTACCTCAGAGGGTTGGTATTCAGATGGGTTAGCGACCAGCACTACAGAAACACCCCCCACCAATAAATAACCCAGACTGGCACTGAAGGAGCAGAGGACACCGCATCCTCCCCTCCTCTCATTCCCTCACTCATCCTGCTAAGGAGAAAACTGCTTGCCAGAGCTCTCCTGCCTGCGACTGCGCAAATGTCCAGCCAGTTCCATCCTCATCGAACCATCCTGCGTCTATTTGATAAAGACGAATATTGCTTTTTAAATAAATATAAAAACTCCGCTTCCTCCTTGGCGAGTTCATTTTGAGTCATTTTATCTCTTTCCTCCCCCTAGATTTTTCCCCAAATAATGTGATTAAGTGAGTCAGCGTTCTGCTTTCCCTGACAGCCTCTGGATTTAATTCAGTTTGAGGACTGTGACCTTTGACTCCTTTTTACTATACTAACCCAGCTAAGAGAACACTTAGCRATTTCTCCGCTTCCTACTGGGAGAGTATCTGGTGGGGGGTGAGGAGGGGGAGTAGGGGTGGAGGGGGGAGGAAGAGAAACAAACTTTCACATAAAATTATGGTATATGGATAATTGAGAAGTTTAAAAACATGAATCTAATTGTGCTGTCCCTTGAGAAGCAGATATTGAGCCATCCTATAAAAGGCTTGGAGTATCCCAATGGTGATTTATTGCTAAATCCTAGTATTTTTCAATACATTATAGTTTTTAAATTGTGTTTAAATTGAGTGTAGAAGAGCAGAGGCCATTAGGAGATGCAGAAATGATGATTATATTTAAATATTCATGCACGCAGTACCTTATTATTGAATCTGAACACTAACAAAATCAATATTAAGTGCGGTTTGACATGAATTTATTTATGAATTTCGACTTTCTAAGTACTGTATTTTTTCACTCAAAAATTGTGAGTATAATGTAGTAATGATATCAAAACAGAGTGTCAGAGAGCATTAGCTGAGGAGGTTATAAACCTCCGTATTACAGGGCCCCATATCGCCCTCAAAAGTGCTTAGTGCACAAAACCAAAATGTTTTTCTTTTTTTTTGAAACACGTAAATACACACACACACACACACTCACTCAGAAATAGGAAGGAAATTCTCCRTCGGAAATTGCACTGCAGTGGCTTTGATTGCTCTCAGAACCTGCTTCAGGGACCAGACAAACTGGGTTTCGCAGACAGGCAAACCTGAATGGAGCACTCCGGGCCTGTGGTTTGTGGGGGCACTTTGGTGCTCTGAGGTGAAGCTGGCAAAAAAAGTACAGCCCACAAGCACAGGGTATAGCCCGGGTCCCAGCCAGAACAGAACCAAATACATCAGTCTTTACCAAGAACCCACAACTCCCTTCGCAGTCACTGCTGCTGGGATCCCAGCAGGCAACCCCAGTCAGAAGTATTTTGAACGAGAGAGGCTGGTGATGAATAGTGCTCATATTGGCTGGTAGGTCTGGTAGAAAAGGATGCCCCAGCTCCTTCCATAAACCTAACACCAGGAAAGAGAACGGAAGCAGGTTTGGGGTGTCTATTCATATACAATGTGCAGTAAGGCAGGCACCTAGAGAGTTCTTCTTTGAGGGCAAAGATGGGGAAACTGGCTAGAAACCACCCACCTCCCTTTCTCCTCTATAGGAAAAAGAAGGAAAAGAAGGCTTCCCGAATTTTGTGTGCTTCCTTTGTAAGGTGTTAGTATCAAGTGGGACAATCGGTAATGAAGCTGGAACTCCTCCAAAGAACAAAGACAGCTTTTGAAAGCTGGGCACTCAGTGCCACTCATTTACCCAGGATCATTTAATGGCAGAGCCATTAAAAAAAACCAAAAAACTGCCTCACTGATTCCTTCTCCTTTCAATTTTGGTCTTCAGACATTGCCTATCACTGCTGCCACCTGTGGGGACCTGGTGGGTTTTTGATGGACCTTCTGCTTGAAGGATTAGAGATTTTAGTTGTGGAAGATAGAAGCCCTTTTGGTAATGGGGAGGGGAAGGAGGAAAATTCAGACTAAAGCCCTGATACAAGGGGACAGAGGAGGGGTTTGTGCAGATCTGTCTACAGATAAGCAATTTGTATTGAAAGCTACTGCCCTTCCTCCTCCACCAATTCATTTCAAATGTAAGAAGAGTTTTGAAGATTTGCTATTGACAGGAATCTGGACTGAGGCCTCTGCACACTACATTGTGCAATCCACCTTTGATTCCAATCTTGGTTCAAAATACTATGCAGTGCACAGTGAGAAGACACCCCACTTTCCTTCTGTAGTATAACACACTCCTATCCTGGTATCATTCCCAGGGGGAAGGACTATCTCTTCTGTTTGAGAGCCATATACCTATGAGTGCCAGACCACGAAAGTTAAAGCAAGATGAAATAAGTTTGGTAGCTCAGTTCAGTCCATGATGCAGAAGCCCACAAGGTGCAGCAATAGATACCATGGCATCAGGCTTTTCCTACTTGTTGCCCTCTGCAGAGGCTGACAGAAAGAAAAGCAGTCTGATCCAAGAGAACCATCATTCATTTTTGTCTTTAAATTCTGACCAATAACAGGAACCAATACTGATTGAATCCAGCGCAAAGCCATACTGCCTTCAGTAAGAGCAAGGGCTAGATACTCAAAAGGTTAGTACTTAGGAGGGCTCACATCCCCTCCAAGCATTTCATTTGCAGCAGATTTTCAAAGGAGCACGGCCCTGGCAAGAGCCAGGTATGCAAAGCAAAACATGCAGTACAGGAATGGTGCTACAGACCTCAGAGAAGACTCTTCCACTGGTAAGTCTTCTTGMTAAGCCTTTCAACAAGGTGAACAGTGCTCTGCAAAGTGCAAGCTGAAGACAATACCTCCCTGAAAGTCCTATTCCAATCCAGATTTTCTGCTCAAATTAATCTTTTCTTCCTCTTCCCCACCTCCTTATTCTCAGGCTTGCCTCTCTCTTCTCTGCTCATCCTAGTATTTCCCAGTACAGCCTGCCAGGCTCTTAAAGGATTGGCAACATTCTTCAGGGACTGGAATCGACACAGAAACCCATGTAAAGTATCCCCTCTTGCAAGGAGTTTGATCATGGAGCACTGACATGATGGCAGATCACACTGCACACACAGAGGCCACACACGACAGGGCAAGCAGCAGCAAAAACATCACTCATTAAAATTAATTCCTTTCTCATTTTCATCTTAAAAGGAATGCTCAGATTTAGTGGTCTCAGCTGAGTCCCTGATGGATAGAGATCTGCATTAACAGAGCCCAGCATTCCCAGTTTGACTTGGTTTATGCTCTGCAGAACGGATTAATCTGCAGACTTTTCCAGGAGTAAGAACCACTGGAGTAGCCCAAGACTAGGAACACAGCACTAGAAAAGACTTTGTGGGTTACTCAGTGAAGTCCTTATTACCGAATGCTTCCACATTATATCACCTTACTGGTAAATCAAAAGTGGAGCTGTAGAATCCCAGTGACCACATAGCCTCAAAGAAAACTCATCTTCTGAACGGTCTGAGACACATCAGTTCAGCAAGGAACCCAAACATGCTGGATGTCAGAAACTGAAGCCTTGATCAAGATCAGGAAATCACAGTACCAGAAATGATAAAAATGTAGGAGAAAGACATTCCCCATTCTAAAGCATATCCCAGAAGAATCAGAGGGCGTAACATGGGGYGGGGGGATAGAAAAAAGACTTTTAAAATGGGAATGCACAGAACAAGTGATGTATCCAAGGCACATAAAGCTTGCAACAGAGTTTGGAATCAAGACTGGATAATTCATGTGCTAGCACACTACCTTAACCACAAGGTCTTGATTTTGAACTCAAAATACACCCCTGGTAAGAGATGCAGTATAAAGAATGCTCAGGAACATTTATCGCCTAACCTTACTTTAAGCTTTTGGTAAAAACAGTCAGGTCTTAACTACACTGTGGCTTCCATCAGTGCTACCTTCTATGGTTAAAGACAGGACAGTTCAGAAACCTTGGGAGAGGACATTAGTCTGGAGTGTCACTGGTTTGACCAGGTACAGCAATTCCACATTTCCCATGAGATCTCTTTCCCAGAAATGCTGAACACCATCTTGGAAACTCTGCACACAAGAGATGTCTAATGCTGGCATTATTTCTAACACTAACAACTCGTTAAGTTTTTCCACTACGCATCTGTATCAATATTTTAACACAACTGTTACAAGGAAAATTGCTTTTTTTTGTGCATCTGTGCCTCCTCCCTCCCCTACTCTCTCATTAAATCAACATGACAGATTTTAGCCTATTCCATAACTAAGTGAATATCTCGGAAATTTAAAATCCCCAAAGCACAGTGACAGGTTCTGAAAGCTTTCCAGTTGTGCAGCGTATGAACAAACTCGATGGGGTTCAATCACCCCCTGTTTTGTAACTACATACAGGCTTCTGTGTGAAAGAGTTCCAAAAATGGGATTAACTAAAATCTTAACAGGAGATAAAGAACCCAATGCACATCTTATAACCACGAAATTCAGCAGTATAACTGCAACAGGACTAATTTCTCAGGTATGATCACTTATGTCAGTGTAAAATCACTACCCAGTTTGATTTGATAACAATTTATAGCTGGATCATCTTGGTGTAAAAGGCAACAAGGAGTGGGGCAACAGAGGATCCGTAACAGTAAAACAGAAGTCAGACCTCAGGATATGGATTGTACAGTCTATAGATGGAAAAGGAATAAAAAGGTCCCATCCAGATCAGTTCCCCATATGTGCAGACCAGGCATTTACTGGTGTATGGAGATGCAACTATAATGCATGCAATGAAAGATAATTACCTCAGAAGATCAGTATAGACAAAATGGTCTGTAGTGGGGGCAAGCAGAGTGTTCAGCCAGCAAAGAATTGGTCATGGGGGAACTGATAAGAAAATCCTAAGAAGAAACTGAAGGTCTTTGATGTGGAATATTCTCCAGCATTTTTAAGGTGGGGGAGAAGGAAGTGCTATCACCAAGAGAAAAAAAAAAAAACTCTTTTCCAGTAAATCGATGTATTTTGCTCTAATTTTATTAGGAATATAAAAGGAGCCTTTAGAAAAGTGCTTAGAGAGCAGAAAGAAAAAAAGAAGAGATAGGGAAGGCTAGCAGTGGAAACATTAGTCTGTCTGTATTAGGAATCCCATACTCACATTTTATTGTTACTGTCAGGATGCAAAAGGCAGCGCTTAAAACAAAATAATACATAATGTATTACAGGGGCATAAACATCAGCAGTCATTTTTATTTTAAAAAGAAAATGTAAAAAAAATATGGAGATAGCTTGCAAGTGAGGGATCCAAGGCACAGCATTTATATCTGTGTCCACTGAGATAATCAAAAAGGTATTAGAGCAGCTGATGGAACAGGGTATCACAAAGGACTCCTCAGCAGTTTACCCTGTTCTCATTACAAGGTGGCTGTGGAAGCTTGTTCAAAGAAACGATGGGGGTCAGTTCTTAGGCGGGGTCAGATTTTACCCCAGCTCCAAAGATGAGTTTATTTAAGGAAATAAACTCCACACTTTTGACTAATAAAGAAAATTGGTCTTGTGCTTTCAGGAAAACATTGGCCCACATTCTGGAAGGAGTGAGAGGGTAGCGAGAAAGAAGATAGATGCAGAAGTACAAAGAGTCATTTGTTTTTCAGCCAGCCCTCTTCAATCACTAACTTTCTCTTGCTTGCCTTATCTATGTCAACTTCTGCTTTTCTAGAGCTAGCTCCTTACTCAGTCTCTGCACAGCACACCTAGCATCTCAGAGTTTAGATATGGCATCTTGTGACACTGCTGCAGTATAAACAAGCCTTATGGTAACTGCCGTACACAGAGGTAAGCAATGAATGCACCTTCCGTCTTGCTCGATTAGACTACTGGGGCAAAGGAGGGGTCTACTGCAGCAAGGACCCTCCCTTTCGACTACCAAAAAGAAGGGACTGGTTTCTCTTAGGATATCTCCAGCGCCACATCTGCTTCTGAAATTAGTCACTGAAGCCAGGAATGCAAAGAACACCATGTGAGTAGGGATGGAAAGTGTGGGAGAGATACCAAAAAGAAGCAATATTTTTTTTAAATGCAGAAAATGTTCCCCTTAAAATATTTAACTGACAGTTGGGTCTGATGCCCCCCAGAACATCTGGATCCAGGCACCTCCTCTCTGAAAAAGGCAACTCTTCTTTCATTCCCAATGATTCTCTGAAGGCCTCAGAGGGTAGTTGATCCCCCCGTTTCCCTGTTTGGTTGCACTGCTTTTGTCACAACATATCATGCACGCTAATATGGCACAGTCACGGTGAACTGATGGGATGATGTCAAGAGGATGTGACTGCTGGTGGCCTGAATGGGCAGTCATTTGGTGCAGAGGGAAAAGAGGATAACGGACACAGACTGGTCGGAGGGCTGGGAGGAGGGGGGAAGAAATAAGATAGGCAGAAAATAAATTGGACAATTTCAGGAATGGAACAGGGAACAAGATTAGGGAAAATATTTACCTGAAGCAGGAATGCAGTGATCTTGTTTAACTGCCTGCAACAGTGAATCATAATGCATGCATCTGCCAGAACTTTTCCCACTTGTTCTACGTTAGTTGGTGAGGCAAATTATATTTACCACAGAGCAAAAAGCAGGGGAAAAAACCAACAACAACAACAACCCCCCCCCCAAACTTGCAGTATTTGCTGACTTCAAATGATCTGGAAAACAAGAGTTTGCTCCTGGAGCCAGGATTTATTGACAACCACAGTTTGGAAGTCCCTCAAGGAGGTGATATGCACCAGAAACTGATGAATTAAAGTGCTCTACAGTTCTAGAGAACTTACTCTTGAGAATTAGAGAGAGTTAACATCTAAAGCTGTTTCATGCCCAGCTATGCTACTTGCTTTACTTCTCAGCACCTGAGGTTAGCTACAATGCTTAATGGCTTCACCCCCAAAAAAGTTCTCTTACTATGAGGACTCTGGAGATGATCAGCATTAATGGGGACTCTGTAGTGTTTAGCTTTCAATACGAGCATGAGGGTATGAATTTTCCAGTTTTAGATTTGTCTTAAAGCATACCAATTCCTAACCTGGAAATAATTACATGCATGCTAGAATCTTCTGCTCAGGAGAGAACTGTGGGCGGTAAATCAGAGTCAAGATAAACTAATGGATCTAGGTAAGCAGCCACATTCCTGGACAGGACTGTGTTATAAGTGGCTGCTTCAGGTCGGGCCTGAAGGGCACAGAGCGCTGTGCACAGAGCAGCTCATTATATGTCTGGATAGTCCTTGCAGTCTCCTTCCTTTCAGTAAAAATTTTAATTTTTCAAGTAAACACAAGAAAAAAATCCCACAGAAGAAACTATGAACTGTATAGCTTATGAAAATCCTGTCCACAACCTACAGCCCAGAAGATAATCTTCCCCTCTCTCCTTTCATGCTAGCTCATCTCTGACATCTTTCCACTTCATAAATCTCTTCCTTGATTGCTGGATACACAAGGGCCTGCAAGCAGTCACTGAGAGGCAGATCTGGGAAACAGCCCCTGGGGGACTAGGTGAAAAACAGTTCCTGAAAAGCCTGCGTACCAAGCCAGASGCATCTTCTCATTGAGGTACAAAGCAAGTACAGGCCTCATACTCATTGCAACTGCACGAGGGTTCTTGGCACCATCTAGTGCCAAGAAAAGACACTACGGTAATCATGCTGGAGATGAGACTTGTAGAAAGCTAGGAGAATCTGCTTGGGTAGTAGGGGCAACTCCACAAGCACAGCAAGGAGGGTGAAGTGAATGTGTGCCATCTCCAGATGCTCTTTGTACAGTGGATTCTTTCTTGTAACACTCATGAGAGGGGATGGTGCATTATATAGGAAAGGGGCCATGGCATCTAGCAAGAGAGCATTACCTCCTCCTGTTCTTAGTGGCAGCTCTGCTGCTGCAGGCAGGATGTACATGCCAGTGGTGCAGAGCTTCCCCACTGTCCTGCAGTCAGCAGTAGGATGGCTCATGCTGGCTTCTAGAGTATGCACCAGTCTGGAACCCTCTGAGGAATCCCAAATCCCTAAACTGCAAGCGAAGTTGCCTCATCCATAAGAGGAGAAAGGTTCTTTCAGGCACAGGTAGCACAATGACAGGAAAAGGAAGTGCCACATGTGCCAGGAAGACCAAAAGAGCTGGGTGAATTGGATAAAATCAGAGTAAGATATAGACATGAGCTGAGTTGCCCGAAAGATAAGTGCAGGAGACAGCTGGTAAAATGTCTTGACTTGGATACGCTGTCCAAGCAGTATAAGAGAAAGAGGATCCTAGTCCTGGTGTGTGGGCAGGCAGTCACTTCAGGGCAGAGATGTAGATTTTAGGAATGTTATAGAGTGAGACCAGATCATCACTGTAGAAACTGTAAGGATTTTCAGAGGCTGCATGGAATAAGATGGCAACACAATGCCAAGAAAATCAGAGTAAGGAGTTTTTAACAGAAGTTCAGCTTATCCATTTGTCATCTGATATCAGCAGCTACCATGAAGGTAGGACACTCTAAAGCACAGTCGAAAAGAGTGCCATTGGCTGTCCTAGTGCATCAGAGAAAAAGAAATAGGGAAGACAAGTTAACATCAAGGCCACAGACTGTATGAAAATGAATGGGACAGAGGGTGTAACTGTCACTATGAGCAAAAACAGTCGTTCAGCAGGGTGCATTACTCATCCACTTCCCTTCTCTCCTGTACAGGAGGAATTAGTAAATAGTTGCCCAAGTTACACAAAATGATCAGCACTTAAAACAAAACAATGCTTTTGGGTTTTCAAGTTTTCCTGGAGCCACACCCCTTCCTGTCAAGGCACAATATGCTTCGTCATCACTGAACATAGCCACCACCGCTAAGCACATGGAACAGTAACGATGCTGAGCCCTTGTACAGAACCTCCAACACAGCTATCCCCTGGAAAAGGCTACTGGCCTGCAACATTGACAAATTGGAGTATTTGTGCTTTGGAACACTTCAAGCATCACTCCTGCCTGCAGTCCTCAGAAAGCAGTGAAGGAATCAATGAACTACCCAGGAGTAATGTTCTCAAATCAACTCAGCTCTTCATCTTTCTAGGGGAAGCAAGCCAAGGACCATGCTGAAACCTTAACCACAGGGCCCAGCCACTCTATGGACACTAAAGATGCCAGGGCAATTTCCCAAACTGTAGGTGTTAGCTTTGGCATCCTTGGCCAATATTTATTTTCCTCCTTGCTGTTACAAAGCAGCTGTTGCATGCAGTTAAGGATCAGATCCCCAGTGAAATGTAGGTACCTAATTYCAGTTTCTGTGGGAATGAGATGTCTGTGTATCTCTGAATCTGGCCTACAGTGCTTCAGACTTAGAGGGGTAAATGGGTGCAGACAAACTCAAAGCCTAGTTCTACCCTGGCTTGAAGTCTGTGTTATTGTTCATTCTATATAAAGCAGTTCTGAAAAGCTCCCAAGCCCAAACTCCCCATTTAAATAACAGGGTAGTGATTTGCACTCACTTTGCAAGGTGCAAATGCTACTTTATGGTGCAAAGAAGCAGCAGGGAATCAGACCTTGTGAGTTAAACAGGAAATCACTGCTATGGCAGTGGATCAAACACAGGTACAATCCTGTTACCTGGAATGCTCAGCACTGAACACATTCAGCATGGTATGACAGCATCCATACTGTGGTCCTGTCTCCTTTGAGGACATGGACACAAGCAGTTTTAAAGTGCTTTAAGCAGCTAATTAGGGTGTCTTCCCCTCCTTTATCCCACAAGATAATTGCATTATAAAAATGAATATGTAACTAAGCAGAAACCACAGGAACAGTGATGGCAGAGAAGGAGATGGAACCGGCAGCAGTCTCACTCCAGTCACAGGTGGAAGCCCTCACATTAGAGGGACTAGCACTCCAGTGCGGTTTCTATAGCTGTGGGGAGGAAAACCTCGAAAAAGCCCCACATCATTTAGAGTCGCAAGAGTCAGCGAATGGTTTAGTGCTTAAACAATCAATGTGCAGGAAGAGAGATCTGTGAGTGTGTGTCCGCCCCTTGCTCTCCCTACATACATCTCCCCAGAACATCTACAGTCATCAGGGTAATTTAGAAGGGGAGGGGGGAGAGACAGACTTGGCTTGCCCTAACTGGGGCTATCACTAATTGTGGAAGGAAGTGAGAACATATCAGCAGGGCCCCAGGGAGATAAAGAGCAAAGCAAGGGGAGCAGAGGAGACTGCATTTGTGGGACCCTGCGAAGCTGAAAAAGTGTCAGAGAGCAGCACAGTGATGCCTGAGGATGGAGCAGAGCCAACTTTGAAGGATGAACCTAAGACAGTTAGATCCTCCTGAAACAGCAGATAGTGAAGGATCTAGTTTGGAAGCACAGCCTCAGAGCTAACACTCCTGGCTTCCCTCAGTAGCTAATACCAGACAACCAGGTAAGGACTGGGCATATCCTCTATACAATCATACCTCCCTTTTTGAGCGCAAACAGCTGCAGGGATAATAATTACCTTTATGCTTTCAGAGAGGGAAGGGGGATTCTTCCTTCCTACTGCCAGTTCGTCACTGCCCCCTGCGGTGTACAGGCAGCCTCTGTTCTGCTGGTCCGTTCTTCCACATTCAGTGCATTGTTATGAACCCTCCAGCACACACAGTTAATTAGGGAAAATATCCTTTCTAGCAATTTAAATGATTTTGGCATTTTCAGGAGGGCACATGTAATATTCAAATTACTTCCACTCTGCGCTGCCTTGTCTTGCCTGGCTCATCTTCCCAGGTGAATTTGTAGTCTCTGAAATGCTCTAATTTCCCACACAAGCCATGTCAAATATAATTTTGGTGCAAAGTTGGTAATTATACGTAACATCAGTCTGATGTTAAAAACACTGAAAAATTTAGCAAGAAGAGACGAATGGAGAGACACAAGTCTGAGACCAGCAAACGAAAGGCGTGCGGCCCCCTTAGTATTTGCGCTCTTTAATTAATAATAGCATGTTTTCAGGAACTGAAAGGATGTGTTTCCCGAACTGACTGGAATTCACTTATGTCCCAATTACATTGTCTCAGTGAAGAACTTTGGTCAGGTTTCACTGAACAGCAGCAGCTAAACCAAAAGCAAAATCCAGGCTCCCTACTGAAGTCCAGCAGAGTTTCAAGGATATGTAAAGGAGCAGAAATCTCACCTTTGGGCACAAACCCAGAGACTATACTCTGTCTCCTCCTCTGCCACCCTCTTCTGCAAAGCCCTCTGGAGGGAGTCAAACAGATCTGCATCAGTGAGTCATCAGGTGTACAGATATGTATTAGAATAAGAGCAATTATAACTACTGGCCCCAAAGTATTGGGCAAACATCTTAACAGACTTGTTCCTTGGCTCCAAAGAGAAGAATTACATGGAGAGTGAATTACCTGACCCCTCATCAGCTCTTCCCCAAGGATACCTGGTCTGCTCATTCCAAGTAGTGTCCCTACTCCCCTTGCTTTTTGACACCATTATCCCAGCATACTGGCTGCCTGTCAAAGACAGTTGAGAAGCCCCGAGTTAACCCTTTCTGTTCTGAAATCACTGCCTGCAGGCAACTGCCAAGAACTGCAGAGCCATTTGCTCTGAATTTGTTGCTCCTAGTAATCTATGGTGTTAATAGATTAGGGAAGGAAACACCTAGGCATCTTATCATCACTGTTTGAACTGCAGTTTCTGGCTCATGTGAGAACTTGGCCCACAGCTGGCAAGCAGAGCCTACTTCATTTTGATCACAAAGGTTTTATGCTACTGTCAGGAGCCATCAGAGGTCTGATCACATACGTAAATTCAGTGCATCCAGGCAAGAGTTTGACCCCAAAGGATGAAGTGAAAACCTTTGATCAAAAGGGCTACTATTTTGGAGGAGCAAGGTTTCAAAGATGGATGAATTCTTAGGTAAACACTTGAATCTCCTGGACATATGCAAACCCCACATTTATCACACATTAGGTATCTTGTGCTTATACGCAGGGATTCAAGTGCTATTCTTGAATTTGTCTTACTAATGTTCAGTATTTCATGCCCTTCTTTGTCTTTCTTCAACCGCAGATTAAAGAGAGAACTTGTGCTGGAGAATGAACATTCCCTAGCTTTACAGCTCACTCCATCTACTCCCTTAAAATCAGTTTCGCCTTCTCATACCCTTTTTCACTTTCTCAGGTTTGYGCTGCTCATTTAACAGTGGCTGGCTGTGCATAAACAGAAAATCCATCATGCTCAGACCATATGGGCCAAAGAAACCCCAGGAACTTTCACCATGGCTTTATGTCAAGAGATGAAGAAGATGATCTATGCAGCTTGGGGGGAGGGGGGGTGGGGGGACAGGAAGGGGAAAGGGGGGGGGGGGTGGGGGGACAGGAAGGGGAAAAAAAACACAAGGCAGGATGGGATTATGGATCCAGAAAGCAAGTCACATATTCCTGTTAAGGGCACTCTGGTTTTCAGCTGTGGGGAGAGGGGACAGGAGAGAAGAGAGGTTGGAAAGTGTCTACAGGAGACTGAAGTAATACCTTCTACATCCTGAACAAATATGCAATGATGTTAGCTATTGAAGGAAGCCAGGAATACATTAGTCCAGAGGTCTTGCTCTCAAAGCCACACTACTATCATCTGCTATTGGAGCTTACTGCAAGCCATTTGCAATGTAGTGGCAAAACAAGACAAAACAGAGGTGGAAGGGGAAAGGTGCTTTTTGCCACACCTGCTGGGAATCATTGACAAACTAACTCATCTCAAGTGACCATGAACTCTTTCAAATTCTGTCACCCTTTAAGGAAATATCTGTACCATATACAGTGAGTCATTAAACATCCACATGTTGCTCTTTATACTAAAGGCATAGCTTACCTCTGGAAAAAAAAAGTGGGCTTAAGTTTTCAAAGCAAGCTGCTAGGAGGCTTTCATTACTCACCACCCTCCCATTTAGTTAAGACACAAGCAAAGGCTGGACTAACAGTTGCAAATATTGGTCAGCTCTCAGGAGCATCTAGCCTATAAGGATCTCACTAGACCTGCTGAGATAATTATTTCATTATTCAACCCACAAAAATCTAGCACAGTATCTCTAACATTACCCACTGTCCAGAACATAGAAAGATGATGCATTTATACACTCTCTGGGCCATCATGCAAGTATATGGGCAGTTATGCAACTGATACCCAGGATATATTAATTCAGTTGCCTATTCTTGAAAGTCTGATCTGTGACAGCTCATGGCCCTTTTCATTCTTGTACAAGATCCCCATATCACTATTCCAGTTGCTCATTCTGCTCACCGACTTATACAGTGAGGATATCTAAAGTAGTCCATGATAACTTGGAATATCTTACTGACTTCAAGGCAGTTTTACTGAATATATTGTAGCCACGACAACATTCACATATAGCTCTTCATGAAATGCCTTCTACTGCTGCCTCAATAGTGCCAAAACACTGCTTGGGCAGCCAAACAATAAACCACATCAATAAACTGATTAGAAATAATTCTTCTCCCCAAAATGGGTTTATTTTAGCTTAGATCACTTCACAAATTGGCCTACCTGACAATCACACATATGTTGTGTTGGCACAACTAGGAGTGGAATAGGGGCATGAAAATGAAAAAGCAGGGGGAAAACTTTAAGCCAGCATTACCACTATGAAAGAAACATGTGGAACCATAGCTTCAGCAAAGCTGTTCGGAACATTTCAAAAGCTGGCTGAGCATGAAGGATCCAATTCAGCATTGACATGATCCTTGTCCAAGGCACATGTTAGGCTACCATGCTGTTTTAGCAGGAATCCTACACTCTAGCTTTTGCACTTTTACTCTCAAAGTATCTATGATGATTTATACCTATATTTAGATCCTGAAATTTGTCTTTTAGACTGTAAATTCTTCAGAGCAAGTACCCGACTTTAAGACACTTCTGCAGGCTCTCTGTGATAAACAATGGTGTACAGTTGAGCTTAAGCACTTAAGACCCCTCAATAAAAGCAGCTTCATGAATGTAAATGGTGATTCTGCAAGTTTTTCCTCCTCAGTCTGAAATGATAATGTGCAAGAGACATTGGGAAAAAGATGACATTTGACCTCCAAGTTCCTGAGTTCTAAGTAGCTTTCCTTGCTACTTTGAGTCAGGTCCACCTTTGTGTCTGATGGAAGGCCATGACATGGCAAGGTATTTGGATGAATAAATAGTTCCTTTTCTGCCATAGCAATGGCGCAAACAGACTGGAGCAAATGCCAAAGGAAATTGTCATAAATCACAAATTGTTCAATTCCATTTATTTCCAAGCAAAGGTTTTGTAAGCTGGTTGGAAAGTGCCTCACTGACTAGCCAGCTTTCATTTTTGTGTTTTCTATTTAACACATGCCCTGAGGAGCTTTGCAGAAGATTTTCCAGCCTCTTAACTTCAGACCTTGTTCCTCCTCAGCTCTGAAAGACTATTCTTTCAGAAAACACCCCCTACACCCTGGCAGAATTCAAGTTACACTGGGAATTAGGAACATCAAGGGCAAGACCACGTCTCAGAACTCAGATTTTTTTTTCACCTGTGACTTTAGTGAGGAGTCATAGAGATTCCAGTCTGGAGAAACTTGCTTACCTTCAGGGGACTTATCCAGGATTCTGCAGGGTGAGCTGAGAAGGTGGAATACATGCGTTTTCAGAAAACCCTCTCCCATCTCACTGCACCTTCCAGCAGGGAAACAGTCTTTACAGCTCTGCTCTCACTGGTGCCCTAGGACAGTCTTTCCTATTGCAAACAGATATTTTAACTGTCATGCCCATAAATTGTCGTTCCACTTTAGACTGAGACACCAAACTGGGAACTTTCTGCCCTTTCCTTCACACCACAGAATAAAAGTTCTGTGCTAAACACTATGCAGACAACACCACAACCAAAATGAAATCCAGCTTGTTCTTTGACAGCTATCTTGGTTCTGTGAGCTACAATTACTAAAGTGCCTGGGGAAGGGGGAGRAGGAGGTTCTGCTACATCATTTGAGAAGCTGCACTCTTGGCCTGCTTTATAATGTACCCAGTTGGCAACACACTCCCGAGCGTGGCTCTAATTGCCTGGGGTGGCCAGCTAACAAAACTCCTGCAAACCTTGCTGGGTCCTGTCAACACTGCATCTCATCTGGTTTAATCTAAACCAGAAACTCACCCTCCATCCCTGGGAGGGGTCAGATATAGTTGTAAAGCATGAGAGTGCTGACAGGGTCTCCAGCAACATGCTCCTGTTGTATCATTATGTCCATATTCATTGCATCTCAGGCTCCTCCTGGATGATGTCTTGGTTCATTCTGATGCCAGAGACATTCTGAACACAGACCCAGGCTTCTTCCCAGTTTGCCCAATGCCAGTCTGCCTGATTCCTCCCCCTTAACTTCACAGTTATACCCATAAGAGTGCAAAACACTACCCAGTCAAAACAGTGGCATATTTGTCCTTCACATGCCTCATGTTTAAATGGCAAAAAGCAAGACAGAAAAAGTCCAACTCCTACCTGCTCTTTCTGGTCAGGTCTTCCTGATTTGTCAGCCCCACCAACTGGTGGGCAGATATAACAGGACAGAAATATTGCTTAGGCTAAGCAGAACCCTCCTGTCCCAAGTACAGGTCCATAAGAATTGTAGAAGAGCACCAGCTTTACTCACAGAAATACTCATACTCAGCAGATGAAATCTGACAATAGTATTTGCATGATAAGGGTAGGCAGTCCTCTGAGGACTAACAGTCTGTGCTAATGTCAGACCAAGAGAAGGCTCCGTGACTTAGAAGTTCATTTTGAGACTGTCTTATAAATAAGCTCACTGATTTCCTGCAAGCTATTCCTAACCCGGGATAATACACTAACAGTTCTATCTAAGGCAACAGCAGGGAAGCTAAGAGCTGGAAAAAGGATTTTTGCCTTTGATACAAATGTCCTGTGGCCCGGCAAAAATAAAGGACATACTGAACACTGTCTTAAAGGCCTCTGAAAAAAAATTTGATGCTAACTGAAGTTAACTCTGGAATCCTTGTTTAGACAGAGAGGCTGGAGGAAGAGAGAGAGAGCGCGCGCCAGGGGAGAAACTGATTTCCTGTCATTTCATTACTGCCAGAATCAAATAAGCAAAAAACTCACACATCAGGCTTTTATAATCATGAGATCTGAAAATGAATGAATACATGGGATTATTTTGTACTGACTTGACTTCAAGGCCTTTATAGTGACAGTTTCAGCCTTCTTTTGGAGACTATTATGTCAAAACTTGCCTTTTATTAATGCAAGAAAAAATCTCACCTAATCATAGGTCTCTACAGCTGGTACCTTAAGCAAAATATCCATCCAATTCAACATTACTCCCATCACTGTGCCCCCTGAGGTTTGAAAATGAATTACTATGAAGTAAGGGGAGTCTCAGAATTAGGTACAGAAGAGCTAAACTAAAATCCAGCTGCACTGAGGTGTAAGGTTTTGGTACTTAAACTGGACTTCACAGCATATGTCTATAGAGTTTTACACTTTAGCTTTCCCCTGTTTCCCCATCCAAACCAGGACCCAAATTACTGAAGTAGGCTGACTGGAAATAGAGGGTACCTTTGGTCAGCAGTGATCCACAGGACAGGTCATAGCCTACAGACATGGTTAACTCAAGGAGCACAGCTGTAACAGTGGAGGTCCCAAATCAAAGTCCTGCTGCTGAAGCAGGTGGTGAGCCAGCTAAAATTTGAGACATTCATGGTTTTGACTAAGGAGCAGTAGAACGATCTCCTATCCTTTTCTGTTGCAACCCAGCTCCGACACCCAGTCAGCCTGCTACCAGCATGATATAATCCAGCAGCATCTAATCGGCTGCTGCCACCCTCTGCCTTCCCCCACCCTCAACACTGGCGGATATGTCAGAGCAAAAACATCTCTGCATTTCTGATCTCCCTGGGGTCACATCTGTTTTGAGTCAGACCTTCCATTTGGTTCCAATCCACTGATTTCCTGCTACTGTCCATGAAAAAGAGAGTGCGACTCTGTGGCTTCCCCTGGGTGTAATGGTCTAATCTGTACCTTGTTGTGCACTGTAGAGGGGAGGGGGAATCAGTGCTACTTGGGAGCAGATTTCTCTTCCCTTATGATTGCATCCTGTTCTTATGCAAAGCACCTTTATTCTTGCTACCAGTGGCAGCCCCAGATGTCCTGGTGCCCTCCCTGTATCATCCATATTCCTCCGGCCTCCTAATTGAATCCTTCCGTGGCTGGGACAGGCTTTCCTCATTACGGTGAGCTGGATCCAATTCTACTCCCTCCCCTCCATCTCCAAATCTTTCCGTGCGAACAGAGTGCAGGCCCCACAAAGCTTCTGTGGGTGGATGACTGCACCAGTGAACTGCTCTTGCAGCTACTGTAATTCTGCTCATGAGGTTAACAGAGCAAGAAAGCCCCAGACAGGTACAAGGTCATGAAGGCATCTTCTCTGCCAAGATTCTGGCTAGCATCAAAATTCATTTTAGTTGCAAGTAACAATACCTATTTTTTTTATTCTATAGCTTTCAAAGTCATTTATCCAGAATATTAGGATTTTGCAGCTGGGGAAGTAGCCCAGGAGTACTCACAAGATCAGTGGCAGAGCCCAGGAGTAGAACAGGTCTCTTACATTCTCATCCAATGTATTATCCATGAAATCACATTGTTTCTATCTGTAGATCAGTACCTGTGAGCAAGGTTTCGCTGATGCCCTAAATGAGGCAGGGCAGCATGAACAGAACAAATTCTTTTTCACTCACTCACCCACTGAAAATCTGAACACTGGGGAAAGGAGTTTAGCCCCCTTATATTACTGTATCTCAGATAAGATTCCAAAAGATAGATAAGCTATTTTGCACAGTGCAATACATGCAGACCCCAGTTTGCTTCAAATGATCTAATTTTGAAAGAAGGAGCAATGAAGCAGGGTTAGCACAATGCCCCACTTAAGATGACCCTACTGCGAAGTAAGTTATATTAGCCTGGGCAGAGCACCACTCTAGGTGTTGGTTTCGGTACCTTAGCTGGCTCATTCGGAGCTAGATATGGTATTATTACATGGCACTGCACTGGATTGTGTAGGTACGATCAGGCTTGCACCAAGGTAAGCAAACGAAGGGTAAACTGAGGCACAAAGAAGTCGGCTGCATTGACTTACTCGAGGCTAGTTCTCAGCAGTGTTGGGAGAAGAACCAGTAATGCAGATTCCCCAAGAGCCATTGCTTTAACTACTAATCCACACTCTTCTATTGCACTAACTACATCTGTATTTCATCAGGGCCTAGATATTATTTTTAAAAATAACCAAAACCTTGGCAGGAGAGGGGAAACAACAGAACAAAACCTCTCATTTAGAGGCTTTTCAGTGTTTCAGGGAACGAGAGACAATGTTGTTATTACTAGAAAGGGTCTAAAGGCAATAATACAAGGAGTGATCTATAGGGTGCAAGTATGTTTGTTATGAAATAATTTGGATCCACAGAGGAATTCCATATGTGGCTTCCCCTCTGGTGACTAGAGGTTCCCACCTTGGCAATGATCCTGGAGTCCCATGCCTACAGGCTCAGCAGCATGGAAAGGGAGGGTGGACGCTGGAGGAGTAATGGGATCGTCAGCCGCCGAGGCTGCTGCTTGGCACGCCGACAATGTTTGTTTGCACCTCTTTGAAGATGAGAGATGAAAGTGGCGCCCACATGGGCTGCCTTTGATTAGCTTCTTATTTTTAACATTGCAGCTGCGATTATTTTTCTTTTTCTTGAAGCATTTCTTCCCCAGCACCAGAAACTCTGAGGTTTCCTTCTCTAGGGAGGTTCAACTTCAAGGAAACATAACAAAGAGAAGTGTGAATGTAAAGGAGACTGGACAACTCAGGGCCAAGGGGGACTTGTGTCATTTTATTTTTAATTTTACTTCCATTTTTTCCCCAATCCCCCATCCTCAGTGGGTCTCAGAAAGAAAATACTTGTTTACTTCTTTTTTAATAGGGAAAATAAATGAGTCCTGGGATTGTACAGAGCTGTCATGAAGAGGAAAATGTCTAATGGTTCAATTCCCAGCTCTGTCACTGAACCACTCTGGGATCTGGAGAAAAGTCAGTTCGCCCATCTGTAAAATGGGATTTATAATGCGTTGCTTCCCAGGGGTATTGAGGGAGTATGAGTAGCATTGATGGAATGCTTCATGCACCTTGGATAGAAGGGGCAACAGCACTGTGAAGTGCTGTCCTTAATAGATATTTAGAGGAGTTTCCTTCATTGTGGTACTTATCTGACCACAGCAGCCGAGTGCCTCACAGCTACTGATGGATTTTATTCTTATTGCCTCTCTACTTTGCACAATTGTTGCATGGGAAAATGAGGCAAATGGCAAATTGAGTGAAATAGATCCAGTCACATAGAGAATCTGTGGCAAAGCCAGGGACTAATCCTCCATTTCCTAAATTCCTGCCACAGCCATTAGATTTTCCTTCTAGTTGAATGAGTTCGCAATCTGGAGGCATGAAAGAAAACCACCCTCTCTTCTTCATACACTGGTCAGTCACACTGTGGCTCTCTTCCTACTGCATAAGGAGAAAGTGGTCTTGAAAAGGGAGTTAATGTTTGTTGTGCATTAGAGTACTTCCTCTACCATAAAATGTTTGTTTTTCCATGCATCTGATAGAGCAACTTTTGGCCAAGAATTTGGTCAGATAGTCAATTCAAAGCCATCCATAGTGAATACTCTGACTTTAACAGCATGACAACAGGAATTAATTTAGCTTGCTGTTCCTCATTTCGGGACCAACTTACAGAGATGGTAAATAGTTATATATACAAGCGATGATAAAAGAAATTGTTGGTAATCGACACTTCCTAAAGATAGCTTCACAAAGCTCTGCCACTCATAATAGCTCAAGTCTGGCTTCTGTCAGGGGCATTAAAAAAAATTTTAGGCAGACCCGATATCAACAATGCCAAAAAATGAGTTGGAAAAACCTGGAGTAGGGATAAGAGGAACAGCCAAGAAGGATAAAGCAACCAGCAGGTTCTCAATACTCATGCACTGAAACAAATCATGTTTATATTTATTTCTTTGTGTTAACTAAACTGTCAAGACATTTACCAGCCAAAGAGAAATGGGAGCACATGGATTGAGTGGGAAACTGTAGCATGCTTTCACAAATTCAGCCAATTCTGAGAACAAGATCTGTTCCCACCAAATAAAATCTACTAAACTTTTTAATAATTGAAAAAAGACGCTTCAGTCTAACCTAACTTAATCTATAGTCCTGGCATAGCCAGTCCAAAAAATTCATACTAATGCAGTCAATCTGTATAATCTACTGAGAACTCATCTTTATTACATTTCATCCACTCCCAGGAAAACAGGCAATCAGTTGTTCCAGCCCAACCTATTGCCCAAATAATCCCAATGCTGATACTCCTAAATACCCTGTTCAACCCAGCCCAATGTAAAAGGAGAAGACAGTCCTATCGGCTCCTCTTCAGCATAGTATGAAAACATAGTTTTTATTGGATAGCATGTAGTATATTCCAACTTCAAAATTCACCCCAGAGAAGCAACATACTCCAGTCAAAGTCCATCCAGTTTCAGAGACTACAACACATTAAACTGAGCCCTCCACAAATTTACTACAAGCCATATGACCATACCATACCTTTTAGCGATAGCAAAGACAAAATCTTTAGCTAGTTACAGTCAGGAAAGCAGGCAATTCAGTTGAAAGCTTATCTATATCACTCAAGAGGATCACGGGAGAGCCTTGGCCTGGATACCTGGGACCTTGGATTGATATAAAACTTACAGGAAAAATTAAAGGTGTCTATTCAAGAGACTAAAGTGGTTATTTTCAGAGGTTCGAAAGCCAGCCCTACAGCTTATTGATTAAGAAAAAGGTCTTTAGGTGGGGATGCGGTTTTTGCAGACAGAGCAACGCCAGGGCGCACACTCACCGGTTGCTGCAGGAGCCGTGGCGCGGGGCCGTTCCACCATTTTGTCCTGCTGGCTGCTGGGTGGCGCGTGCCCGCGTCCCTCGTGCCAGCCGGAGCCCTCCTCAGGTGTCACCAGGCTGGTGCGAAGCCTCAGGGCAGCGTTTTCAGAAGAAGTTTCTCCTCAGGCTGTCCCGAAGCAACGCAGAGGCGAGCTCTCCACAGGCCGCGGTGGGAAGGCGCTCCCTGAGGGAGCTGGACGCGCGCCTGAGGTAAACTGAGGAGAGCGTCCACAAGGAGGGCAAGATAACGGTTGCCCAAGGGTGCTGAAGGCCACACTAGGGACGAGGGGGGCTTTAAAAAGCTGGGATATCTCTCTTCTGCCTCAGCCGTTCCCTCACTGCCTGGCCTGGCCCAAGACAATCCCTGAGGGAGCCGGTTTGGGGCGCTTCAGCAGTCACAAAATGGCGGCCGGGGGGGGGGAGGAGAGAGAAGCAGTTCCCTCCTGGCTCACTGAGGTGCTAGTGTGGACCCAGCGTTGCTCCGATGGGGCTGGGTGCTGCCGTGAGGTTGAGGGGGCAGAGTGCCCGCAGCGGGGCGCAACGACACCTCAGCGCTGAGGAGGCGCCCAACCGACTGTCGAAAAAGGCGGGAAATGGGGCTGCCTCAGGCTGCCCCACCCTCACATGCTACTGGCTGCCCACTACCTGCCCTGCCAGGGAGGCAGCAACTCCTCAAAAACCTCCTTTCTGGTGCAAATCCTAGCCCTACCAGGGCAGCACTGCCAGGAGGGGCTTTTAAAGGCAGAGCAAGCCCCCGCCCTGCCCCAGCTGGCTCTTATTTAGGGGAGAAAGCTGAAAATGGGCCCTGCTCCACCTCAGAGAGGTAATGGGGCCTTGCTGGGTTTGGGGCAAGTCCTGCAGGAAGTTAACAGGTCTCTGAGTGCAATTCATTGTTTGTTTGCTTTTTCAGTAGAAAGTGACAGCAGTGAGGCACCAAAAGCAGTCCCAAGTGATGATAACATCTAGGAAGAAGGAATTGTAGAGAGAGCTGGGGCTTATTTCTGGAGCTGCCACTAGCTGCCAGTGTGATGCCAGGTAGGTCAGCACCCCTCTGCTCACCTGTAACATCTCTTAGTTTATTTTACTTCAGACTTTTCTACGGGCAGGTTTTTGGCAGCTCTGAGCAGCATGGGGCTGCTCTCTTAGTTGTGGCCACGTGGGCTATGAGGAGGTAAGTCACAGCAATGCTGGCTAGACTCCACATTTCACCCTTTTTTGGGTTCTTTTTGCACTGGGTAGGAGAGCCAGGAGCGCCAGCTCCCAGCCCATGTCCGGCCGCTCGGGCTGCGCCAGCCCCGGCAGCGTTAGCAGCGGAGCTGGCTGCCACATTGTGGCCTGTTCCCCAAAACGTCACATCTGGCTGATGTAAAACACACATGTTTTGACTGAAGCTTTTTCTTTAAAATGCTAACATTAAAGGAAGGTTTGCTTTGTAAAACTGAAACTGTAAAACTCATCTGAAACCCAATCTGGGGGATTAAAAGAACCACATGAAAAGGGATAAATATGACCTGGACATTTACTTCCTGTGCAGAAGTTCGCTGAACATGTGCCTCCCAGCCTGTCAGTATGAAACAAGAACTTCTGCTCTTGTTTTCAGAAAAAAAAGGGAAGTCAGAAGGGGAATTTTGGAAACTGACAACTCTTTTCTATCTTATAGCTAATTTCAAGGAGTTTGGTGTCTTTATAGCAGCATCTCATACACCTTAAAGACAGAAAGGGGACGCACAACTGCAAATAAGAAATTTGGTTATTAATGGCCAAACTATTCCTATTCATTTCATATGGTACAACAGGACTTGATCCCATTTTCAAATGGTACTTTGGGTAGAACTCCTTTGGATTTCAGTGGGAATAAGATCAGACCTAAAATTAGGGACCAAGTCCAAAGATTCTCTGATGTACAGAAGAAACACAGATGGATAGACAAACAGATCTTCAGTTAGTCAGAAAGTGGCTCATTTCCAAACAAACTAATGGAAGATATCTGTATCAGTATTGCCCATTTCAAGTATTAAAACTCACAGTAAGGTTCTAAAAATAAATCTCATGGTTTTTAAGCAAAAGTAGTTAAAATGTATGTATTTACAACTAGAGATTCTTGGTACTTGTTTCCTAGGTTTGAATCTTTGAGAGGATATATATTTTTTCAGATTTCCTTTGCTACTAAGTAACTGCTAGAAACTTTCTTTTAAACCAAAGCTGACACTGTAATTTATTATAGCCTGATGTCAGAGGATGAGATTTGAGAGAAAAATAAATGTAAGAGCAGGCAGTACTTTACTCTTATTCTCAGAATAACTTTGGTCTAATTTGAGGTCCCAGTAAACTGGAATTGCACAGGACAAAATGCACTGTAAGGTTAAATTTGGGATTTTCATTCTGTTTTGGCAAAAAAAAAAAAAAAATCCCTTTACCCTGGCCAAGTTCCCTAGAAGCCAGGTACATGATAACTTGGGATTACTCTTTTTTTTTTTTTTCTCCCCTCCATGGGGATGATGCTACCAAATGATACTGGAAGTGATGTTAGTGCCCATGAGTCATAATTTGGAGAAACAAAATAGGCATACATAGGGAGCATGGCACAGAAGCTAAAGATGGGCTTCAGATAGAAGAAGTTGGACTCTGCATGTGAATTGTTGTGGTACACCTYGTACCTCAGGTTTGGAACTGATGCAATAGTTGACCCTTGTGGATGCACATGCAGGATTCAATTTGAATCGGAGTTTGAAATTTGCTGTAGTTTGGGGTGTTGAATCCGGGGTTTGTCAGTTCAGTCCCATTGTCTTTTCAGATTTTTTCTTTTTTAGAGTGATAAAAATCTGGATTGTATGAGTATCTTGGATGCTGCTTCATATCCCTTCAGTAGACTAGTAGATACACCCCTGCATAAGGCATAGACACCCAGTGACCCCACACTAATTTTTTTCCCAAAAGACTCATATTAACTGGATCTGATCTTTGAGATGGGAAGTTCATCTATCCCATTTGAAACCAGTGATTTTTCTTCTTCCTGTTGAAGCCTTTCACAACCTCTGGTATTGGATAGAGCTGGTAAAAAGAAACCTTCTTTTTTTCCTTTATTCTGTCTAGTCCTGGCAGAACTGAAAAGCACTTTTATAGTTTAAAGCCAGAAACCAAACCAGAAAAGGTGAGTTGTGAAGTCATTTGTTCAATGGAGAAAGGCCAGTTCCTGAGTCCTTTCCGAATCAAAAGTGGACAATTCCTCAGTCAGTTCCAAGCCGGAAAGAGGCCATTTTATGAGCCAGAAAGCATCCATTTTCTGCGTCAGTCCTGAGCCAGAGAGGCTAGTGTCTGAGTCAGTTCCAGGGGGAATGTTTGGCATTTTTCCAAGCTGGGGAGTGTTGCTATCACAGCAATTGTTTGGTGGTGCCATCCCAATAAAGCTTCATTATGGTGTTCCTCTTTCTATAAACTTCAGTGCCCTCCAGTGTCCCCAGCAATCACTTATCTAATATTAGGATATTAAAAAATATGGAAAGATTTTAAAGAGACTTATTAAAATGCAATTAGCAGTGTGTACGACTTAAGCAGTGAGATTATTTTTAAAAATGACTTGATTGTGTGGAATGCCACGCACCTTACAGAGATAATAAAGCTGCCAATCAAGTCCATTTTCAAATTAGGAAATTTTCATTCTTTTTTACAGCCCCCTAAATGAATATTAAAACCGATTATTAACCTCTGAGTGTAGCAGCAGTCCCTAAGCCTACAAGCTCAAAAAACAGAGGTTTCATAACTGTTGGTAGCCTGGGCTTCATTCCCCATTTGGATTGAGAGCTCAGTGCTTATTTAAAGGGACAGTGTTCACCCTTTGAATAAGGAGATCTGAAAAGCCCGGGTGGGTTCCTTGTTTGAAAAGGGGCAAAGCTCCAGATCTTGACATTCCAACCTACAAGGCCGAAGCAAACTGACTGTAATGACCCTGTCTCGATATTACACAGGAAAGTGAGTTTTGCCATCAATAAACTGCAGATAAGACTGCCCCCTCATGTCCAATATGTGAATCCCACCAAATCTTTAGACTCTCTGGCATGTAACCTTCGTTTTTGCCTAAGCAAGTAAGAATGTGCAGAGCAGATGAATGCTAATGGCAGAATGCATACTTTTGTCCTACTCAGGTAGCTGTGCGCAGGTTCTCAGTGCATGTTATTATTTCCCTTGCTAAATGTAAAAACATGTCACTTACCTTTCTTTCCTTTTATTTATTTTTTGTTCCTACTGAGAGTCAATGAAGTGTGACACTTCTTGCTATTTGATTTAGCTGACGTTTTTATTTCACCCGTAAAAAAGATCTTTATCTGAGAAATTAAGTCACATCACCCTGACATGTTACTCCTTTTGCAGCTCTTTACTCTGTTGTCAAAGTGGATTTATTGATGCTTCCTAGATTTCTCTCCTCAAGCTTGCAAACTGGAAATTATGAATTCTCTGGAATTCAGCAAGCTATTTTTTTGACTTGGATGCTTTAGTTTGGACCAGATGTAAAGACTTGCTGGGGGTGGCTTAAGACAGGTAACTTTTTTGACTCCAAAGTAAGAGTACATCTTAGTATGTGCTTAACTTTATGCTTAAATTTACTCTTGCTGATCTCAGGACCACACACGTGCCTGAAGGTATGTACTTAGGTATTCTACCAGACTGGTGCCAGGCTTCTTGCCGCTTTTCAGGAGTTAAGAGTCCAGACTATCTAAATGAGGAGAATGTCACTGAGTTTAAGAGTGTCTAGGAAAGAAGTTATTTGACCAGTACGTATATCTCATGACTACAGCTCTCTCTGGAACCTAGCTATGGCACCTGGATCTACTTATGATTCGCATGGAAACTATCTACACATTTTTTCAAAGCAAATAATCTGCCTGGGTTGGATAATGGGGGTTAGGAAGATCACAAATTGAGTTAATAAAATGACAGCAAGAGCCAGGTCTTAAGTCTGGAATGAGTCACAAGTGAAACAAGTTTAGTGGCCAGGGTTCACCCTTGATCTTGAATTGGTATTTGTCTACATCAGTGCAKAACCACAAGTGATCCAGTATAATTCAGCATAACTGACAATCCAATGTCGACCATACTGTTGGGCTGGAGGAGGAGGAAAGATGTTACTGCATCTTCAGAGTCTTGTCACAGTTGACGAGAAATGCTGGAGAAACAGCAGCCACAGAGATGGAGTTAGGCTTGTCAGGTCTCTGGGCTGAAGACGCACCACCTGCACACTGAAGGTCTTGTACTGCTACTGAAGTTGGCAAGGTGCCTCTGTTCTACACCCCAGAGCCTGAAGCAATTAATTTTGTGGCTTGCCCATAAAGCTGGTCTGGGTGGGGAATGTACGGAGTAGTTTACTGTGCTTGTCAGGATGGCTGTATATTGGTGATGCTTGGGGAGTTTGAAGGCTAGAAGATAAAGATAGTCAATCAGGACTGAGGTACACCAGTAAAGACGTATGGAGACTTAGGGAAGTGTACTGTAGAACTGCATATAAGAGTCTTGAAAACAACTGATTTTTTTTCTTTTTCTGTTTCTACAAACAACAAGTTACTGCTAAGCAGAGTTTATGGTGATTAGAACCACAGTAGCAATGACAAAGAGAATTAAGGAGATGTAATGGACATATAATCTTTGGGTTCCTGAGATACTAAGTGTATTGTAATACCAGCACAGTAAATAACTCAGTTATTAATATATTCTAAAATTAGATCAAGCAAAAACAGCATTTACAAATACTGAGACAATTCCTGGCAGAGAAGAGAGATTACTGAAAAGGTTTGAGTAAGTGCTGTGAATGGGTGATTGCCAGGCTGGGAAGCAAGCCTCCAAAAGCATGGAGACTTTGTCCCAGAAGCTGCCTTGCATTCCTTGATTAGGATCAGCTTCAAGAAAAGCCTCATCGTGGGCGCTGACAGAGCCAGACATGAAAAGAACAAGCTCTACCTAAAGCCAAACCTGCCAGCTGCAGCTTTGACAGTAGGAATTGCGCTGCATGTCTGTACTCCAGGAACTTGCAGGGCAGAGTTACACAAATAGTAAAGAATCAGTCTGACATGCAGCAATTTAAATACATTAGACTAACCAACTGAAAAACTAACCTTGGGTTACTAGTAGCAGCTAATAGTGAGGTAAGTTCTGGATCCAAATATTCCTGAAAAAGGAAGAAGTGAAGAACCAGATGACCTAGAGGGTGCTTCTATGCTCTTTTCCATTCCAGATTTTCCATG
Source organism: Apteryx rowi (assembly GCF_003343035.1). Lineage (NCBI taxonomy): Eukaryota > Metazoa > Chordata > Aves > Apterygiformes > Apterygidae > Apteryx > Apteryx rowi. Next base: position 1,373,222 of record NW_020450307.1, on the reverse strand, counting down.
TCTATTTTTAAGAATGGAAATCTGGATATTTTTTTTATTGCTAGAAAAGGGGAGAGGGAAGAATAACTAAAGCAACTGACTCCATTCCTAGAAAAGAGAGACTCCAAAACCTGGGATCTTGCCACCCTTTCTAAGCTTTCCTAACCCAAGCTGTGTTGCAGAATCCCTACAACTCCTCCAGGCTTGCCTAGTTCCATCTCAGCAGTCCCCTCCAGGTGTCAGCCTTGTACTTAGCATGAGATTTTCTTCCCTCAGCCCAACCTGAAGTGCTGCATGCAGTGGAGATCCTTGACAAGAGATCATCAGACTTTTTAATATTAAATGCATTCCCTAATTTGATTTCAGAAAAAATGCTGAACTATCATACCCCTACCATACTCCCTTGCAATTGCAAAACTGTCTCAATGCCATTGTGTAAGGGAGGGGATCTAAATGGGCCCATTAGCTTTCTACAAACTGTATCTGCCAAGAGAACTCTGAACAACTGCCAGCCCAAAAACACTTCGGCAGCCAGGACTTTCACTCAAGTTTTCTTTTTTTAGGATGTAATTGACATGACTGGCCTTTCTTTGGCCTTAATTCCTAACGACTTCCCAAGATACTAAAAGCTTCTGCTCTCCTCTGTACTTTTGCACATAAATCAGTGCTATGCAAAAATTTTTCTCAATTGGATTTTCTGGTGGTAGAGCCACTGGAAGCTAGAACGAAGTCAAGTGTGTGCAGGCCTACTGCATCACCTAACCCTGCTCTGACTTCAGGATTAAGATTGCTGGCAGTGCTTTTGGTTGGTTTAGGACCAGCACTGTGTGGGGAAAGGCATCAAATAGGGATAAATAAGCATTAGCAGATGCATTTGTAGCTGTAGGATGGGAAAGATAGTGAGTCTGGATGTCAGAAGTAGGATTCCCTTCAGGATGTTGCTGATGTTTAGGATATTCGCTCAGAAAATTGCTACAGATCCTTAGTCAGGTCAAGTTTGTGATATATTATTAAAACTGCATGTGTGGGCAAGAACAGTGAAATCAATTGATATAGGTGTGAGGGGGGGAGTCATGTCAAGAAAGAGATGTGGCATGGGTAGAAGCTTGCTTAATACAATGTTTAGTTGAAACTTAACTGTCTTTCACTTTTGTGAGTAGAAATTAGCATCTCAATAGAGTCTGAGCTAGTGGGTTTTGAGAAGACATCCACTGAAAAACTGGGCTGAGCTCAGGTGTTTAATCCTTGCAGTGTAGGCCACTGCAGAGCTATCAGGTAGCAAGAGTTTTCAGTAACTACTGAGCTCGGAAGGCTTCARATATAAGCTGCTGATGGGTAAAAAGGTCTATATCCCATTAACTGTCCTGACGCAGCCAGCAAACATAATAATACAATTTCCTACAAGGTCATTCAAAAAGCCTGAGTATTTGAAGATTTTTATAGCTGTTAGGAGAAGGTTTGTCATGAAAGCACAGTTCTGGGTGTCAGGTGTCACAAGTTTTCACTATGGACTTTGAGCATGAGCTCTGGCAAACTGGCTTACCTCAGCACCTCGTTTTCCAAACTGCTGCATGTAACATTAACTGATCGGAGTTGGATTAACTGCATTATAAATGTAAGGACACTAAAAAGAGCTAAGAAAATTCAGAAAGGGAAAGAGAACTCTGTCACCTCTGGCAGTTTCGACACAAAAAGTCCATTTGGTCACATCTGGTTGATCAGCAACTTTCACCACTCTCATCAGGAATGGCTCTGTTCCACCTGCATCGGTTCTCTCCTTTCTGTGGCTGTCAACTATTTCTCATGTAAAGGTCCCGTTCCTCTTTCAAAATTACCTGTATTAAGGCAAATCATGTGTTCTCTTACTTTCTTTGTTGAAAGTCATTTACATAAAGAAGCACAGAATTGAGATTATAGATAACTGTGGGAGGAATGCAGAAATACAGATGAGACTGGAAATTTGGGTGGGCCCCAATTTATGGTGCACAGCCAAAGATCAAAGGTCTGATGTCATAGTAAGTCATTTATATTGCAAATGATTGAAAATAATTGAAACCCATATACATTAGATTTTGCCCTGTACATCCATTTGACATATTTTAAGTAGACAAAAAATAGATTTTACATAAATCTTCAGTAAATGTACTTTAAAAAGCTAAGCAGACAGCACAATGAAACCATTTAAAAAAGTCTATTGGTCTTATACCTGAGCTCCTGCTTCAGTGTGCATGGTTCAAAAATTGCAAAATACCCCACCCCAGACTGTCTGCCCAGTCCTCAGAAGAGAAGGAAAAAAACAAAGAAGAAATCCCAAATGAAACTGCTTTTGAATAGATTCAGCTGAAGCAGTCATTCACATTATTCCAGATCTTGCAGGAATAGTTGCTATGGTTTACTCAAACTACCTATAGCTTTGCCTTTGAAGGAATTTATTTCTAATCTCCTGTGTAAATACTTGTGTTTGTATTCAGTATTTGGGATCTGTCACACAATGACACTTGCAATTTTAAGGACATGAAGTTAACTCTCTAGCACAACTCCCAATTTGTGCTTTAGTCCTTCAGTTTAGGACAGTCTGTGCTGACAGAAGTTCACCCTCTCCTATGCTGGGAGTTACTGCACAGTATAGCAAAAAAAAAGTCTCTGAATCCCAGCTCCAGCACACTGTACGAGGCAGCAAATTCCTCTGGAAGTGTCCTGCCACGTCTTCGTCACGAATTAGCTCTGGGGACTGACTAGGTACCTCTGAGAATCACCGGCGGAATTCCTTCCCAGGCTCTGCTGTGGCTGGTCCAGAAAGACTGGGGAAGTGAGTCGCAGATGGTTTGAGGTGACTCTGCCAAACAAAACAGAACGAAGTTGATTTTTGCATTCTCTATTACATGATGCAAACGTTTAACTGTTCCCACAGGTACCGATCAAACAAGAAGGTGGAGATGTCACACGCTGCACACTGCTGTGCTTTGTACTCTGATTTCCGGTTTCTAAGGGCAAGGCTTCTGTATATAAAGACATTCAGAATGACTAACTCCACTAACATAAATCCTCCARCCATGCAGCCTATCTGCTCCTAATTCTGCAAGCTAAAACAAGTGGTTGATAATGCATGTTAGCCATGCCATGCCTGTCCGTTAGCTGGCATTTTCCTTGGACCTGGATCACACAAAACAGGGAAAACATTTCCCCAGCGCACTGCTCTGGTGTTATTGTGGGCAAGGTTTTTTGCCTCAATAGGTGAGAACTGGCAGCTACACCAGCAGGAAGCTGTAAGAGAGAATGCTATAGCTGTGCTGCTTGCTCATTAAAACAAGAATCGTTTGGGCTCAGGGACTCCCAGTCAACAGAGGCGCCAGGAAAGGTGTCTTGCTCCTGTGGCTCCCACCTGCTTTCCGAGGCTATTCACAGGGCAGAGACAAAGACAGCAGTCAGGGTCAGCCGCCCGCAGGGGCTCGAAGGGGCCTTTGGTCACCACTGTTGGTTTCCCAATTACTGCAAGAAATTTTTAGTTCCCAGCAGAGCCCCCAGCCAGGCCCATCCCACTGCATGCGAGGGGCTGGGATTGCTGGGCGGCAGCTGGGATGGCACCACACCTGGGGGCTGACTCCAGCTGTTTCAAAGAAATTGAATCTAACCAGCCCCAAGTTCCTTGCCTCTTCTGGTTGCATCCTGTCCTACTGACACTCAGCATCTGTCTGGTGGTAAAGCCAGTGGCAGCAGTGACTATTTCTAGTGTGTCAAGGAAATATGGCCAAAGCTTTTTTTGAAACAGCTTCTTGGGCTGAAAAGACACAGAATGAGAGGCAGTGAGGACTTCAGAGGGGGCTCTGCAAAAGCCAAACATGTAAAAAATGTGTCTTTTCTTGGGTTTGCTGAGAGCTTAAAAGCCAGATCAATGTTCTAGTCAGTTTTGAAAGAGCTAAGCGGTAAGGACATGAACCAAAATGAACATGGAAACTCTGCCCCTTTAAGAATCAGGGCTAAACCATCTCAGGTGGATTAAAAATTAGGTAATTGGCTTTTTAGGATCATGGGAAAATTACTTCAAAWTTTTCAGGTGCTATGATGCAGCCTTAGCTGTTTCAAGTAAGGGGATTAGGAGGAGTGTTATTGTGAGAACAATGGACTAAGTGATCTTTCCAGGTACTTTATCATAGGTRGAATCTGCTTATTTTGTTTAAGGGAAGCTTTTCTGTAGTAGTTGCTATGTATCAGTAATTTTTTACATTGATAATTTGTAAATGAAATATCTAAGCTGAATAATGTTTGTGATCCCGTTATAAAACTACTGCAGAGCTGATAGGAGATTGGGCTCATCAGCATTTAAAGTAAAAAATGGGAAGATGCACAACCACTTTTTTTTTTTTCTTCTCCTCCCTCGTTCCCTTTCCCTGAGGGTTCGGTATGCAACACCCACTACTCCAGGTTTGTGATGGAAATGTAGACCTGGACTGGTACTTTACAGTCTAACCTGGAAAAGCAGCAGAACGCTACCAGCCTCCCAGACGGTGCTGGGACTGGGGCTTGCAGGCTCTAAGACAAGCCTGCGTGCGCTCTCTGCCCATCTGCTTAGAAAGGGGCTGACAAAAAGGTCTGGTGAGATGGATGATCTGTACTGGGGAGCTCACGGTGAAGGTCCTTGATTGCTTTTATTCTATTACTTTTTCCCTCATCTGTGTACACAAAGCGCTATGTATGGTAGGTATTACTGAGGAGGGGAAGAAGTAATTATTGCAAATGTTCCTGTGGTTGTGGTGAAAGCTTCTTTAAAGAGGAAGGAGAAAGATGAGTACTGTAAAACACTGACTCTTTTTTGTTTGTTTTGTGAATGGGTTTTCAACTGTAGCTAGGAAAATGAAATATTACTAATGTTATTCCTTCAAGGGAGCAGCATCTCCTTTTCTGTGATATAGTACCTGTTTAATTGAAGGCTCAGACAGTTTTAATCTACAAAGAGAAATAAATAACTGAAGGGTGTCCTGCTCCTTTAGGCAGCTACATTCAAGATGTGCTTTATTTTGCACACAGGGAAAGGAAGGTTCTGCTCAGGTATGAAAAAATAAGTTGATTGAAAGGATGCAGACTGCTTTTGAGCACAGCCCCAGGGACATGGTGATAACAGATCTTTTTTCCTGCTAAATATATTTATAATGAGCTGCAACACAGTGAATCTAATGTTTTTGTATTGCTCAGACTGTTCTGCAGGGTACATTCGTTTCTGTGTCAGGAGTGGGAGAAGGGAAAATACAATCACCTTCCTTATGCTCAAAGTAAAAGAGAAACTTGATGTGAAAAAGACTCTCACTGAATAAGGGTGAGAGATGCAACTCATTAATTATTGGCAAAACCAGGCCAGATTCTGACCACACTGACATGCTATCATTCATTAAATCCTCTGGCTTTTTACTGATCTACCTAAGACTACAAATAGGCCCAAGTATTTCATGTTTTTCAGTACCCACAGTTGTTGTTTTTTTAATCATAAAGTTATATTTAGATGCCCATTGATGCTGTTTTTCATCCCTGAGTGTTTTTGGGAGGGTGAACAGCTGATCATTACAGAGTTTGCTTGTACCCATGAGCACACTTAACCTAGAGCAGCAAACAGTTAYTGTATCACATTTTGTTTTGTGCCTATGGGCACACTTAGCTCAATATACATGATGGCTGGTACCACAGTATTGCATTTGTCTTCACCCATGGGCACTCTGAACTGCCAGTGCGAGGGAACTGGTGAATTAACTAGCTGCACRCCCACTGGTGTAGTTACTTGAAGGGCAAAATTGCTAATTGCTTAACTTAAATCAAATTATAATGCCAAGTAACAGAGGGAAAGTGCTGCAAGAATCCCAGTTCTTGCAGAGAGAGGATAATCGCATTTGTTTAATTCTAGGCTTGTTTGTGGCCAAAACTGAGGAACAAGCTCTGGGAGCAGAAGTCTCCATTGCGAATAATTGTTCTTCTTTCTCTGCCTGTTTTGCAGGCAGCAAGCTGCAGCGAGCTCATTGCTCTCTCCAAGCTCTTACCTGCATGAAATCTAGTTCAGGGTTGATGCTTACTTTGCTCGTTAGTGAAATTACCACCAGATGCTTTGCTAGATAGAGGTCACTTTGGCTGAACACCGTGGCAACCTCTTCAAATGGTGTGATTGCTAAACTATAGCTTTGACTTGAAATGGTGCAGTAGGTAATGTTGACATGCTGCAATTACCACTCAGTCCTTGCAGCGTGTTCAAACAACACTGGCTGCCTCAGTGCTGACTCGGCAACATCGAAACTGGGTTTGGGATGCGCATTGTGGATGGGCAGAAAAAGCAAGAATTCCAGGGGAACGCCTATGTGAAGCATTAGCTCATCTCGTTAGCCTCACTGTGCCTAGCCAGGCCCTCTCAGAACTCCGCTGGAGCTTTTAATGGTAATTAAATGATAAGGCTGAGTCTGAAGTTACCTGGGCAGAGATGGGCTTGGTTTCAGTGGTGCTGGGAGCCAGCTTCTGCAACTGAAGAAATCTTAAGCAGGAATCTTAAGTACTAAGCAGAACTACAAATTAACACAAAGGACTGAATTAAACTTTCCTGGCAGTAGGAGTGTTTGTCTTTAGCAATAAGATTTTTTTTTTAACCTGTGCAAGGAAGCCCAAGCCTGATGGGTGCTGGAAACATGGGACACGTGGATTCGATGAGGGATCAGGTGAGGAGGAAGGGAGGGGAAGGAGAAAGTAGGATAACTTGCCTTATGATAGGGTGGTACAGCCCCGGTTGAGTCACGGTGTTGGGGCTGGAGCTTAGCTGCTCCTTAGTGACTGTAGCTTAGGAAAATGTACATAAACAGGCTTTTCTGCATAGGGTTCTTTTTTTCTTTCTTTTTTAGGGTCAGAAAGGTGGCAGCTCAAGCCCCCCTTAGCTGTTGCGCAGTTCGGAGGTTTACAACGCTGTATATCGGGCTCCAACCATCGAGTGTCTCGGGTAAGGAGGGGCCGGGCGGGCGGACTAGCCGTGCTGCGGCCACGGCTCCCCGCGCACCGGGGGCAGCGCGCCCTGCTGGCGGCCGGGCGGCTCTGGGGCTGCGGGGACACCGGGCCGCCCCCGGGCCGGCAGCGGGGAGGCTCC
>NW_020450307.1:1308090-1365503 GCF_003343035.1 Apteryx rowi | reverse complement strand
GGGGTCCCGTCCCTGCGCTGCCCCGCGGCGGGCAGGGCCCGGCTCGTCCCGTCCCATCCCGTCCCGCCGGGTGGCGCCGGGGCCGGCGTGGCCCCGCGGCGAGCCCGGGGCTTTAGCACCCGCGGATGACGCGTCTCCGAGTGCCCCGCAGAGAAATAAGCACAGATGCGTCTGTGCCCCGAGGCCAGGAAGGCAAAACAAAGGGGAACGTAACGTCTCAGCTTGTGCCTGTTTTTCCCGCTTTCAGCAAGTCACAGCAAAGATGTCGGAGTATATCCGGGTGACGGAGGACGAGAACGACGAGCCCATCGAGATCCCCTCGGAGGACGATGGCACCGTGCTGCTCTCCACCGTGACGGCCCAGTTCCCGGGCGCCTGCGGGCTGCGCTACAGGAACCCGGTGTCCCAGTGCATGCGGGGGGTGCGGCTGGTGGAGGGCATCCTGCACGCCCCGGAGGCCGGCTGGGGAAACCTGGTCTATGTTGTGAACTATCCCAAAGGTCTGTCTGGGTTCCGTCAAACTCTTTCGTAGAAGCGGGCTTTTACAGCTAAGAGGTTCATGTGTTTCACTGGTCATTTAACACAGCAACAATATTGCATTGTGCTGAACTCTGTGGTTTAAAAAAAAAAAAAAAAGTGAGTTTAGTCACATATTCACTCTGCAAGACAAATTTGACTTCATCAAGCTTTCAGGTGTGAGGTAAGTTTTTAACTCTATAGCTGTACAAAGGACTTTAATGACAAAGCTTTGTCATTATACTTGGAGAAGTTTATAGTCATATAGAGTTCTTCTGAAGACTGCTGTGTACTGAGATCTCTGCGCACTCACAGATGCTTCTCCTCATGGCATAGTTTGGGTCAAAAGAACCATTTAAAACAGAAATCTTTGGGGGAAAAGGGAACCTTTAATTTAAAAAAAAAAAAAAAAAGGAAATAGCCTAAGGAAGTTAGTTTTTAATTAAATGCTTTTGTTAAAAGTTCCTGTCTTCCCCATGTGCTCTTAGGAATATGCTGTTGGATAGTACTTCAGTAAACCAATCCAAAACAAACCCAATCAAATTGTATTTTGGAGGAGGACTTGAATGTCAGCTGTTCTTGCTTCTTTCCTTGAAGACAGTTGGACGTGGATTATAATACTGAGTAGCAGCAGCTAGCATGTATTCCTGTGCAGTTTATACTTTTTTTACAGCATGTTCAATGTTTTTATACCATGCTATTCATGATCAGTGGAAGTAGCTTTCTCTTGAGAGTTGTGAAGATAATTTCTAATGTGCATCTTTATGTTCAGATAATAAGAGAAAAATGGATGAAACAGATGCATCATCAGCCGTGAAAGTGAAACGAGCAGTACAGAAGACTTCAGATTTAATAGTCTTAGGTCTTCCCTGGAAAACCACTGAACAAGACTTAAAGGAGTATTTCAGTACATTTGGAGAAGTTCTAATGGTGCAGGTAAAATTCTTTTGCAATTCAAGTAAAAAGAGACATTATCTAAAATTTAGTCTTCTGAAGAAGCCAGTAGAAGACAAACAGCAGTATAAACTCAGAGCAATCTGAAGCTGCGCACCTCTGTTTCTGGGTGGTATTTTGTTCCATGAGCTTTGTAGCTCTAGGCTTGAGTAGGCACAAGTAGTCATGAATATTACTGATTGGGGCAGCGGTAATTCATATAGATCTCCTTAATGGGTCCAGAGTTTAAGAGAGTTTTAATTTATTAGTTTTTAATTTTTGCAGCTGAATATGCGTGTTTTATATATATATATATATGTTAAAGAATTGAAGATGCTGCGGTCAGTGTTTTACAAGACTGATAAATCAGGGCGGTTTTAAACTTCAAAAGAACACTTTACTAAACTCATTCAGTAGCAGCATGCTTCATGCTAATGGGTACTTTATTATCACTGCGTAGTCACTACATACACAAGACTTAGTCTTCAGTGCTCATATCCTACCTGAGCCATGAGCATGCGGTGTCATGGAGCTGGTGCTGTTTTGTCAGCACTGATGGCTGGGGACCCTGAGGGCCTTAGCTGCTGAGGTCGACACAGCCAGGCTTGAACTCTTTGGGAGAAATGAGAACTGAAGCAGGCTTGTTTTCTTCTGTCTTTCTCTTCATACTTGATGTTTTTATGCTATTTGCATCCCTCCCAAAAGGGGGCTCTCATCTGGTCCTGMTAACTTCTCATTTATCTTTTGTTACTTGGATCCTCCTAAGTGAACTAAACAGGCCTTTGCACCTTTGGTGGTCACACTGCTTACCTGTTAATTCAAAATGCTTATACAATGTGTCTGGCTATGCCATCGCAGTGTTACAAAATACCTGCTATTATTTGTGCTATTTTAATATGCTTATATTTGGGTTCAAGACAAGCTAATATTAATTATATCCTGATTAGGGCACTCTTAATTTATAGGTATCACATGTCTCTGCTTTAGCTACATGATACTGAGGTCATTTTTCGAAGAAATGGCAGGCCTGTACAATGAGATAAACAAAACTTTGTGCACTGTTTTCAGTGGTCTTAACATCAAGGTTGATACAGATGGCTGGTAAATAGCATGTAGTACGTCAAAATATATGTCCCCAATGCTGCTGTGATCTTCTAAAGTGTCTTTTTTTTTTTCCTTTAGGTTAAGAAGGATATTAAAACTGGTCACTCGAAAGGTTTTGGGTTTGTTCGGTTTACGGATTATGAAACCCAGGTGAAAGTAATGTCTCAGCGACACATGATAGATGGAAGATGGTGTGACTGTAAACTTCCCAATTCTAAGGTACTTTAGTTTTATTTTACATACTCAAAAGGGCACTTTTACAGCAACTGCATTAAGTGAGCAGATGAATAATCCACTTTTGGATGTGGGTTTTTAGTTCATGGATGGACAGGACAGGTGAGAACAAGCGGGTGGGTGAAGAGGAGGGAGTGAAATAGAAGTGTTGGGAAAATAGCTGGTTATATTGSGGAATAAGTACAGTAGAAAACCTGAAAATAATGTGATATTTTAATGTCCAGCAATACCTGCTTAATCTGTCTGCTACAAGAATAAGTGGAGAATAAAGCAGGCAGGATAAATAAATTGATCAAGATCAGAATGAATATTTGGTTGAACTGGAAATGGAACCCAGAACTTCTGTGTGTATACTTCCTGCGTACATATGCAGATACAGTCTGTACTGAAAAATGACGTGGTCCCATTTTGCAGTACATACTTCTGCTTCTAGAATAGCCTTGTAACTGTTCTTGCTGTTACTCCTGCATCTGTTTCCCTGCTGCCCCTCTCCATCGGTATCAGGGTATGAGAATGCTCTCTGAACATAACTTTCTAACTCTAAAACTTAGAAACTCTTAAGTTTCTAAATCTTCAGTCCTCAGAACAGGCTAGATTAAAAGGGACGTTTATGATAAAGTAACTTGGTCATATTTATTTCTCAAAGAAAATTGAGATTTTTTTTTTCCATTCGTTAATTATACTCCCCCCCTCCTCCCCACCCTCAATTCAATTCAGCAAAGCCCCGACGAACCTTTGCGTAGCAGAAAAGTGTTCGTTGGGCGCTGCACTGAGGACATAACTGCGGATGAGCTCCAGCAGTTCTTTGCCCAGTATGGAGAAGTGGTAGATGTCTTCATTCCTAAACCCTTCCGAGCTTTTGCTTTTGTTACATTTGCCGATGATCAGGTAAGTGTTAAAATATTTTAGCCTCATATGTAGACAACTTATTTTTAAAATGTTTCAGTAGCTTGATGAAGCATTATTTCTGGAATTAAACGTGGAACACTTATTTGTCCACTGTCTTGAGAATTCCAGTGGTATTAGCTTGGTTTGATTTACTTGAATTGTTTAAGGTTGCACTTTTCAGATGCCATTGTACATACAGGTTTTTATACTGCAGTTACTGCAGTAGTGAACAAGAAGATAAATCACTTCAAATTGGAATAAGTATGCATATACTTCCTTTGCAGGTTAACTATCTGCTCAGAATCGTGTGTGTGTGTGTGCTTTATTATTATTATTGGTTTGACAGTACTAATACTAGGGGAGAAAAAAAGTCTAACCTATATTTAATTAATCCCTTATTTTTTATAGGTTGCCCAGTCTCTATGTGGAGAGGACTTGATCATTAAAGGAATCAGCGTACATATATCCAATGCTGAACCTAAGCACAATAGCAATAGACAGTTAGAAAGAGGTGGAAGATTTGGTGGTAATCCGGGAGGCTTTGGGAACCAGGGGGGGTTTGGCAACAGCAGAGGAGGTGGGGGAGGGCTGGGTAACAACCAAGGCAGTAACATGGGGGGCGGTATGAACTTTGGGGCCTTTAGCATCAATCCTGCCATGATGGCAGCAGCGCAGGCGGCGCTGCAGAGCAGCTGGGGCATGATGGGCATGCTGGCCAGTCAGCAGAACCAGTCTGGGCCGTCGGGAAACAACCAGCCTCAAGGCAACATGCAGCGGGAGCAGAACCAGGGCTTTAGTTCAGGAAACAATTCTTACGGCGGTTCCAACTCCGGGGCAGCGATAGGCTGGGGTTCAGCGTCGAATGCAGGCTCTAGCAGCGGGTTTAACGGAGGCTTTGGTTCGAGTATGGATTCCAAGTCGTCAGGCTGGGGAATGTAGACACGGTGGGCTCTGATACTGACTCTGTGGTGGGAAATCAAAATTTTCTAACTCATGGTAAGTATACTGTAAATTACATATATACTAAAATTTTCCAAATCAATTTGTTCAATGTGCAGTATATTCAACAGTATTTTTGACATTTTTCTTTTGTAAAAAGAAAGGTTAAAGGAATTTTATAAGTTTTGTTACATAATTTGTTGGAATACTGAATGTTTGGAAGTGGACTGCTGTTTGCCTGATGGGTAAACTAACACTACAATTGATAGGAAAGGTTTCTCCTGTAATATTTTATCCCTTGTTTCCTGGCTATCTGAATTCTTTGCATGTTCAAAATGGAAACCATTGGTCAGAAACAGCATTCTCTCCCTCTTGTTTTTAATTTGATCCCACCATAAGAATCTCCAAATGCCCCGGTTGGAGAACACAGTGTCGTTTTTCTGTTTTTTTTTTTTTTYTTTTCCTTTTTTTTTTTTTTTTTAACACTGTCTCCCCTCATACTAAAGTACGATATGAAGGCTTCATTTAATCTCCGCAGTTCATCTCATTTCAAATGTGTATGGAAGAAGCACTTCATTGAAAGCAGTGCTGTAAATATTCTGCCTTAGGAATACTTCTGTCTACATGCTTTCTCATCCAAGAATACTTCATCACACTGCACATGCTGCGTCTTAGACGGTGGGTGTTCCATTTTTATCCGCTACTCTTTATTTCATGGAGTCGTATCAACGCTATGAACGCAAGGCTGTGAGATGGAACCAGAAGGCTGTTTGAACTTTTGAAACCTTGTGTGGGATTGATGGTGGTGCCGAGGCATGAGAGGGCTGGTATGTGCGAGATAAAGGAGAGAGCGCATGCAGAGACCTGGTGGTGCATTATGGGATTTTATTTTACTTGGCGAGATGTCTCTCAATCCTGTGGCTTTGGTGAGAGAGTGTGCAGAGAGCAATGATAGCAAATAAAGTACGAGTGTTTATTGCATTCAAAGGACATCCATATGTGGAAGACTTTAAGTGGGTTTTATACCTAGTTAATCAATTAGTTGAATGTGTTACGTGAAATGAATATTTGTATTTTTTTTCCCTTATGTCAACTGCTGTGAATGCTGTATGGTGTGTGTTTTTTTTCTGTTAATGATATGTAAGTGTGGTAATGTGAACTGAAGATGATGGGGTTTGTGATGAGAACATTGAGCTTGTGGTGTGCTTTGCAGTAGCTCTTGTAGCAGAGATCACTGGCGAGCTCAGTGTGCCTCCTAAGGGTGGAAGTTCCACTGTCTGTAAGATATCCATAAGAATGCTGTTTGCTGCAGTTCTGTGTTTGGATGCTTTTTATAAGATTTGTCATTGTAGGAAATTCTTAAATAAAACTGATTTAAGTAATATGTGTCTTTGTTTTGCAGCCCTGAATGCAAAGAATTCATAGCAGTTAATTAATTTTACCCTTTTGAGATGAACTTCTGTAAAGTTTTTTTGCAGTAATTCAGTTTGTTTCAGATAAGCATGCTTTAAAAGTTGACAAGTCAAACGGAGCCACTACTCATCATGTACCTGACACCCAACTTTAATCCACTGTATTTTTGCATTGTTCAGTGATATGTATATATCTAAAATCCAGGTCCCACAAGTTTGGGTGTCTGCACCTAGAATGGTAAGCAGTTCCCTCCAGATTACATCTTTACCAAGGAAAGTGTGTTTTGGGGGGCCTTTTTTTTTTTGTGTGGAGATGGGGTGGGGTTTCTTAATGAGAGGGGAAAGCAAACACTTATTGTCAGATATATTTTTGTCCAGAGCATCTCCCTTGGGGACATATGTTTAAAGAACAGAAACCTATGACTTTATTTTTAGACCAGTCCACTCAAGGGAAGTTTGGTTCTGCTGCATTTGTAGCCCAGAACAAAGTGATAAACCCGTGTTTAAACCTAGGCATGGGAAAGAATTTTTCAGCTGAATAAAGCATTAGCTAATGTATATAGACTTTGATAGAAATCTTGTCTGCATTTGTAATAAACTTAAGTTTTTAGAAGTTTCAAATAAGCTGTTTCTTCTCAGAGCAGGATATTTTAGTAGAAACTGTAGGCAAGAGTACTTCCACTGATGGTGGGATCTTGAATAGTTTAGCCTACTTGGACTTGAAACCCTTTGAAGCTTGATCAATATTTTTATACACCATACTACTATGCTGTAGCTATGCAAGTTTTGAGTATGGATATTTACACAGTTTATTTAAACGTGACTATTAAACTTTTCAAGTCAGATCTCGATTACTGCATATTATATTACGGCTTGTGAATAGAAGACCATCTAAACAGTGGCTAAAACTGCACTACTGTTAGTTTTCCACTTGAATTGCAGTATTAAAAAAAATCAGCTGGGTCTCAATGTACATCTTAAAGGGTATAAAGAGGGGTTGTAAACACTCAGGCTGAAAAAATAATCCCACACTTGTTGTTCATATCCCACTGCAAAAAGTTGCTTGGATTTTTTTTCTGCACCTAAGTCAGAATAATTTCCAAACTCTGTACCATCTGTGAATTTTGCATTTTAGCACTTGCACTATTACCAGCTACTTCTGCTGAGTAACACTTAAAAATGGTATTCTGGGACCTCCAAAGAGTAACTGTGACATCCCTGCAAGGAACTTTATGGTAAGTTTTTGTGATTAGCATGGCTTTAATTTTATTTAAATTGTCTAAGTCCAGGTTTAGGTCTTAACAGGTTGGTTGGCAACACTGAGTAGTCTTTGCTAATAATTTAGCCTTCCCTGACCCTCAAACAAAATTCCTGAAAGTTTTAGAAGTATTTTCAAATTTTAGTAATATTTAACTGCTTTGCATACTCTAGTGTTTATAAGTAAGTAAATAAAATACTATTGACACCATATGCAAGTGTTGAGTCTTTTTTTTTTTAAAGATTTCATATTCAGTATTTTACTTTCTAGATTAACATAACTAAATAACAAGTGAGATGCAAGAAATGGGAAACATAATTATAAGGGGATATATTTACTTTGGGCACGGTTAGTAAAAACACCCTAGGAGCTTCATAAAGTTGCTTTTAATTAGTCCTGACGATCTGTTGTCAGATGATGTACTGACAAAGCTTGTATTTTTATCCTCTGTTTATAAATTTTAATGTGAAAGCTTATTCTGTATAAAACTCTACTGTTGACAGAAATAGTGTTTTTTGCAGCTGACACAAGAAGTCCTTTAAGGCAAGGGATGTACAGCTGTGCCTACACTTAGTATAGCAGTTTATTGCAGAGCCCATAAGGTTCTTTGAAGTGGAGCACATCAGACACATGCCCTCCAAGTAAGGTGGGCAGCTGATGCTACTGGGATTCTTCACATATCAAATATATACTAGGGAGTGGTTAAAGTACCTTGATGCTCACTTATTTTGAGAACAAATCTCAATGCTTTCACTGGATACATATTCAAAAGCTAGACTGGTAATGCTGTAGTCTTTCATTAAGAATTCATAATGCTATTCAAAAGAAAACAAAATATACTTTAAGTATATTTTAGAAAAGTAAAAAGTCTCAAGTTTCTTTAGGCATATGGGCAATTTCGTAAATTTAAAGATCTTTATCAGCATCTTGGACAAAAATGAATGCTGTGTTTGCATGCTCAAGTGTTGTTGTTTTTAAACAGAACTGTTTGTTAAACTTAATAACAAAGTTTAAGTGCTGGTTTTTAAGTATTTAAATACTCTAGCCCCTAAAGCAATCTCAGTAATAGTGAAGGGTAAAAATTATGAATAGTCTTTTATGAATTATTTGAAGAAATGCCTTCAATCCATGGGATATAACTGGTTACTCTTGTATAGACACCGTATTGCCCAGCAACGGCACAGTCTGAACCTCAGGACACAATACCAGCAACGAACCATTAGCTGGAAATTAAGGAAACTAATGGTCCTCCACTGTTGCTGTTACAAGCATCTTTCTTTGCCCCCTCCCTCAACCCCAGCACACAGCATGCTGTTACCAGGAGAGGTTTTCCACCAAGGGATTTATTTGCATATGCATCTGTACGCTTTCTGCTTGATAACTACCAACTCGGTATACAGAAGAGCTCCTTGTCTCAGTTCTTCCCCAACCTGATACAGCTACTAGATTACCTGTTTTCATTTGAAATCTTTCTTCTTTGCCTGGTAAACAAATGGGTGTAATATTCATACTAATTGAGAATTTATGCTGCAGCTTAATCAATCAAGGCAATATCAGTGTTAAAATTGACAAGATCACTTTTATAACCTTCGTGAATAAAAATTTATTTTGCCCAGGCTTGTTCACAGTGAACTGAATGGCTGTCCAAAACCCCCAATTTAATCCTCAAAGCTAAGGCGTTTCTTTGATCAACTACAACAGGAGCAGCTGTTAAAACCCAGTTGTCATACAAAAGCGAACTACCTCCTAATCCTCCATGCTCTGTAATTAACATCACTCGCCAGGGAAATTCTCCAGACTTGGCTCTTGTTCCTCCATATGTACACTCATGCGTTCTACTTTTCCATGTTCTGCAAACTGCAAAACAATAAATGCAGCAATCAGTGTTAAATATTTTAAGATTTGGATACTGAATTACTATGCTTGCATGGATAAAATTAGGTTAATGAGTCTAAATGTAATTCCTAGATTGTTTTGGGAGAGTAAAATTGCTTGCGAATGAATGTTTGATTTAGAGTACAATTTTCATTAGTCAGTATAACATGCAGTCTTTCCAAAAGTTCTGTAATCAAGAGGCACAGTTTTGCTAAGGAATTTGGGCGCTGAGAAGCAAATGCATTTATTCTGAATGTAAATTAGGGTAATTGGAATATAGAGGCATTCTAATCTAAAAGGTAAGAGGAACAATTAGGCTTTTAAATTGTGAAATGTTTCTCCCCAAACTCAGTCTTGGATCTTGAGTAATTTTAGAGAGTTACTAATTTAGCCATTCAAGCATTGAAAACAAACAAACAAGAGTCCCCCAAACCAGTATTCTGCAGTAAAGCTATTCAGTGGCTTCCCCTACCCCCCCTCAAATGCTGCTGGAGCGTGGTTCAACTGTCCTGACAGTAACAGTGCCAAACACTTCAAAAGCAGCAAGAATTAGTCATTTATGAAATTGCATTTATCTCTGTACATCTCCAAGAGGGAACTGAAATAAGCTAGATCCAGCTTTTTACTGTTTTCGAGGGGAACTGCTGAGTTTCTGGCAATAATCTCCAATGCTAACAAGAGCGGAGAACCTCAGGTACGACAAGACATCTTTTAAATGGTAAGCAATTTAACAGATAAATACGAGGCCAGTATTAATAATTCTGAGTGCCAAACTATGTGGGTATCATAAAATTTTAGGCTCATCATTTTGTTAGTTGTTCCTCCCTGTTGAAAATGAGTAACAAAAAAGTGGTAATCATCTAATTTTTACAACAAACACTAATGAAGTAGGGTTTTTTTGCTTCAGCAACTTACTTACTTACACATACTAAAAGAAAAAAACAAGAAAAGTGCTATTAAATTTATTACTTAACTCTACATAAATAATGGAAGAGCTAAATTAAATAACTTTGTTAACAGCCCACTATCTGCAGCTCACTGAAGGCTAGTATTTAGGAACAAGCATTACAGAATAGAGCTTAGCATCTTCATTAAAGGAAAAATTCTGAAGTTCCAACATCAGGGGAGTTAAAAGCATTACTTCACAGGAAGCTATTTTCTTCAGTATCTATCTATGTACTAGGTACTACAGTCTGCCTTGTTGCCTCTGTAACAAAGCATGACCATGTATCAGCGTCAGTCGGTACTAGCTGAGAGTTTGATAAAAGATGTTGCAGTACTTTTAGCCTGATAGCAACTCCCTAGTAACTGCTAATTCAAACTCTTTTTTTTTTTTTTTTTTTTTAAATAAATTTATGCATTACCTGGTTCACAGACAGGAAGTGTTAGTTCTCCTTTGGAGTTTTTTCCAGTATCCATCAGCATTGCATTGATATTTACCTGCATCTCACAGAGACGACAAAAATGAGAACAAATGAATAGAACAGTTAAAGGAAAAGTGGCCATGGTACACAGAGTCTGACAGTGCGTGGAGGATCATCGTATTTTAGGTCTCCTTTGAGTTTAGTGCAGAACCATGAGAAGGTGGCTCTGCATCACTTACTTACCTCCTTTTTGGCTTTCACTACCACATAAGCAAGTATCTAATGCCACTAAACTGGAAAATAATAAAAATGCAAGAGTGTTAAGCTCCCAAATGTTACTGTATAAAATATGCCTCAGGTGTATTTTGGTATGTCCTTCAAAGTGCAAACAATACTCCCCAAACCTAATAGCCTTTGTAGTATGTTTCAGAAAGAAGTTCTGTTGACCTTATAGGCATGTCTATATTAAAGGCTGGGGTGTTCGCTCTTTGTGCCAGCAGAATAACCAGGATCATCACAGAACTTCATAATTTGATGTGCAAGACTAACCGTTATTATTAGACTTCAGGGTGTAGAAGGGGGCCTTGCACTGATACTGCAATTCAGCGTTGTAGGTGGTCTTCTGAGGCCCTGTGATGTACATAATGGTACCGCTGTCTATGTCCTCAGGCTGACCACAGTCGACCACTCATCTGAAAAGGAGAGTAACAAAAAAGTGGTTATTTAATTTTTAAAATGAACACTTTATAATGAAGTGGGGTTGTTTTGTTTTTTTTTGCTTCAGCAACTTACAAGTACTAAAAGAAAATCCAAAAAAAGTGCTAGTCAATCTGTTAAGTAACAAATTTAATAAATCCTTTGCTCTAGGAATGGTTTCTTCACAGAAAATCTGCACTCCAATCCACTAGATTTAGCTGTAACTGCAAGTGTCATACTGCACACAACATACACAGGAAACTGATACATACATTGAGGAATACAAATTAATCTAGAAGTTACTTTAGAAGCGCAGAACTCGAAATTTCTAAGGTATAGCATGATTATGCCCAAATGTTCTGAAATCTGAGTCCAGGGAAAGATTGCAGGGCTCCAACAGTAGCTGGCTGAGACTAGTCGCGTGCCAGCTGGCAGGGACACGCTCCCCCCTTCCAAAGGCTGTTACAGCCTGCGGTGCCACAGGGGCCCTGCAAGGCTAAGACCTTTTAAAGTAAAGATAAATTGTACCAGTACTCTGTGGGTACAGGTACATTTGTTCTTCTCCTATGATGATGCTTTTGCTATTTATATGAAACTGTTACAGGATTGTACGGTATTTCAAAGGCCCCTAAGATTTTTTTTTCTTTTTAAACAACCATCAGTGCTTTTTAAGGTTTTTAAAGAATGGCAGAAATTAAAACATCTTCTAAATTATAAATACAAAGTGTGCTTTGACAAGAAGGGACAGTTACCATGCAGAAAAGAAGACATTTCTCATACTGTCACTTCTATCACTGCCTTTATAAGACTAATACCTTATATATAAATAATTACACAGAGATTTTCCTATTTGCAAATATTAGCATTGACTTACTAATACACTTTGCCATTGCTTTGCTCCAAGAAGCATCCTGTTGATATTCTGCTTTAAAAGACTTCACAACTTCTTTGTTCTCCAAGAAGCATGCATAGGAGTAAAAGGTAAAATTAATTTCACAACAAATAACAGGGTTAATTACAGAAAAAAAGGGTCAGTTACACATTCATTTTCTTACCAACATGGGAAAAATGCAGTAACTAGATTTTTATTTGCTCAAAATGTCTTTAATAGATGCACTGCTTTGTTGCACTACTTYCAGAGTGGGAGAAGGTAAATGGTTCTTCTGCCACCATCATAACATTTTAAATGTGGGTTCTAGTAAAGCTTTTCTTGCCCACAGTCAGTGGATGGCTGCAAAAGCGAGGGCCAGATAACCTTTCCTGAAAGCAAAGACTAATATGCACTTGCTTGGGTAGCAGTTCCACCACTTATGCCTGCCTCATCCCCAGCAAAGATGGCACAGAGTGATGGTCAGAGCATTTCAAGGAGCAAAACACAGAACACAGCCTGCACTGTATCGACTTCCATACACACATACCTTTCATACCATCTCCTGTCGAATACTAACCCTCACGTCTGGTTGGTTGTTCTGGGTTTCTACATAAACAGCCAATGTGTGTAACTGTCAAATCAGACAGATTAGAGAATAATTGCGGTAGATAAAATTAGGAGAGCACAATTCAGTTGTGAATAGCGTGCTTTTATATTGCTTGTTAAGTTTGTGTCCCTTTTAAAACACAAAGACCTAACYGTGATCTCAAAATTTTGCTGTAAACACACACAGCCCAGATTATCTTCCAAAACGGCTTCCTGAGAAGCAGAATGCTATTAAGAACTGAATGTGAAATGCTCATTCAGCAGAAATGACCGAGTATTCTAGTTTTAAATTCCCTGGAGGGATGCAGTAACAAATGAAAGAACATTAAAAATTCTCGCTACACTGATCTTGTGAAACACTAAAATCCTTTGTAAAATCATTCTTTTCTTCCAACATAATTACAGGCAAATCTCTAAGCAGCAGTGTTCAGAGAGCATCGGCAGTGGCATACATACACAGAAACATAATTCTCTGGAGAGGATATCAAAGAAAGGACAACTGCTCGCAAATTCAGTGTACTGAATATGCCTCATAATTATAGTATGTGAGCAACACCAATTGATAATAGGAAATGGCACCTCCGTGTTTAGTCCCTGAGAAATTAAGCCCAATAAGGCTGAGGGTCACCTACTTCAAGTAGCAGGACAAGTGGCCGCTCAGAACGTACTGTGCTTGCACCGATGCGATGCGACCATGCGG
Organism: Apteryx rowi; assembly: GCF_003343035.1. Classification (NCBI taxonomy): domain Eukaryota; kingdom Metazoa; phylum Chordata; class Aves; order Apterygiformes; family Apterygidae; genus Apteryx; species Apteryx rowi. The sequence goes on along the minus strand of NW_020450307.1, from coordinate 1,352,107 downwards.
TGGTGCTTCAGGACTGGGGCAAGCAAAAGCTGCAGCAGATCAAAAAACAGAAAAGTCCCCTTGACAGTGATTTCATTATTTACTGCTAAATGCTCTTATGAAAAAAACACCCTCTCTCTGCCTTGTTTCACTCGCACAGACACCAATCTACAGTTACTGAGAATAAGAGGAAAAACTGTGAACTGACTGTGTTGCTCTCACATCAAAGGTGTGCAGCTACCTGCAAACAGCTCAAGTTACGTGGACAGGATGAGCCCAGTAGATCTGTTGCCTAAACACACACCTCGAAACTCTTACCAACGCAAAGGCAACTTGTTCCCTAAAATACAATCTCTGCCTGAACTAGAGGTGACCTGTAAGATCAGCTCTTATTCTGGAACTCTGTTAAAACTCTGCTTAGGTAAACTACTTCATAGCTACATTGCTTAGTAGGTACGCTACTGAAAACTAGGTATGAAACTGCTGCTTATCTATTAGGTTGCTATTCAGACCTTTCCATAATGAAGTTCTGGGAATAGTCTGGACCCGAGAACTAAAAAGAGGCCTCCTACCTACCTGTTGCTGTGTATTTCATCTTCCATCCAGTGCGTGCTCCTGAGATATCAGTTATAAAAGTAGTATTTACAACACTGTTGTGTGTCTCAATTTCTGCAGGCAAAGTCTTTCCACAGAATGGGCCAAACTGCTTTTTGGGCATTTTAATCTGAAAAGAATGAGACAAGTCAAATAAACTTTTTTTTTACTTCTTCCCTCTTTAGGCTTATGGAAGAACATACCAATTTTAATACAATGCCTCTTCCTCAGTAAGTAGCTGAACTTGAATGGTCCCTTCTTCCAAAGCATACAGAAGAAAGGATGGTGGTTAAAATGATGGCTCATCACTCACAGAGCACCTTTTATCCACGCATCCTAAGTGCTTTGGAATTCCTGAGAAGTGAGCATTGGGTCCGTTTTATAGATAAGAAAACTGAATTCAAAAGATTTAACTGGTGCTCTTGGCATCACTGGTCTGTGAGGCTGGAATAAAACTTTGAAATCTTCCAAGTCATCACACACACGTGTACTTGTCTTTGTGTTTTTGGTGAATTTCCCAAAGGAGGAAGGCAGTGAAAGAATAAAACAACAAAACTTCTGAGGGGATGAGGGGAAGAAGAAATGAATGAGGAGAGATACAGGGAGATAAATCTGTAAACGAGTGGGGCGAGACATAGTCTGAGAAAGATGCAGTAAAAGAACAAACTGGGCCTGTCTCGCAAAGGCTGTGATGAAAGGCAATAAAACCTCAGCTTACCTTAAGGACGTCGTAGGGGCACAACACTTCTGGGTGTGTTTCCATATTAAAGGTCTCCACAAATTCCAACGTGATCAGGAAGCCATCTTCCACCTGGATACTGCACGAGCCGAATGGGGGATAAGGTTTCAGATAGTCAGGGCTGGTGGCTTCTCCAGTTCTTTTAGTAAAAACCTGATTCTGACATTGGGCTAGAAGAAAAAACAACAGAAAATGATCATAGCTGCATTAACTCTGTCCAGCTGTATTGGGTAAAGGTAGTGGATCTTTTTCTACACTGATCTATCCCTTAAAGGACGTTTTGGAGCCATAGATTAAACCCCTACAGAAAGTCTCACACATTTCACCAGCAGGTGTTTGTCGCTGTTGAGAAAGTTGCCCTGTCTCTGTTGTGGATTAGGGCACCAGCATTACCCAACACCTACCTACGTTCCTACCTCAGAAGCGGTGCAGCGAAGGACAGGGGGGAAGAGCACCATCTTAACAGTCACAGGACTAGAGGTCAGAAATAAGTGTGTCTGGAAGCCATCAGAAATGTTCTGAGGTGTTAAATTTGCAGCTTGTCTGCTGTACCAGAGTGTGCAGAGTGCTAGGATAGCTATCAGCTTCTCAATTCCAGAAGCCTCTGAATGCAGCTCTCTTCTTTTAATGCTTTCCTTGCCAGACATTTAGAATGTAATTGTATTCTCTGAGCAAAACCAGCTGTGCCTCTTGCCGACACAAYTGGAGCCACAAATGCTCCCTGCTGAAGAGAAGCAAGAAGGAACAGCCACAAGTGCCCTGAGGATCTCTGCCTGTTGACAGCATCTGATCGCTGTGAAGTGGTGCTTTGATCAGCTGGGAACAAAGGCTTTATAATGTGCTGCAAAAGCTGTATGAGCAATCCTTTAATTGATGGGGAATGCTGGACTGGCTGATAACACTGGCATATTTTTGCACCACTGTGATGCTAAATTAATTGCAAGAGGGAAATTGTTTGACTTTGAATTGTATCCTCAAACATACCATGCTAACCTCCATCAACAAAAATGCCATTATCCAGTCATTAATTACAGATTATCATCTAAAATAGACCATAGGGTTTAAGGCTGTCATACTAACGGAAAGGGACTGAGTTGTGAAAGATAAAATGAACATTACTGCCCCTTAGCTAACCCGTGGATTTTGTTATCCAAGATTCTAAGCTTTTACTTCAGAGAATGAAACCTGTTTCCATCCTACCCCTATGCAACAGACCTCCCTGCTGGAAGGATTCAGATATGATCATTTCCTTGGAAAGGAAAGGGAAAAGGGGAAAAGGGATCATCCTTCTGTTTTATGTTTGTATGGCTCTTAGCACAACTAGAGTAATACAACACAAATAATGATGCATTTGGGTGCCCTGTGTGTTTCTTTTAGCACATGCTACATTTTTAAAACAATCTTTCTCTGTCCATCTTCCCACGCAGCTATGAGCAATTGCTTTTATTTGACATAAACCTATCCATCATCACAGTGACTGACATATAAGCCACATCTGCTGGTGCTCTATTCTGAATTCATTGTCTTAGGTTTTCATCCAAACATAGCTAACAAAGATACAGATTAAAACAGTTAATACATACATATAAAGCCTATCCTGTGAAACCAAACACYCTCCTGATTTTTAAATCCTGTTTGAAATGCCCTTCTTGCTCCAAAAAAAGCAGAGAAAGCTTCACTAATTCACCTGGAGGTTCTGACTGCCTAATCTAGCTTAATAGCACACTGCTTTGCACCGGCAAAAATCAGTTGAGTTACAATGGAAATTAAATCTTTTCCTTTCGTGCTATACTTGTAGAATATTACCAGTGAGTGGGTTTTTTCCTTAATTGCTTTTACCTCATCCTTCCCAGCTAAATGCATGTTCCTTTAATTCCAGACTGTGCCTCAAAGCACAGTAGCTTTTGATGGCTATGTAAGAATAAAGCATGTTTTTCAGTACCGTCTCCTGAGCTGCCGCAGGTGCTGCTTACAATACTGCCACTGACGCACCGAGTTCACTGCCTCTTCACAGGCTTTGTGACCCCACTCAAATGCTGCCTTCCCTCTRCTGCAAGGCCAGGCTAAGAAACACCCCAAAACCTACTCGATATGGAGCTTTACATGTTTGTGAGCCCCAAACTGCTAACTGAAAAAAAAAAAAAAAGTTTCTCTGTTTCTCTTTTAAAAATTGAAATTTCCTCACATAGCTAATATCTGTCCCTGTTCCACAGCCCTGCATGAGTAGTCTGGAGGCAATTACAGGAAAAGATAGGAATGAAAATATAAAATCCTTGGGTGTGGATTAAAGACGCRTCATGAAGTCTCACCCTAAACATACAAGCCACAATTTAATGAGCGCTGCATTTACACCCTTAACTCCCTACTGAAATCATTAGGAAGTTAAAATCTCAAATTTTCTGTTAGTTCTGCATCAGAATCCTTCCTTACTACCTACCAAGCAGTTTTTCCCAGGGCACAGATCTACTGCGTACATAAGGGATACTCAGGCAGGTAAGCTTAAATGCTGTTACAGTAAACTCAGAGCTAGAAGGCAACATCACCTTGGCTTCTATTCTTTATACCCTACCGTAATTATCACGCTAGCTTCTTTTTGAACAGTATGTTTAAAGGAATTTCATTAGATGACAGTTCAGGATAAAACCATGTAAGAGAGAAATCATGGAGAAGAGGCCACTGTGTGGGAACGCATACGCACACAAAAAAATATATTTAAGTATGCAGAGACAAAAAAACACTACATATAACCTACCACTATAGTTTCCAAAGGATGTTTACTTTCTCTAATAATAAAAGGGCAAAGAAACACACAATGAGATCTAAGGCCAACAAATACAAATCTGATACAAAGGATTGAGAAATAGCATATAATTAATCTGTGCAACTTGCTGCCATATGAAATGTAAGATTTTATGCTTAATTTATACATATACATTTATGTAACATATAGCTTAGTGCCATAAATTCACCATAAGCTAGGTGAGATATAGACAACACAGGATATCTTGCACAGTATTTATGCTTCTACAAGGGAGTACACTTTAAAAATCGCTTACTGAATTATGTCTTCCACTGAAGCGTAAGATGCTGACCAGTGTCAAAGGCAGGACATCAGACTCAAGGGATCCTCAGCCGGATCCATTCTGGCAATGCCCGTATTCCAGAATCGCTCCAAATTGCCTTCTTAGAGCAGAGACCAGGTGTTAGGGAGAAGTTCTACAGGACAGTGATCACCTACCCGGTGTTTACGTAGCAGCAGATACCACCATGCCTTTGTACATAGCTGGGAGCCCTATACATTCTCATAGTACAAATAATAAGAACAGTGCACCGTTAAGATTCTATTTCAAAAAACAGGCCTTCACCTTGTTTTGAAGAACTAAAGAAGGGGAAAGATAGAGACTAATAGCTCTTCATGCTTCATTACACCTGGCTCCTTTAAACTCAGTTTCGTAATTTTGATGGGAGATTTTTACAACGCAGTTTGGAAGAATATGAGTCATCACCAATAAACTCTCTTGACTTGTATTCACAGGAGCAGCAAAAACCAGCTGACCCAACAGAAGAAGATACTCTGTGCTAGACTCAGGGGATTTTGCAGCTTGAAGATGAAATGGCTTATATTGGGCCCTACTTTTCTCCTTAATATCTCCTGGATGTGGCCGTAGAGAGTTCCCTTTGTCAGGGCAGTATTTTTTTCCATAGGTCTGCAAGCAAGAAAGTCATAAACTAGCCAGCACAAAAAGGATTAAATAATTTCCARCATCTCCCAGCAGTAATACTGTCCCCAGACTTCTCAGTCCAGGCTTTAGAGCTGCCCAGAGAGTGCTCAATTACGCTTAGGCCATATTTTTATTATAATCATAGTAAGCTGTTTGCCAGAGACTTGAACTCTGAAAAATGACCCCCTCAAAACTTGCAAGCCCACTGTCACTGGCTCATTAGGTCTCTAATGAAAGGTGGGTCACAAATCACATCACTCAGTCATGACAAAGTCTCAAGCTGCTTTGATCACAGATCTACTGTGACCAAGAAGCAGCTTCCGAACAAGATTAAATACAGCAGGATTGAGTCTCAATAATCACCTGCACAGCCACCTCATCCCCAAATCAGTTCTCTGCAGCCTCTACCTTCTATGGGTCTTACTAAGCATCTCCCCCAGTAAGTCGAGCCAGTGATGTTACCTTTCATTTTGCAGACAGATGCTCAAAGCAGAGGTATCAAGTGACTTGCCCAAGGTCACACAAGAAGCTTGCAAATAGAGTGACCTGAAGCGAGTCAAATGCCTCACCAACAAGATTCTCCTTGCCTCCCACGTTCACTCGGAGAAATGCTCCCCCCATTTACTCCAGGCACTGAAGAGCAGAGATGGGGTTGGAAAAATGAAGCTTCATAAATGACAATTAAAGCAACTCCTGTTAAATTGCAGAAATAAAGAGATGCACACTGACTAATGATCCTTAATCCCTTGAGCTTTTTAAACAAAGCCTGGTTTATAGTAGTTCACCTACAGCTGCTCAGCTCTGTCTTGTTAACCTCTTACTTGCAATTATCATCCCATTACCTCCACAGAGTCTGGGAGCTCTAGTCACTGACAAGTACCGAGCTTGGTGCTCTCCCAGCACACTGCAAGACGATCCGTGCCCCAAAGAGGGCACAGTCTAAAGGGATAGCAGATGGATACAGATGTGGAGCAGGGAGAGGCACTGAGGGATTGAGACAGCACCAATCAGTGCCACAAGCAGCTGCGCTGAAGAACAGCATTCCTTGTGCTATGTCTATTTTGGGGAGGACACTGTTGCTTTCCTTCTTATGAAAGAGAGACACCAGTCCTCTCCTAAGCTGCTTTTCTGATATTTGCATGACTTTACAGAACCCTGACAACTGTGAGGCTTTGCTCACCACAATGAATTTTAGCAATAACGCTAGGTTCCCAAAGGGAGATATGGCCAGAGCCACAAAAGTAGAATTCAGAAAAAAATTCAAACTCTTCCCAAGAGGGAACAGGCTCTGAATATAAATAGGTTCAATATACAAATTTGGGGGCAGACAAGAACTTATCTAAAAGGAATATGGAGGGAACAAATGTGTGGTTCATGCCGTGTTGTAGTTTGAGCACTCCTGAACAGTCAAGCAACAAGAGCTGGACCATAAGTGCAAGAGGCTTTAGGTAGCTGTGATGCCCAGGGGCCTCTCACAATGGCTTCTCTCTTATCAGCCTCTGCCTTATCTACATTCTTCTTTCCCTAGTGACACAGGAGAAATGCAAGGAAATGAACGCCCCAGAGGATGCCATCAGCTTTCAACAAGAAACGGCCTCTTTATTGTCTCCAGGAGGCAGGTCTGAAAGGCAAGAAACCTGAAGACATACAAGTCACGGAGCAAGTGGAGACTGGCCTCTGGAGGACTGTGACAGACAGCTACTGGCAGGACAGGAGGGAGGGCAAACCAGCTCTTCCCAGCACATGTTTCCACCTCTGCCAAAGTGAGGAGAAGCATAATTATCTCACGCTGGAAAATAAAGAAGAAAAAAGAAGCCTGTCAATGTCAGTCTGCTCATACAGGAGCCAAAATTCAAAGGGGCAGCTTTTGACCTCATCTCATGAAGGCGATTCACAGAGAACTTCACTTTGCTCAGCCCAGGGGCTGCAAAGGCTTCAGCGCTTGTATCTGAAGGCCTTTGAAATGTGAGCAAGTTCCAGCACATCAGCTGCACCACAGTAATTCCCTGTGTGCATGCCTCCACCCCTCGGTAAGGCAGGGTAGCCTAACCCTTCGTTATTGCTGATAAGCTCCTTCCACAAGCCTCGCGTGCACCACAGAGGGGGGCACAAGCATACACAAACGGACCGCAAATGCAGAGCAGCTAGTTCACAGCTACTCATTCGCACCTCTGCATTAAGACCTTTATAGCCTACATAAACTCATATACTCCTTCTGCTAAAAGCCATCACTTTAGGAAGGGGAGGCTGAACAATGAATAGGCCTGTTCTAATATACTGGAGATGCAAACAATTTCAATCCTGAATCAGACCCAGACAGCCAAGGCTGGAGAGGGTTTATAATGGCTGGAGCTGGGAAGCTGAATGCCAAGGTGGCCTCCAGCAGTAGAAACAACATCCAATTCTGCGTTTTGGCACTGGGGAGCTCAAAGAAACAGTGTTCCTACCTATGACAATATTTAGTGAGCAGTATGTGAGCTGGCTCTTTCCAGACAGGATTCAACTCCAGGTGGGCAGAGCTGTACTCACCAAGGATGAATCTGACACCACGTGTCTGCACACGTTTCACTGCAGACAAAGTGAATCCTGAGGTGTCGATCACTGCACTGATTCAGACAGACACTTGCTGCCTGCCAACAGATAAGCTTTCTTTCCCCAGCTGTGCACAGAGCAGCGGAGCCAGGCAGAAACCATCTAGGTAAACTTCACGCTGTATGCCCTACCGAACAAGAGATCTGTGCCTGGCCTTGTCTCCCACTTAATGAGCGGATGATTGTATCTGGTGTCAGCGATATGGGGATTGTATTGCTTCTCAGTCTGTGTTCCCCTGGGAAAAATAAGCAAACTCTTTCTCCATTTGACTTGGCAACTTGATTGTTAGTCTTTCCAACACATCTACTAACTCAGGTCCAGAATACTCAGGATCTCAGTACTCAGAAAGTATGTTATATTCAGTGCTGCCAGGGCTGGCTGCACTGGCAGCCCTGAAGCTTGGAAGCATCTGGACTGGGCAGTAGAAGACAAGTTTCTTGCTTCTCCATTCAACCTCTCTAAAGCCCAACACAGATGGATGTTGCCTAAGGAGTAACCAAAACCAATTACCTTCACACCCTGCCAACCACTGGCTTCTGTTCTGGACCTGCCACCCACCAATGCACCATTTTATTGCAACATACAGCATCCTGAAGAGCAGCAATCAGCCCCAAACCACTGCAAACCAGAGCTTCTGCTCACAGCCCTGACTAGCCCTCTGCACCTCCTTCCAACTGCACCAGGCCCACAAGGGCTGTTAAAAGCAACAACAAAAAAAAGGAGCCTTGATCTTGACCCTACCGTCTGGGCTGGATTTAAGCGGGTGTTGCAGGTAGGAAAGCATCTCTTAGTCCAGCAGAGGCTCACCTGTGCATGTCCTTTTGTTTGTATGCAGTGTGTAGCCAATACGGCAGCTGCAGTAGTAGCCCCCCAGGTAGTTGTGACAGTGATGATTGCAGAGGGGTTCACCATCAAACAGGTGTTTGCACTCATCGATATCTAACAAGTGAAGCATAGCAGTGTTTGTTAGGCAACTAACACCCTTTAACAACACTGTGTCTTGGTCTGAGCCACTATGTTTATTGTGAGTTTGGTTTGTTTGCTTTTGGTGGCTGTGTCATTTTTCTCTCCATACAAGGAGGCTGCCTTCTCTCACCCAACACCAGCAGCCAGACTTGTGAGAGCTCACGGAAGCACCAACCCCACCGTAGCTGGGGCTCTTCCACCTACAAAGAGGGGTTGGTCTCTTACCTTCAGCAGCATAAAAGGCCTCAAAGCCTGTGAAGGGCTTCTCATTGGAGTAATCGGACCGAAACGTCACCATGAGGGTGTTGTCAACGGAGACATATGTCTTGTTGCCTGGTGCCTCCTCAGTGTCTGTACTCTCCTTTCCACACAGCATAACCAAGGTCTTCCCACCAGAGCTCAGCTGCAAAACAGACGGACAAACCTATCAGGTCACCATGGGGCTTTGCTCTCCCTAACCTCTGCCATGGCTGCCATGCAAGGGGAAGAAATTCTTGCTCAATTTGTGGCCAGTGCTCCACAAGATCCCTCGTGGGCAAATGGCAAAGGAGGTCTGACCATGTTTGTCTACCCTGCTCAAGGTAAGGAGCTGTATGCATGAGGCAACAGCATGCAAACAGAAAGAAGTTTGAAATGCAAACTGAAGTAAGTGCAGTAAGTCCTGACAGACTTTCCCTCCTGTACCTCTGTCCCATTGTGCTGACACACCAGAAATAAACCTTTTTTCTACGTCGCTCTGGAAAGCATGTGTTTGTCAGTGTGTGAAAGGAAGCTCAGAATACTTCTAGACTTGGATGCTCTCAAAAGCGGCTTTTGGAAGTCCATCCAGATCCAGTGACACATAAAAGAGGACTTCCCCTGTCCTCTGTGATTTAAGCCCACAATTTTGTCTCCCTTCTTCCTTTCAGAGGCCCCACAAAGCTGTGAGGCCAGTCTGGGCTATCAGCACTGTGTTTTGTTTACTGTACATTTTGCTCTTGTTAACTTTGTACTTTCAAAGACAGTCAGATCGTGGTGTGTAGGAGACTTGACAGAGGCTAAAGCCAGAGACAAATGGGATAAAAAGGTTTCATGCAGTAACAGCTTCAAACGTATAATAAAGGACTTTTTAAACTAGTGACTCGCGTGCTCTATGATTCACTTATTCCAGCTCCTGCCCTTCATTTATCTTATATTATTTTAGTACAAGATAAATGTTCTGATACATGGGATTCATGTTGTCCATGGTAGTGATAAAATTGCGCGTACAACAGATCCACCAGGAACAAGTACTCTGATCTGCCCAAAGAAAACGAGATGAAGAACAACACAGATTTGGGGGAACACGAGCATCTTGCCCCTGTAAAACCACAGAAGTAAGATCTTCTTAGAGGGGAACAAAGCTGCCTGATCTGGTTCTATCAGGTTCAAAAGTACTGCTGATGCAGTGGTTTTTGCATGCTCTCTGTGTACACAGCTGCCCCTTCAGTGTATGTCAGGCCTGTCTAAACCACAAAATAAGTGGAGAGGTARCATGGCCTTAAATTATCAAGTTGCCTAGGCTAGAGCACATGCTAGTACGTGGAGTACAAACCTTTCAGGGACACTGCTAATCACCCAAACATTTCCAAATGCCAGTATCTTTTTTTCTTTTCCTGCCAGTGTTCCTCACATTAGCTAACAAAAGCATGATAGCAAGTGTTGCAAGTGCACCTTTCGACAAGCTGAGTATCTTGTTTAGACTATCACTTACACATTTACGGTCTCCCATTATGCTCTGTGTACATCACTACATGCTAGTCTAAACCACACACTGTAACTATCAAAATGAAGCTCTTGAAGAAAGGCTGCTGAGTGAAGTATTCCCAAATATTATTTTGGGCAAAATTTCAATCTTTTTCCTTCATGAGACAGGAACACCAGAATTTTCCCAACATGAAAAACTTAAGTTTCAGATGTTCCAACATGACAATCAGTTCTATCTCTTGGTGCCATGGGCCTCAGTAAACACATCCTTTATAAATCAACTGAGCCTGAACTTTACTAGCAGACTGAAACCTACAGCTTACAACAGTTATGTTGGTCCTGCACGTGCCCAGGATCATATACACACAGTTTTAAAGAACTTAACCTGTCACATACACACACCCCTCCTGTATACACATACCTTCACATAATCATATTCACACAGGTAGGACAGCTCCAAGTTGAAGTGAGTGAAGTAGATGCGGACAGAATATCCCCTGGGGACAGTAATATTCCAGATTCTTTCCTTGTTGTTTGGGTAGACGTTGGGGAAGTCAGGGGATGTGATCCTCCCGTACATTTTCTGCAGCACAATGCTGCTGCTTACTCCACTGCAAAGGGCAGCTAGCAAGAGGAACAGCCTGCCTCAAAGGAACAGAGAGTAACAGAGAAAGGGTGAGTGTCAACTCAGATCACACCCCAACAGACACACCTCCAAGTCTGAAATCACAGAGATCTCAGTGCTGGTTGAAATCTTTGTGCCCGGACACCTTTCTCACTTGACAATGGAATAAATCAGGAGGTATAAAAGAGTCATACTGTAGGGAAAGCTAGAAAAGGTAAGAATCGCACTGCCTCCTGAGGCCTGCACAAAGCCAGGTTGCCAGAGGACCTGGGGAGGTCCCTGTGACTGCACTCACCTCATACTGTTGCTGTCCTGCCTGAGTCTGCTCTGAGCCCTAGGGCAGGAATCTCTTCTAACCTATTTGCATTTGGGGGTGGATATATTGTGTGTGCTCTGCTGCGTTTGTCCGGTTGTTGAACTCCGATGTTTATCTCCTTTTCACCTCCCTTGAGCCTGCTGAGTTCTGGGAACAGCAATTACTGAAAAACAGGCTTGCGTTCAGCGCATCGGGCCTCAGTCAATGACAGCGAGAGGCAGACAGAGATGGAATGGACGGATTAGGAATGCTGCAGGCTCTTGGAGGGCAAAGCATCAGGTATCCTATCTCTGCAGGAAGGAAGGCAGCACGAGTAGGTACAGAGTGGCTCCAGTGTGTGCATGGGGGAGTGATGGGAGTTGGGCAACACTATTTCCCTCTAACCAACTGAGGTATCTTAGCTGTTCATTTTAATCCAGTGCAAGCTTGTGATTGAAAGCTATTCCATGCCTTGTTTGTATGCATGGATGGCTTTTTATCCCATCCACCCTGGAACACCAATAAGGTGAAAAGGCATACTTAATAACCATGCCTTTTGAACCTGGCTTGCTAAAGAAATGAGACGAACATGCTCTGCGCTCACATCTTCCTGTCTGCTCTAGCCTAATAACTTTAAAGCCCAATGGTCAATTCCTACCAAATTTGGCAGAAAAGCGGCAGTTTCAAGTTCTAACAAGTATAGCGGAAATAGGCAGATAGATAGAAAAATTAGTTCCTATTACTGGAGATTCTCTGGGGACAAGACTCAATGAACTCATATTCCTTTTAGATACATGGGAACCCACACAGGGATTCCACACCGCTACACATATCCAACCACAAAAACCCTACTAGACCCCAAGGAATTCATCTGGGAGAGCCAATGCCACCAGACTTTAAGCTTTATTAATTCCACTGCTTACAGAGTGCTTCTTTTAAAGTCAGAGTTTAGGTTTCCTACAAAACTCCTATTCCTGTGCATATGGAGAAAAGCATAAATATAGAGAGGGTGAAAAGCCAGACTTGCTAGTGCAGAACCTAGGTCCCACCTCTTTCCCAGCAGAAATGGACAGAGAGCAGGAAAGCTAATTTGCAGCGAGGAACACAGACTCTTCAACTGTGCATGCAGGCAATTTATACTGAGATATCCTGTAATTAAATGGACACCCTTTCATATTCACTTTCAAACAGCCGAAAATCATTAACCCAGGCACTGAAGTTGGTGCTGGCAGGAAAGCAGGAGTTATTACATGAACAAAACTAAAGCCAACAAACCATCTAGCAGACTGCAAACAAAAATGCCATTTAATAAAAGCGAAGGAGCAACCGGTAGCAGTAATAAATTGTGTAACAGTAGTAGCTGCAAGCATGGTTAATGGACAAGAACCCAGAGGGGACTAACTTTTCCCAAGGCCCACCAGTTGCTAATGTGATCCTATCARCACACACAAGATGTGGACTTTATACAGGCTGGAAAAGAGGGAAAAGAGAGAAAACTTTGCGAAGAATCAATACTTGCTTAACTCAGCTGATGGCTGCTTCCTACAGACATGAATACTTTCAGAAGCATTTCAAACAAGGCTTCCTACTCATTTTAGTGGCATGGGCATGGAGAGTCAATGCTGATCTTAAAGTATCAGTGGGTCATAAAAGTTTCCCACAACCCCAGAGTCTGATAAGACCCTTGAAGCTGGCAGCTGCAGGGCACTGGAACTAGGAAATTTACTTAATAAATTGTAATCTTGGAGCCTGGGGAAACTGAATTGTTGGTGCACATACTGGCCTTCCTCCTGCATGGTCTCTGAAGTGTCAAGACTGCTGTGATTTCAGTCCTCAGCACCTGACATGAAGCAATGCCGAAAACATTTTCCCCGTTTCTTTGCCCAGAACCCTTCCAATTCCAAAAGGCTGCAAGGCACCAGCCAGCCATGTACAGCAGCATCTTGGGAGCACTGTGATGGCTAACCACAGGCCCCGCAGATGCTCCTCTTCCCCATAGTTTCCCTTTTGCCCGCACAGGCCTGAGCTAGTCTGAAGGCTGAATGGACCTCATATGTATCACTGCAGTTTCCAGCTATCTGTGACTTGCCAAGTTACTGACCCACTTTAGGAAGCTTGGGTGTTATTTGAAGTGACAGATGCCTCTCGTGAAGTCTGCCCAGCTGTCTTCTTGCTCCCGTCTCCTTCTGTGCTTGAGGGACTGAGGTAGCTCAAAGGCAAGCCATCATTTTCAAGAGAAGAACCAACATGTGCGAAAGCCAAGGTTCAAAGAATGGCCTTTCCCTTAAAAATAAATAAATAAATAAATAAAAGCCTCCATGGAATGGAGGACTGTGGAATGACAAAGATACTGAGAGACCCCATGTGGTGTATAAAAGAGTCCATACTCTCCCTCAGCCCTTGCACTGGCTCTCAAAAGCTGCTTTTACTCCTCTTACCACTGAGGCCTGTCGAGGAGAGGTTTCAAATCCCTCCTGTGGCAATAGCAAGTGCAGGCAGCTGAGCCAGATACATGAATAAATCAGCATGAGCAGAGCTACTCAGCTAACACAGCGCCTTTCAGGCTGGCACTACTAACATCCAGAGACCTGATCTCTATTTTCCCTGCAAAACCAGAGAGCAACAGGAAACAAATCAAAAGAGAAAGCTGGAAATCAGCCATGCAGGTAGGGCATCCAAAGTTGTGAGAGATCCATGTCAAGTCCTGACATGGATATGCAGGTCACGTTTCCCGCTGAAACTGCAAAAACATTACTTGATGTAAATTCGGCTATGTTCCTAGAGAAAGTGTTTCAGTTGGAACAAAACCCTGAGATCTTCTAACAATGAAGTTAATACAGTCCCCAATCCATTTAATCAAAAAAAGTCCCAGACAGCTCTATTCTCAAAACCACACACTGCCTCAGAAAATCTTGACTCCATCACCTTTTGCCTGGAGGGAGAACCACCTCTGGGCCTTTGAAAGGCAGCTCCCGCGTTCTGATGGCAAATCCACCCAAAGCACTGCAACGGCTGATTGCAGTCAGGACCAGATGGTATAAGAAAGAGGGTGGCGAGCATCTGAACATGCCTCCGCATCCAAAACACAGGAATAGCGCCAAACTGAGAGGCTGATTAAATGAATGGAGGAAAAGCGTTCACAGGCCTTCCCAGCTTCTAAGACGATAAAATAGAGTGGTCTAACGTAACAGTGATTATCCTTATGTCACAAGCCCAGAAAGCAAATGAGCCTAATGGCTGCTTGCTATGATCCCCAAAGACACTGCTCTCCATCGCCCCTTATTTCTCAAATGCCAGCTGTCTCACAGAGCCCTAAGAGATTGCTCTGATGCTTGCTGTTCCGTGGCTAAATCCAATCCTTCTGCAYTGAGGGGTTCGGAGCACTGGGGGAGGAGGCGGCAGAGGAAAAGGCAGTGTAGTTCCTCATTACAAATCAACGAGCGTAACTGACATCAGGAGACAAGCACACAGACGGAGCAAGCAGAGCATGGAGTGGGGCAGGAGGAAGAGCCTGGCTGCTGTGAAATAGGGAAAAACAAATCTTGCAGGGCAAAAACAGCAGGCAGAAAAAGTTGCTGCAATGGTGCAAGCTACCTTTTCTCTTCAGTCAAAGCATATTTCCTTCCTTCCCACCTCCTGCCCATGCTCTCCAGCACCTTCTGTTCACTTCATCTTCTGTTTGCAAAGAAGGACTCCAGCTGCTACAGGGTGCTATGGCACATTTCTGTAGCAGTGAAAACCACTGGACTTGTTTTCTTTACCCCACGCTCATTGACTTCCAAAGGACAGCCAATGCAGTTCAAGGACTTGGTCCTCATCTTGAAAGCACTCTATGACCTGTGCTCAAAGTGTCTACAAAGATCAGCAAAAGCTCTGGGGTGAAAATACTGGCTGATACTTGCTCCTCTGACATGAATAGAGCTCTCCAGAAGAAGGTTAATGGTCACCTGCATAGGTGCTTGTCTCATGCTGTGAAACGTGACCTCTCCAGGAGCTCCACAAAGTTCAGAGTGCAAAGCAAATGTCTCCGACTCTGAGTGTGTGCACTGAAACGTGAGAGAATGTGCACACACAC
Source organism: Apteryx rowi (assembly GCF_003343035.1). Taxonomy (NCBI): domain Eukaryota; kingdom Metazoa; phylum Chordata; class Aves; order Apterygiformes; family Apterygidae; genus Apteryx; species Apteryx rowi. The sequence continues at coordinate 1,336,795 of NW_020450307.1, read as the reverse complement.
AGAGCAATCAAAATGATAACGTGTAAATGCCTACATAACCTCTGTTCACCACTACACAGCTGCGGAATCCAAAAGCACAGCATTTTCATGCATGCCAGCCCATTTCAACTACTGTGCAGATGTATGCATATGTATTACACACATGACTATATGAATTTCAGGGCAAACTCCTATACTGCACGCTCCTTCCCTTGGAGAGAGGATATGAGAGCATGCAAGAGATGCTAATCATATCACTCTGCCTGCTCCCAGAAAATGCTCCCAGCCCACGAGGAAGACAAGGTAGGCGCTGCACAGGTCAGAATCTCTTTCCATCTCACCAGTCTGTCTCCCTGGCCTTCCCAGTCCCATTTGCCTGGCTCTCAAAAATTGAACTAGCTTACAAAGCTACTGTCTCCCTCCCGCCCACATCCTTGGTAGCCGCAACATGTCTGCTGGGCTGGCTCCAAGTCTGTGACTTCACTGGAGCAGCTGTTCGTCTCTGGGAAGAGAATTTGGTTAGAATTCAGATTCAGCTAGAGCCAAAGCTGTGCAATACAYGGCTGTCTTCCCTCCAAGCAAAGACGTTATGCACATTCCAGGCACAGCCAACACATTTTCCTTGGGTAAGCCTGCCTCCAAACAACTGAAAGGAACAAAGGGGGTGGGTCAATAACACACGTCTGACATGTACCTCTCGTCTAACAAAGTCTCAAAGCAGGGAAGGCAGACTGGGGGCTACGGCAAGGAAAAGCAAGAAAAATAGGATAAATGTCTGTACTGAAGGATAAAAAGACCAAGATGAGCCCATCAGAAACTCCCTACTGTGAAAAGAGGAAGCTAATCCAAAGCCTTCCCTGAACCTATTGTAGCCGGATTCAGCAAGTTGCCTAGCCTTGCCAAGTAATTTGGAGACTCTTCGGCTCCCAGAACAGCCCCAGGAACGACTGAATCTCATCTGGAAAGAGTACTTTGAGGTTATACACCTTCCACGATGACCAGAGGGCCTGGAAAGTCGCTTGCCTCCTCAGAAGAAGTTATTAGTATGTGCCATTCACTCCAGGACAAAGCCTCCAAGAGGATAAGTAAATGCTCAGCAACTGATTCACCTCCCAAACGTACAACCTGCTGAAGACTGGAGGAGACAGTGAGTTCCTAAAGTTGTCTCCCCTTCAGCAAGAGAGAGAAGCTGAAAAATGTACTGAGGAACAGTCAGGTTTCAACAGCTTTGGGACCGGCAAATTCACTAAGCTCATTTGCAGGAGGCTCCTTGTCAATATACACGTTCAGATGCATTCTCTACTCACCACCATTCAACTCCAGAACATTTTTTTTTACCATTTCTCTTCCTCTGCAATAGTTCATAACCTCCACTTTGTCTAACAGAGAAGCTATTACCCCAGTGATCTAGATAAACAGTAAGACCAGCCCAAAGCACTCTCAGAATAAGAGCTTTTACTCAGATGTTATGGTAATAACGAGTTAGCATGATACACTGAAACAGACAGATTTTTCCCTTTGGCTAAAACCCTCACTGAATACAAACAACTTCTTTTCTGCCTTGGAGAAAACAGATTGAAGGCTGTGTCAGATCCAATAGTCATATCAATCAGAACCCATACATTAAAATGCCTATAGCACTACAGAAAAAAAATTTCCTACCAAGCAACCTGCAGTGGAAAGAAACTTTTGCTTATCACCTGAATGGAGCAAAATGTTTCTTCCAACTATTTCAAGCTGACACCTCTCTGAACCTGGGCAGTTTGCCAGCGGTCTGGGATCCCAGACTGTTCTCTCTTTGGAGGAGAAATTAGGAATAAGTGAGGTACCTTTTGGAAGCATTCCCTTTCACAGAGACTGGCCTTATCTATCTTATTTTTCAAGCAGAAACAGCTAATTTCTTTCTGCCTGAACAATGGAAGAATCAAACTGGATAGTGCCATTGTGTATACATCCATGAACTTTTTTTTTGCTAGAATTCCACCCAAAAGCTCTTGCTTCTTGTCCTAAGGAAAAAAAATCCCAAAGACCTAGGGCAAGAGTTTTGTGCTGAGTAGCTTTATTCCTCAGCTTCTTTGCTCTTTTTTGCTTCTCTCACAGATACACAAATCTTCACAAAGCAATAACAAAAATCCTTTGCTGCCGTGTGCCTTTGCTTTGGGTGGTGACATATGCTTGGATTTGAGATGAGTCTGCCACTGTTCCACAGATTTAAACAGAAGTATTATAAAGGAGGAGTGAACTTACGTATCAGAGTATTCCTTACTTCCTGTCTTAAGCCAGAATATCCATATGCAAACACAGCACAACAGTCTGTCTCAGAAAGATCTGCGTTTTGTGATAGGTAGAGCCATAACGTGACTGGCACAAAACCTTATTTTCAGATGTTGGTACTCAAATACTCCCTGGATTAAGACGCTGTAGGACTGCTGAGCATAAATGATTATATCCTTAAGCAAATGTGAATTTTTCACACTTGCTGGACACACAACCACCTGTTTACACCTACTAACAGCAGGCCTGCCACCTGTTGAGTCTCAGAGCTGTAAGTGGTAGAGATCTTATCAACAAAAAAACCCACTATAAATTGCTGACATACCCTGGAGGCACTGGGCCTGCTAGCAAGTGAAGGGAGGCTTGGTGGATGCTAAAATCCTCTAATTTGAGTCTGCTAAAATGTAACCCAAATTGCCCCAGTCGTAACATGTGTCAGTGAGCGCCACTGGCAGACAGACAGCTGCAAGAGCTTACTTTGCTCCTGCAGTGTTGAGCCCTACTGGAAAGGCAAACGAAAAGATCTGGCTCATTGCAGAGTTAACTTGGTACAAGGATATTGAGTCTAACCCAGATCCTATCCTGAATGCCAGGACATTCACAGTGCAGAGCACTGAGGGTTTTAGCTGAGCTCTGAGTGCCCTCAGCTAATACCAGCACACTAGAAACTCTGGAGAGGTGAAACTAAAATACTTCAGGTACATCTCTGTGGGGCTGACAAAAGGGAAACACTTTATTTTATTTAGGTTTTGCTATAGCATGAAATTATCTGAAGTGGCAAGAAGGATACAGAGCCACCAAGCAGCCAGGAAATTAAAAGATTACTGTATGTAATTTAAATGTTTGGCTGGGATCCCCTGAGGCCTGATAGGAAGAATCTCTGAGGGGAGGAAAAGAAAGTATTTTGTTTGATGTATGTTAGCTTGGAAGAAACTGAGCTAGAGTGCTAGCATGGCTGGAAGAATAACTCTTGCTGAAGCCAGATTACTCTCTCTTACTTGTCTGTTAGCCTCTGCTTAGCAGCACTCTAATGACCCAAAATTGCAGCTGACAGATTGGTGCTGAGAGTTTGTCTCATTGAGGCTACCGCATGTGGATGGGCCATTACTCTTTCAATTTGGTCTCTGATGCCTGTTAACATACATTAGGCCTTTCCATATGGTGCTTTTTAGCCTGGTGTCCAGGGCAGCTGCCCAGGCCTCTGTCCCCACCCACATGCTCAGGCCCTGCCTAATGAAAATAGATGATGGCCCCAGCTTAATAATGGGACACAGATGGACCAAATGGTTTTTCACTTTGAAACATATTTTCATTTAAGAAAGTCTCAAAAGACTGGAAGGTTTTTATTCTTCTATCACTGTAATTTTTCACCCTAATACGCTGCATTCTTTGGACAGATCAGGAATTCAAAGTTGCAAACTTTTAGTTTAACTAGATCTGGAAGTCTGTAGACCAATGTTATGTTCTAGCACTGCTTTTCTGCTGATGGCCTTGATAGTTGCTTGTATGCTCTCTCACTTTCCCCTCCTATCTCACCTCTTCCGCTTATATGAAAAGCTCTTAGTGGAGAAGCATCATTTCTTTGGCAGAACTGCTTACAGAAGGCCTGACAGTGTTGAACTAGTCTCAGCTGAGGGACTGTCCTGCCTACTGCAATACAAACAGTAAAGATTAATTAAACAACTGGCTCAATATGAGGAAAGCCTTGTGCAGACACAGCAAAAGCAGGAGACTCCACAGCGACATCTGACAGCACCTGACTGAGGGGACTATGCAATGGGCATGGCAACCAAGGGTCATCTCGCAGCAGGACTCCTCCTTTTTAAAATTATTTTTGTTGTTAATATTTGTATTCCAAGAAGAACAAATGGGCATGAGCAGAGCCTAAGTACCACAGAAAAGTTAAACATTGTTTGTGGGAAAACAAGGCTCATCTTTTAAATTACACCAATATAGTACCACGTTTTTTGCCAACCAATGGTCAGCATACACCCACCACCAAATGTGCAGAGTCAAGGTAAGCACTGGGCAAACATTTGCTGCAAGATGGGAGCCATTTGTGTCTTGGGCCAAATGTCCTGTGCTGTAAGTTGCCACTGCAAGCCTATAGCCCAGCAGGGTTTTGCAGATAGCATTTCACACACCCCTTACGCTAACTTGCTGTAGGCAGCCAGCTTGGGGCACCTCATGCTCAGTTCTCTGCAGACTAGACAGGACTCAGTCACAGCCTCCGGTGTCAAAGTGACCTGCAACACCATGCAAAATGAACTCTCCTTCGCTGACTGCTCTCATCCATTTGTTCTACTGCATACTCTTTAGGAGACAGAGTTCCCTTGCTTTCTGCTCGTAGAGAACCTAACACTGGGAAGATCCTGAGAGCTCATGAGGCTGTTTACAGCTTCCCAAGGTGCTCCTTGTTATTTATGGTTTCTGCCCTTGTGCTAAATCTTTTCAAATAATCTGAAAATAATCCATTTAGTGCTAGGGCACTGTTTGTCCATGACATCTCATTTACCAGGCAGTCTATCTTCCCAGCAATGTGAAGCTTAGTTATATGTTTCTGAGGGACAGGGCAAGTGTCTGTGTGTGCGTGTGTAGAAACGGGATGGGATTCAGGAAAACAATTCTCCTTGAATCTTTCAGCCTTCATTACAATTCTTCTTTTAAGTGCCAGCCCTGATTTACGGCCTGCCATTCACAGGCTACAAAGGCCTGCAGCCAGAGCTGACCCGCTGTCAGAATAGTGCTTATGGAAACAAGAAACATATTAACCTATCTCTCCGCCTGCCCAGATCCCAGGACAGTTACAGGCCATGACAAGATGGGCTGTTCTTGGCACTTTATTTCCACCAAGAGGATTTCTTGAGGCTGTGATCATATTTAAAGGTAGAGACACCCAGGAACTGTGTGAAGATTCCCCAGGTGCCATAATTTGGATGTAGCCATATCCTGTGCTCAAAGAAAGAGACTTCCTGGATTCCAGTCCCCACCCTCCTGCTTGCTTCCTGCAGAATCTATGACACGCTGGCTGATACTTTGGTTTCTCATTCTTGTTTGATGCTCAATAATGCTGGCAAAGGTGGATCATCTCATGAAGGCCCCTTTGTGAAAGCTGCTAGTTAAATAAAAATAGCAACTAATACTTATCTGAAAAGCAGAATATGCTCATACACACACAGGCGCTTTCTCCTCCCAGCAATAACAGACCCAGTAATTTCATATTTTATATGAAGCCACAGCAACAAACAACTGCCAAAATGCAAGCCTGCCTATGACTTTACAGTTAAAGGGTGGGAGGGCATTCCCTTACCTCACTCTACTGGGTTTATGTGCTATCTCGCACAGCTTCTGAGTCACACAGTATTTAGACAGTTTTGCTATACAGCGACATTCCCATTTTGGTTCTGGAATGGACTGAAAGGCCGGGAGTGGTATTTCTTCTCAGTTATTCTGCTCCTAGCCCACTCTGTCCCACTGCATGAGAAGCTGCCTTCCAGCACAGAACAAGGTTCAGTTATCCTTTTGGGAAGAGCAATCATAAGGCACTTTCCAGCCTGCTGGCTCCCAGCAGTGGGTAAATTCATCAGCTCACAGATGAAGATGAGCATTGTTTGCAAGCCAATATTTCAGAGCAAGAAAACTGCTGTTTTACTCCCCACAGTTCTGGGCTCCTAAAGTGAACATCCATGGCTTTTTAGGCAGCTGCAGCTCCCTGCCTGTACACCTGCACCTAAGCTTCTGGCAGGGCAGCTCTCACCATGGGACTAATTTACCTCTGACTAGATTAGCAGCACAAGGACAAGGACAGAGGCAGAGCTCTTACAGCATCAAAGGCTTGTTTGGAGATGTTTCCTGACCTCAGAGTTTCACTCTGCAGCAGGGGACTCCCTGTACAGAATCTTGTCCCACCTGGAAGAGTTAAAACTCTGTTTAAGAAGTTATCATAGAAATGCTCTCCCTCCCCTTTTTGTAATAACTGAGCTGCTGCCTATGCTAGGCTCACCAATTAATGCCGACCAATATCTTCAAACCCATCCAGACAACCTGCTCTTGTTCAAATATATATATATAAATATATATATAYACACAGTAATTTTTATGTATTWTATATATATATATATATAAAAAAAGAGAGTCACGGCTAAACCTGCCATATTTGAACACTCTTTCCCTTTCACATAATGGTGACACAGCTACAGCTGTGTCTAGAATGATGGACTGAAACAATCACCGAGGGGACCAAAAGCCTCCTGCACCATTTCTGGAATGTACAAGCCAGGAGCGGGCAACTTTCCACGGCCATAAATCCTTGGCTCCTTCCTGTCGAGAGGAGGCTAACGTGCACCAGTCAAGCACAGCCTGGTGAAATAGAGAACATTTTTAACAGCACAATTACTTTATAGGGAAACAATCTTATGATAGGAAGTAGGCTTGACCTCAAGCCAAATTCAACAAGGTCCTGCTATACAGACTGCTTATAAGTTTTTTACACTATGCATTAATTGTTTTAAAACAAGATTCATCCAGGTCCTCAAGGTATTGCTAGGAACAGAGACTTCCTCATTCCCAGCTGAATGCCCTAAGCACAGGGCCTTCCTCTGGCACAGCTACTTACTCCCTCTGCACTGTGGTACAGCCACACAATGTCCCTTATCCAGCCTAGCCTATCACTTAAGACTAAGACATTCTCCAAAGAGGAGGAGGAGATGCATTTGAATTGTTCAGATTTCCTTCACCTCCTAAATTCTTCCTCTGAGACTTTCAGCAAGCCCTACATAATTTTAACAAGTGGGAGGCAGACTGGAAGAGGCTGATGTTGGTTCAAATCGCTCTCTCCAAAGCTCCTATCTTAAGAGACTGAAATCCTGGCTTGCTTCATGAGGTACTTCTCTCTCAAGGCTGCAAAACGAGGTATGAATATAGGAATGAGAGCTCAGTCAGCTCCAGAGGTGCTGGAGTCAGCGAAGAGGAATACATAGATCAGACATGTCTGTTGCAAGACGGCTCAAAGGCTCAGTGCAGGTAGTGAAATCAATCTCCTTTTGYGTAGGGTATGACTGCTCCTTAGCAGTCTGGATTACAGGCTGATAGCTTCTAGAGTCTCTGCTTCTATTCCCAGTCTTCTGCAAAGGGCTTATTCATGCAAGGTGATTAACAGCAACGTGCTGTTCTGCATTAGTTTCCATCTCTCTCACACTACATATGCCCTGTGACTCTCAACTATTTCCTGTTTTAGAGACTCAGTAATTATTATGAAATAAAAAGCAACTTTAACCAGAACAGCTATTCTGTAGTAATGTCCTGTCAGAATCTTCAGTCTGGAATTTTCCTCTATGCTGACAAGTCCCAGTTTGCTGTGTATCTCTGGATAAGCAATTTCTACCTACCTGCATTTCAGCTTCACATCTCGGGCAGGCTGTAAAATAACCATTGCCTTAATGGTAACTCTAACCTTTACTCCTTATGAATCTCTGAAGGAAAGCTACATCTCTTAAATCCTTCCTGGAGCAGCAGAGAACACGTTCTGATTCCCCACCTCTCCGGCATTTGCAGCATACAGTTTCACCAAAAAGCACAATATGTAACACTGCCTATCCTTCTGACCTGTTCTACAAAAGCAAACACAGGCATTACAGTGCACTGCCTACTCCATCTTGCTCCCCAGCATTCCCCTCTCAAATCTCTGCAAGTTCTATCCGGGCTCAGCAAAAACAGGGGGGGGAAAAAAAGCGTTGTATAAGACATCTTCCCAAGTCACCAAGAGGTCATTTGTGCTCAGAATTTCCTATGTTGCACATGTCTTACATGAAGTTACTGTGCATTCTGAACAGTCAAGACAGTAGCTTCTTTCGCTGGATACCCACAGGATACAAAATCATTCACGGCCTGCTGTTGCTGAGGGTTTTGCGAATACGGGAGCTCAGAGAAGTAACTGAAGTTAAATCTTCAGAGCCCACTTCACAAGTAAGAGAAGCTTTCAGAGCTCAGAAAGCAAGGTCACTGAAAAAGCTATATACACTGAGTAATAAAGAGAAAATGAACAAAATGGCTTATTCGACTTGTGTTACTCCCACTCAACAAAACAGATTGGCAGAAGAGTCCACAGAACCCCAGGCAGAAGCCTGTGTGGCATCATGGTTAGAACATGACACGGAGCAAAGTCTCTTGGATCAGTCTCCAAATTTCCTACAACCAAGCCCAAGGCATGAGGCAAATCTCTTAGCCTATATTGCCAAGAGAGAGAAACAAGAATAGCTGCGCTTCTGTATCACAGGGACATTGCAGTTTGTTACTGTCTAAACAACCAACTCATCAGATGAAGGCTGTCAGAAACAAGCATGCTGTCAAGATACYTTCTGTGAGCCACTGTGTTCAGTTATAGCCAAGAGCAATAGCAGAATTTCCTAGACTGAGTGAAGAGAAAAAGAATTCCCCTTTGGTACAAACCTGCTTGCTCTTTTTCCAGCTTGTCCAAGTCCATATCTGACTATTCATAACCCATCAACCCCAAGATTTTTTTTTTTTTTTTAATGGACTTACTGCCTTTCAAATACACATGCTCAGAGTCTCTGAGCAGAGCCAAAGATAGATAGCAACATAAGACAAAAGACACCTTGGTCAACCTTGTACTTGATTCTCCCTGCAATCTTAGGCTTAACCTTAATTTTCTATGGATGTAATCAATGTTAGAGGAGCCTCATAGGCCATGCATTGTTTGAGAGCGACAGATTTAAGTCCATCAGCCTAGACAGTCCTGTCTGTCCCCACTAGATTTAACTCCACTTGCCAGCCAGTACCTTTGTCAAGTCTGGTCTAATTATATATCCCTCCACTCTCCCAGACTGAAAATGCACACAGCACAGTATTGACTCCCCCACTAGCTTACCTGGGCAGCATATATTAAAACATTATCTTCACTATTAAAAGGACATACAAACAAGTCACCATGGAGGATACTAAGTTTCAAATTAATACCTAGCTAGTTCCTCTGTGGTATCTGCCCACATACACGCATACTTTGATCTCAGAGCAAATGAGGTTTACTCTGTTTTCATTGAGGAGTAAGTTACCTTAAACTACTTCATATTTATCACGGGATAGGATGTGCACACACAGAGTTACCCATGGGTATAATATGCTGTAGGTTCACAGCTGAGCTTGTCCCCTTGATAATTTCTTCACTTGCCCACAGCTTGAAGCATAAGCATGAACTAGCTTGCAGTTAAAAAAAAAAAAATTAATTCAGTGAACAACACTGTAGCATACACTGAATTAGGAGAGGTCAGCACTGCATGTGCTAGTTGACTTTAAGATCTGGAGATAGTTCATATGTATTATCCATTTGCTCATACACACACAAAATCATTCTGAGCTGTGACGAGATTTTAAAATGCACTGGCTATTATATTTAAAGAACAAACAAACAGGGTGCCCCACAAATCTCTCCCTTCTCCTTGACATACACCACTAGAAGATTCCCAATTCTTTTGTGAAACATTTAAATAGTAAATACCCATAGATGACACTACCTATAACCCTTCACTATATCCCACCACTGAACCCGATTTATCATGTAAGCTCCCTAATATTAAACACCACCATTAGGCAGGATCCAGCATTGCTTCAGTCTCAACACACTAACTTACCAAGGAAACTGCAAAACCAAATCCAGCGCAAGCACCGATTTCAGCACTGATGAAAGAAGCTGGCTCAACTGTCTTGGCCCCTATCCACAGCACGTGCACTGGCTGCGCAGACTTCCTGCTTGGTGCTCAGCCAGCGTGCCTCAGCCTGCATTAGCAGGAACCAGCTGCAGGGATGAAAGAAGAGTTCAACTTCCAACTTAACTTCCAACCTTGAGAGCAGCCCGACTCCTCTCTTCCAGGAACCATTAAATAATACAGCATGCATAGTCTGCTGAACAGGCAGTCTCTATTAGGGACAATCTCTTATGTCCCTATGCTGTGGGGTTTCTCATTTGCACCACACACTGTCTTGAACATTATCAGAGACGATATTTAACGATAGATAATATGGCAACTCTTATGAAAAGAAATCTCATGAATTATTATCCTGGTTGTTCTCATACTGCTAAACAGGTCTTAGTAACAACAGCAGTAATATTTAGCTTTATACAGCACTCATCATCCACGTCTTTTTTAAAAAGATTTTWTATATATATATATATATATATATATRTRTRTATAYAYACACAYATAYACACACACACACACAGAGTAGAGAGTCATCACCCCATTTTAAAGACAGGGAAACTGAGGTATTGAAAGGGAAGCAACAGCAAAATGTGAAAGCCAGCAGCAAAGCAAGGCATAAAACCAAGYTGCCTGTGTCCCAGCTGGGTGCTGTTGGCAACACAGTTGGAAAGCTCCATATCCCATTACCCATACACTGAGTCACTGAGTTCCCCCAGCAAGGATCTTATTTTTCATTATGGAGTGAAAAATAAAACAAGCCACAGGGCTCTAACTCCTCCTGCAAGCCAGAGAAACACAGCCAGAAACTTCTATGGCAAACGAGGCAGTGAAAATGCAGCCTGACACAGAGCAAAGTGGCAGAGACAAGCCAGCCCGTCTGGGTGCCCGAGTGGTTGTATCACTCATTATTCAGAGAGAGCGGGGGGAGTGGGAAGTGTTACTTCAACTGTAAGAAAACAGGCTGGCTGCTGATTAATCCAAAATGCTATGGAGATGAGACCCCCCTCATGGTCAGTGCCCCCCCCCAAAAAAAAACAAAGTGTGAAGGCTCAAAAACAAGCCACTTGAAATAGGTACTTTTCAGTTCTCAGTGGTGGCAAACCAGGCCTTGGAAACAGGCTCAATAGCATCACATAGCTGGAGTCTCTACTATGTGTGATTGTTCCCAATAATGTAGCTCAGCTCCAGAACTCAACCTGTTACTGTTAAGCATTAAACCAAATTGAGCAATAGAATTTCATGTTTCACATTTCACAGGGTGAAATGTCCTGACTGAAGAAAAATAACAGAAAAAAAAAAAATCACAGGACACCAAGAAACTGCAACAGGACCAGGAGCAGTCAGAGCTGCTGCAGGACCGTGGATCACAGTGGGTTTATTTCGGCCAGTTTCCATTACAGACCCCAGCGTTTCAGACACAGATACGGCCCCGGAGCACCCGGGGACCTGCTGCGGGGATACCTGGTGTCGAAGCAGAGCTGGCCGGCCACGAGCCGGATGCACACCCCCTCGCACACCTTCGGCAATCCCTGGGCCGCGGCGGCAGCTGCGAGCACCGCCTGGCACTTCAGGCATCCACCCCCAGGCCACAGCGGGCACGGGAAGGAGCCCAGGGGACCGTCCTCCCGCACGACCGCTTCTCCCCGCGATCAGGGCAAGCGTGGAGGGGATGAGCAGCCCCTGAGGCCCAGCCCAGGCGCCACCCTGGTGAGCGCAGGCGGGGGACAGCACGTCCACACACAAAACGCTGGCCCACCGCCCTCCCCACAGCCCGGTGTAGCCCTCTCTCCTGCCGGGGCACTGAAGCACAGGGCTCTCCCCGCTTGGCCACAACACCCGGGGCCCGAGCACGGCCGGGGCGAAACAAGGGGCCCGGGAGCAGGCCGCGGACGCGCCGACCCACCTGGTCCCTCCGAGGCAGAGGGAGCAGCCACGGCGCCCTCGGGAACGGCCGCGCCCCTGCTCCCACAGAAGGGCTCCTCCTCGGAGGGGACAGTCGCGACTCCTGCGGCCCAGGGCAGGGCCCCGCCGGGCCGCTCCGCTCCGCTCGGGCGAGGAGCCCGGGCCACCCTCGCGCGCAGGCGGCTGCGAGGCGCCCTCCCAAAATGGCGGCCGCCCACCATGGCTGCTGCCCAAGATGGCCGCSGCCGCCGCCTCCAACGGTCCCAACGGCTTCCAACGGCTGCCGCGAGCCCTTCCCACCGCCGAGGACCCGCCCCTCCCCGGCCGGCGGCGCCGCCCCGCCCGGGGCACAGAGAGGCGGACACGGGTCCCCGAGGCGCCATGCTTTATTCCGGGGGTGGGGGAGTGACTAGGGGCGGCCGGGGCGGGGGCGCGAAGCCCGGGCGCGGCGAGGCCAGGCCGGGGGCTAGCAGGAGGTGAAGGTTTTCCAGAAGAAGTTTTTGCAGGGGGCCTTGCGGTCCCGCTGCGAGAGCTGGGCTAGCCGCCCCAGCGCGGCCCGCTCCTCCTCCAGCTTGCCCTCCTCTTCGAAGTCCGGGGAGGCCGCCTCGCGCCCCGCGTCCACGCCCTCCAGCAGGCCCGCCAGCATCTTCAGCAGGGCGTCTTTCCGCACTCTGGTCTGTTCCTGCGGGCAGAGAGCAGCGGGGCAAGAGGTGAGAGCCTGCTCCCTCGGGGGGCGAAGGGAAGGACCTGCCACCAGGCCGTGCAGAGCTTAACGCCTGCTTAAATCTCACCCCGCCTCGCAATTGGGGAAACTGAGGAATAAATAAGGGCCACAGCAGAGCGGTGCTAGGTGCTGAGGAATTTGTGGCTGCCCGGGCCGCTCCTCCCATCCCCTGTTCCTTGCCCAGCTAACTGGACGGAGAAAGGCATATGTGCGTTATCATAACCGGAAAAGAGCTGCTAACAAATAGGCGCAAATTAGCTGCAAAGTCCCTAGCTGCCTGCAGTAATTAAGTGTCAGTGAATGCCAAGCTGCCTTTTCTCCTGGAAAGCCCCCGCTCCCGTTTGGGAAGGTCAGGGAGAAGGTGGAGCGTCCCCTGTGTTACTCGATGAAGCGTATCTGAGACTGCAACCCCCTGGGTAAAACGCTGGGAGTTGCATGCAACAAGGGGAGGGCTGGGCTGAGGGGGAGGAGAAGCCCCAAATACCTGAAACAAAATATTTAATCTGTAGAAACAGCTTTTATTTCAAGAAGGTGGGGCAATAGCCTGAACTTGGGGGAAGGCAGAATGAAAGAGGAGTTGCTCGGCTCCATCCCTTTGTAAGAGCAGTTTCAGAGCACTGTGGTTTTGGGCTTGAGGGATTTCCATCAGTAACAAGAGCTGTGAGTTACGTTTCTCTTAACTTCATATCAAGCAAATCTGACCTTGCCTGAATATTCCTGGTCTTTGTGACTCATTGGCAGAGACAGCTGGTACCGGCTTAGCTGGACAGAGAGTCTGACAGGAACAGATCCCGTTTCCCACATGGATGGGGATCTTTGAAGTGAATTTTTGTGTGAATTCGCAGAAATGCCATGGTTACTGCCGGGATCATTCTGTCTGCCCRCTGTCTCTGTCCGCACTGGTATTGACAGGTTCATTTACTAAGGGCTACTTGGTGAGCAACTCAAAAGATGGAGAAATACAGGTAGCAGCAATTATTCTGGGTTTCCTTGACAGAATGTTTGTGGATGTTTTTGAAGCATTTCCTTACCCACTAATTACTTATCCTGTTTCCAGGCAGTGGAAACTGAGGCATAGAGAAGTTAGATGCTGTCTGTAGTGGAAATAAAGATAAAAGCCAGCCTGTGTCCATCCTGATTCCCATTCCCATGCTGCCGGTACAGAAATGTCTGAGCCTTAGGGAAACAGGCTGGGGAACCCAGCTGAACACATCCCCTGGGTCATGCCTTCCTCATGAGCTTCTTTCCTAGCTGTAAGCCCTAGGTTTTGAGATATCTGCTACAGATGAGCTCTGTGACGTTAGAGCCATCTGCTAGAGATTCAGATCCTTAGTAAAGAGAAATAAAATAGCTGTACTAAAACTCTCAGGAGATGAACTAGCTACTTCAGACTCGGAGGTGGGAAGGAAAAGCTCAGCCTGCTGTTAGAGGATATTCCCTACGCATGATCGGTTGTGGCTATTAGTGGAACTAGGCAGCTCTTGCCCTGCACTGATCCTTTGCTAATATCCTTTTTTCTGATAGCTGCTCCTGAGTTGCAAGAGACCAAGACTCATTTGGCAGCAGCTAGGGATCTTGGCACTGGTGGGTTGTGGGCACGCCTTGAGGTTGATGCCCAATTCACTGTACTACTACCAGCGTGTCAGAATGCACACATCCTTCTTCTGCATTTTTACATGTTTTATGCCAGGATTCTATGTATAAGCTATCATACTTCACAGTTAAAGAGATTTGTCTGAGTTACAGCAATGGTGACTGTAAATACTGATTCATCAGTATCTAACAATTTTTCAGTTTGTAAAATGCTTTAAAGAGAATCATTATATCTATTTTGATAGATATTGGAGGCATTATTTTAATTTTTACCAACGCCTTACTTAGTTATTTGTTCCACACAGCTTGTTTCTTTTTTTCCAGCAGCTTGCGCTTCTCAGGAGGAGTTCATTTTTTAAGTATGGGTTTGTTATTGTAAGAATCTACAGCTGAAAGTTTAGTTATCCCCAGAAGGGTTAATCTCAGCCAGCTGCAGAAGCCCTGATCTCTAGCAGAACGCTATCCCTAGTACCTCACACTGTGTATGTTTCTTTCTCACAGCCAGTTTTGTTGTTAATGGGATGTGAGCCCATTCCGAAAGCAATAAGACACTGATGGATGAGCTGGTGCCGATGCTGAGACAGAAAGAATGATATGGATACGCGCAAAGGAGAAGTTAGTGCCTTTGAGACCAGCACTGGGATCCTTCACTTCTCTGGGTAGCTCCTGTCCAGGACTGAAATAACAGCAACATTATGGATACAGCAATGAACTGGACTGGCAGGGAGTCGCACGGCTAACCACAGCTCGGAGGATCTAACGGATGGCAAGGAGCAAGCAGGTGAGGAAAACGGTGGGGCAAACGGCACAGGGAGCTTTCTTGTGATTATGTTATGGTATTGCTTCCTACCCCTCTGGCCTCTTGGGGAAATAGTCCAGCAAAACAAAGTTATTACAGTGCTGTAGCTATTACAGTATTGCAGTTTTGCTGGTTGGTAGGATAATTATATTGCTATAATAAGTTCTGCCACTGCAAAGAGCTGTGCTGGTCCAGAGTGTAATTATTCTAGCAGAACTATGTCGGTATAACTCCCCTTGTGAATACTACTCTGGAAAAAGCAATTTTATTCTGATATAATTACTTCATTTATTATTCCTCTGTTACTTTTCTACTGAGCCCATCTTTTAAACATTTGTCCTTCCCATGGGTCCTATTTAAAATATCATCTCCCTTGATCATTTTACCAATTACATATCTTTTCCCTTCTTTCTCTCCCTGGTACTCTGCTTCATTCTCTCACACTGTACTCTTTCAGCAACCTTATTTTCTCCTTCTCCTGTCTGTTCCGTTCTCTTCTTTGCCAGTTTTTGCTTAGCTCAGACTTCACTTTTGCAGCTCACTGGAGTCTGTCCTGGTACCTTTCCTAAATAAACCATCTCTTAAGCTGTAGTAATAGCTCCTGCTTCAGCAGCGCTGGAAGCTGTAGTGCCTTGCAATATAGAGGTAGAAGAGGTTGCATCAGGTAATGCCCAATTGCCCTTTCTGCCCTTCCCTGGCTCCAGGCTGCTCCTGCGTGCTCCTGTCCCACCCAGCTCCTGCACAGGGTGCGTTATACTCACCCTACTGTTCTGTAACGCGAGTCTCTCTTCTCCGGGCAGCGCAGTGGCTCTCACGCTCCACACCAGCAGCAGAACGGACACCAGGCTGGCCACCAGCTGCATGATGTACAGCCTGTGACTACCGTGCTCAGTTAGGAAGACTCGGAGAGGGAGCTGTTTCTGGGCTCTCTTCTGCCTCAGACAATGGCTGCAGCCCCTTTTATAGCCCTCCCCCTAGCCTGGTGGGTGACGCAGACAATTAAGTCTATATCAAAGGCAAATTAGACTTTGGAGAGGTTGTTAACACTTGGCTGCTTGAGTGGGATACTTCAGTGCCTCTGGGCTTTCCATGTGCCAGACCTGCAGAGCCTGAGGAAGCGAGGGTTTGGGATTCTCCAGTAACATGCTGTCTCTTCACCCCGAGAAATTGTAGGCGCTATCTGTGCCTCCCCTAGTTAGCCAAATTCTTCTTGGGAAGATAATGCTGGCCAGAACAGGCCAGCAGCTTGCACAAACCTCTAGCCAATGCTGGATGATTCAGAGGGAAGATGTAGAACTTCTGGCCACCAATACTGAGATATGGGCTTGGACCCTCAGCCCTTGTGTCCAAGCAGTTCCAGACTCGAGGGGTTTTTGGATCAGGATCTCTGCTTCAAATGATGCATCTTATTGTGGAATCCCAATTTGCCTGGCTTTCTCATTATGGTAACATGGGGATACAGAGGAGCATACTGCAGCTATGCAGTAATATAATCTCTCTCTCACCACCAAGCCTTTCTCCAGAGACACACACCCAAGAGCAAGTCCTCCTCTGACTGTAACAACCAACCCCCATAGCCAAGAGCTAAATTGTTATCCTTATTTAACACATACAAAAACACAGGCAACTGACCTGGCCAAGAGGATGCTGTGGCAGAACGAAAACCAGAAGGCAGAAAAGCCCATTCCCCATTCCTGCCCCTTACCAGCATCACAGTTCCTGGAAGCAGCATGATCAATCTTTCCCTTCAAGCAATCCAGCTCCTAACGCCAGTTATACCACTCTGGGTGCTCAGAGACAAAAGATGCTGTCTCTTCCATGCCTATTTTAAAAGAAACACTGGATTCCCTCACTGAAAGATACAAAGAAAAAGAACTTTTCTGAGTGATGCGGACTTTTGGGGAAAGGTAGCAATCCAGCAATTTCTAGGAATGAGTTTTCATCAGAAAGCTTTGTAACCTCATTGCTTCTCATCCACTGTTGTGAAAGCTGGCTTCCACACATCGGTTTCAGATGAAACCTTGCCTGTTTCCTTTTAAATTGATCTTGCTAGTTTATGAAAATGTATGCTATTACCTTCATAATGTATTCTGTCATACACTTTCCAGCCTGTCTGGGGTTTGAGATACAGCAGTCAAGTACCAGGCTCCAGTGAGTAAGCAAATCGCAGGGACTTGCTAACTGACCCACAGCCGATTTGCTCGAGTAGGTGTAAAAGTGGGAGGACAGCAAATGGAGAAAGCACAGTCGACTGCTCAAGAGAAATGAAGGGCATGTACCTGTGAGCATGAGATGTGGCTGGGCTGACAGGCAGGCAGGAGTTGGATCCTGTACTGTTGCTTATGAGGCAGGACTAAACCTCATGGGCCTATTAGCCCAAAAGCTAGACAGACCACAGAGGCTGTGCAGCCAGGTCTCCATGCTGAGGGCCATCTGGTCTAACCAAACTGCTTGTTTTATTAAATATGGTTTTGTGTGGAGCTTTGCCTTCTGAATGGAGAGTTTTCTATAATGCCTCACTGAGTGAATGGCATCACAAGTGTGCCTGGAGGGGAGATGCAAAGGGGACTTGATGTGTGAGCTGAGAAGAGCAAGAAAGACAAAGCGACATCCCAGGAGGCAGTTTGGATGACTGTAGTTGTGCAGGACGATGCTTCTCTACCAGAAAGGGATGATGTACTGAGCRAGAAATCATCTTCTAGGGGGTCCACAGGAATGTAAACAGTGCGTCTGCCCTAGGATTAAAGGGCAGTAATAAAATAATAGCTTTCTCTTTAAGGGGGTTGGCTTGGGAGACAGTTTCTGCCCAGACATGCCAGCATCAAACCTGTGGCCCTGTTGACCAGCACACTGCAACCAAAATATATATTTCTCTCCTGGGCAAGGCTTGGTGTCTCTGCCCTTATGGTGATAAAATTTGCTCTTTTTTGTAACTGAAAAGAGATGAACACATAAGTCCAGGATTGCTCTTCATTCCCACTGTTCCCTATTCCCTGTCACATTGGCTCTCTGACCTTTAAGAAGGCCCTAATTGTTCTTTTACCAACCCTTAAACACCCATTGCTCTGTACAGGGAAGTTTAAGATCTTCCCTTGGAGGAATAAACACTTCTGACAATTCTTGCCTTGATTTCCTCTTACCATTTTCTCTCTCTCAATTATCTGACTCACCCTTCAGAAGTCTTCCTCCTAGATGCTCTCTTCTGTCCAGTCACACATGGTTTGAGAGGGTGTCTGCCACTTTACAATTAGGGTGGATCTATCTGAAATCAGCATGACCGGGAAGATATCTGTGGGAGCCTGGTAAAGGAGGGCATGCTCTAGATGGAAGTTCAGCATAGAGGGTGACTTGAAAAGGCCTGGCTAGACAACAAGGACTTTGGCTCACAGCATGGCTTCAGCAGAGAGATGCAGGGTTGGTTCAGGAACACAGCAGAATATCCTGGCACAGCCAGGTGACACAGCCACCTTCTTGTTGTGATTGAGAGCGAACAAGTAATACGCAGGGGGACAGGTTTGGTCTTTGAGGGAAGAGTTGCCTGCCCTCTCCTCAGTGCATCTGTTCAGCACTGTCTCAGCAGTGCCAGAATACAAAGCTAACACCRTGGTTGGCACCAAATGCCACATTGAGGAATGAGGTAATTTCTCAATTGCTTTTCTCTGTGGCCTGGATGTTTGCTGTCTTTTGCCTGTTTCTTGCCTGGTCTGAGTTCAGATCCCCATGTTTTCTTGAAGCACGTAGCAGAACTGCACYAGGCGCCTAGATCAAAGTCTGGTTCCCAAAGGTGAGAAACTCAATTGCAGCTGAAGGAAGGGTTCAAATGCTTTTGCTCTCCCATCACTGGAACCCTTTCTCTCTACCCTTAAGGGCCCTTAGTGGCAAAGGGCAACACAATAAATAAAGCAATAGTCAGTTGTCAGTGGCAAGCCAATTTGTTTACTGAAATCACAGCTCATTTATCAAGCCAGGCTTGCAGTATTCCCTTAGTAACAGCATCGCCTTCCCCGGGGGCCTCTGAGAAGCATGCAGGTGGCCGTTCCAGCCATGGCTTTCATCGGCACTAATCTAACGAACCCAAGGAAGAGACTGCCTCAGCGTGGGCTGGAGCCTACAGTTCCCCACTCATCTCTGTAAGAGCTTGGAGCAGGTGCAGGGAGGAGGAGGGAGAGTACCGCAGGGATGCTGCTGTCAGAGCATGCACGACTACAAGCCTGTTAAAGCTCTCGAGGGAGGTGGACCTGGGGGAGTTGTGCTGCCTTCTCTGTCCAGCGACCCCAAAGGGGCTGGAGGAGGATGAAGGGAGGGCGAGTGTAACGCTTCGGTGCTACATTCAAAGCTTTTTGTTATTTAAATAGGCATGCAAAGTTACACATTTCAGTTTTTCCACCAAAAATCATCCTCAAAAAAATCAACTAGTTGCTATGAAACACTTCTATTTCAAAATACCTCCATTTTCCACTGAAAATATTTTGCCTGGCTCCAAGCAGGAGGCATTTCAAGCTGTGAAGCAGGTTGATGACACTGGTGTTATTGCTTACTGACATATGAACTGACCTTTACAGCTGAGACCACCAGACTTGTGGTGGCAAGGCTGTCTGGACCAGACTTGGATGGAAATGGCTTTTTGCCACTTGGATTTCCTGAGGGCTTGCATATGCACCGTGCCGTGTGGGAATTCAATCAGAAAGAGCTGACCGGTGACGCTAACACACGGGACTGAGAGATTGTCAGTGCGCAGAACAGACGGCTCCGCTTGGAGAGCCTCAGGCACGGATTCACACGCTGCACACAGGCTGAGCCTCCGGTTATTCCTCTTTCACAGCTGAAGGGGGACGAAACACGTGCAGGGTCACCGCATACATCATCCCGCCCTTATTCCTGGCATGCAGAATTAGCTTTGTTAAGCAAGTTCCCTTGCAGAGATGACCCAGAGGAGAGCGGCGGCGGGCTGCGGCGAGGCGG
The DNA here is from genome assembly GCF_003343035.1 of Apteryx rowi. NCBI lineage: Eukaryota > Metazoa > Chordata > Aves > Apterygiformes > Apterygidae > Apteryx > Apteryx rowi. Next base: position 1,316,847 of record NW_020450307.1, on the reverse strand, counting down.
GGCGGCCGCCGTTCAGTACCAAGGAGAGGGCAGCCCCCCGGCTGCCGGCAGGCTCTGGGGCCAGCTCTCCTCCTTCGCAACAGGCCCTTCAAACTCTATTCGCCACGGAGCTGGCGTCCTTGAAAGGCCTGCCGCTGAGAGCCTTAACGCTTGTAATAATGCCCCTGCCTTTATCTGCTACACACATCACTGTTCCATAATTGAAATTCCCTGGCTCTAATTCCCCACCTTTTGCATATTTTAAAAGCGTTTAACTCCCTCCAGTACGTGGCCGGAGAAGAGCTTTACTTAGTCTTCTCAGCATTTAATTTGGGTAAATTTCTCATTTTACTTTTTAATGACATTTTGTCTGACTCTCTTTGTCTGGACCTGAGCTGCTGCTTCAGGCTTTCGTCCAAACTTTTACCTCTTCTTTCACCTTCCATTTTATCAGAAGAACTTGCCTCTCCCTGAACTTGATGGCAGTTGTTATTACTTTTTGACTGTTTGCTTATTGAGGCTGCTGCTCTCTGATGAAAGATGAATTCTCATTCTTACCTTGGCAGTCTCTTGCTCCAGCCAAGCTCCATCAATAATTCAGCCAGGCCTCGATAACGTAAGCTCTGGATGAATAAGACATGCCAATTAACTGGCTGAAAGGGCTCAAGAGATACAGGCAAAAGATTTCTCTTAATTTTTTTAAGCTGTTTTCTGAAGTTCTAAAAATTGTTGGTTCAATGAATAAAGCACAGGGCAGGGAGTCTGACACCGTTCAAAAGGTGCCAAGAGGCTTAGGCAGTTGGTGTGCTGAAGCCCATCAGGCTCTGCTCCCTCGCCTGCCTCCACCTGCTCCGATATTGCATTGTAAGCTACTTGGGACAAGGCCTATCCCTGATCGCACAGCTCCTGGCTTAATGAGGTGCTGCAACATGACTGCAGCATGTCTACACAAACGGCATCTTTGTGGATCTTTGCTTTGCTTATGAACAGCCTGACATGACTAGCCTTGGGCAAAAGCCAGCTAAAACTCCAAAAGAGTGACTCAAGTATTTTAGTTGCCCACCTAGAGACACTGCAAAGATTGCTTTTGAGTGTTCAGGGCTCAATTATGTACGAGGCCCCGTTAGTTTTCTCCTGTTGGGCATAACCCAAATTGCCAGTCTCTTCTGAAACCCCAGCTTCCTGTGCTACAGCATCCCGCAGTGCAACAGCTCAGACCTCGCGCATCTGTGGAAGGGATAATCAATCTGCAGACACGCAATTGCCTGACAGATGACTGCCATGCCAAATACTGTTCTAGCAGCTTAAGCAGCATGTAGACCTCATGGCAGCTCTCAGCCCAGGGGTGACTTTCATTTCAACAGTCATAAAGTGCTTGGAGCTGCTCACATGGAACCAGCTATAGACGCACAAACTCTTGTTCCCACTTTTGCTGCATTGTTAATGAGTGCTTGATTCAGGCACTGATCTTTATCTTCACCTGTTGCAAGGCGCTGAAGCATTTGGAACTGCCTATAAGTAACGGTGATTTAGAATTTCTCAGAAATTATATATAGGACCCTGTGGATAGATCATGTATGATTTGGATGGCAAACAGCCTCGTCTTCCTGCTCTTGTTGCTGGCCAATTGCCTGGGCCACTCACTCACAGCTTTGGAGAGAGCTCAGGGAAACAGAAGGAAGAACTGGCTGCACAGAGGTTAGTAACAGGACTGATGGAGCTCTTCCCCTCCTGGGCACTGTTGTACTCACCCAGGCTGGGTGGAAGCCTTGAATTTGTTACTAGTTGGCAGCTGCTCTAAGGCCTTCCTGGACTACAGTCCTGGCCTTGATTCCCATTCCAGGAGAGAGGAGAAGATGCTAGAGGTAGTTTTCTGTCAAGGATGAAGGGCTGAATGGGGCTCAGGTGCACAGCAATTTAAACAGAAGTAGCTAGAACCAGCCTACAGTACTGGTCTGTTCTTTATAAAGACTTGAGCAATGTAAATGCACAAATAGCCCTCTGCAGAAGGACAGATTTAACTAATCAGTAGCTGTGGGAGAAAGGGAAGGAGACAGTTATCCCAGACAATTAAGAGGCAAGATGTGTGGAGAACTTCACCAGAACCAAGATTACACCCAAGAATACAAAGGAGATCCAGACTCAGCTCTGCAACTTAGCAATGCTTTGCAATATCTTTAGACCACAAAGAAGCTGTGCTGATACTGGTAGCAAAAGAGGAAATTGGGAAAGTGAAGTAGTAAGTCTCATCAGAAAGAGAAGAAAGTAGAAGGGAAAACTGACACTAAGGAGGTCCCTTGCTGAAGGCACTCAGGAGCTGCATCAACTATGCTGTTTATATGGTCACAGTTATGGCAAAGCTCAATCCCAACCATTGCAGAACTCTGTTCCTCCTTGTTTTCTCTTACCAAACGAAAAAGTGTCTCTCAGAGCAACCAGCCTTTTCTTGGCTTCTCTTGATGCCACCTAGTGACTGTTCCTAGCTTGTTCAGCAGCTTGAGTCCAGTGCAAGGCTCGGACCCACGGAGCCACTTAGCCACAGCAATTTTTGCAGAGGAAAAGATGGTGCAACTGAGTGGGGCCAGTGATTGACAGGACCCAAGCGATGCTTGCAGGGAGATGGGCAGCTAGAGAATAGCTTGAAAAGCCAGACCAGAAGCAGTTTGGACTAGAGAATAGCTGGGATAGAGGGTACTGATTTCTAGAGGATAGAGGATGACAGAAGCTGGAGTTGTTACGAAGTAAAGTTACAACACAGTACAAACAACTGTATCACTCTTCAGAGTTTATTTTTGATGATGTTTGTCATCCCTAGAGACAAGGGAGAGAGGAAGTCAGACCACCTAGAGAGTGCCCTTGGATGTCTTCTGACAAGCACAGCAGACATTCAGGATCTCCATTTCCACCCCATACTCTTTCCAAAGAAGCATACTGACCCACGCTAATGACACCTTAACCAGAGCCAAGTGTTTAATTGATTGCACTGGAGTGACAACTGCACAGTGGTTGTGCTGGGAAGATACCCACTGCACAGTGGTGGCATGGAGTCTTTAAAACAAAAATGAAGAGGTGGAGGCAGATCCATCTCACAACAGAGTACAATGAAAAACAACGTACGCATCTGGGGGTTCTGGGGGCAGCACTGGAAATAATGATGCCTCTTAAGGACTAGCAAATACCCAGGCCTGAGGCATCTCAGCATGATTGAGATCAAAGTCTTGTCAGAACAACTGACTCCCCTTCATCAGTACTGTACAGCAGGCAATGGATCTAAGGTTTGTTTTTTTATATATATATATATTTATATTTATATATATAAAGCGCCTATCACTGTATTGATAAACATTCTTTGGAACCACTCTGACGGCAGAGGTAAGAACAGGAGTCAGCCTGTTCGTACCTCAGCACTTCTGTTTCCAACCAATTGAAAAAAAAAAAAAAAAACAACCCAAAACAAAACAACCCACAAAACTTTGCTGCCAGCCTGCCTGGCTGGTGTTTAATACTGCTACTCCATCAGGGTTGGAGGGAGACCTATTGTGAATGACAACGGTTTGCACTGTGACTTCTCCGACTGTGCTGCAGAGCAGTGCAGGTGTCACAGAAGGGCAATGGGACATGAAGGCTCTGACCCGTTACCAGTTAAAACGTCTCAGCAGCAGGGAGCTCCCGTTAGGAGAGAGCAGGCTAACTTTCCACACAAAGCTCTTGCTCTCTGTGTTTAAGGCTGAATTAGCAAACCTTCTGGACTCCTCCCAAGTTTCAGAAGATCGCCAGATGGAAATACGTGTCAGTTATAAATATACCATGTCAGTTGAGGGGAGGAGGGAAAAAAGGAGAGGGGATATAGAACAAGTGTAGGGAGGGGAGGAGAAAGGAAGAAAAGACATCTTACGTTTCCGGTACTGGAAAGAACAGTTTTGACCCCACGCGATAAGTCACTGCAGCTTTTCAATAGTCTTACGTGGCTTATGCCCCATCATCTTTCACACATCATCAAAAGGAATGTTGGCTGGCAAAGGGTTAAACAATCCCGCACAGTGGGGAGCAAATCTGCAGTCTGCTGGGAAAGTCCCCACCACATCACTGATGATCTCAGGGTCCAACTTGAAGGGAGAAAGCAGCTTCTCAAGTCTCACACATCACTCAGGGCCTGGAGACAGCCAAAGAACAGAAGTGTGAAGATGGACCTGCCACTGCTCTACCAGTCCTCTGTAGATGCTTGGCTTCAAAACACCACAGTGCCCTCATCCCTAGGACTCTCTGAGCAGGCCTCTATTTCTGGAACCTCCAATTGCAGCCCAGCTAGGAGATGAAGGAATGATGCAGAAATACAGACTGTCCTTCGAAAAGGCAGACTGAACTACACCAGAGCATCCTTTCTTTACCCCAACTGGCAACAGAAACCACAGCCCAGTTTTTATCTAAGACTTTTGGAGCTTTCCAATGGGAAATACCAATTCTGCAGGCTCTTAAGCTTGTTTTTGGTCAGAGAAGTAGAAGTGATCTGCCAGCAAGTCACGGGACACCAGCCCAAAAGGTAGTTGAACTCCAGTCYTCCCAGACTGATTCATGCTCTGCTGTATCATACAAAATGCTATCCTGCTTTGACTTGCCTGCAGAAGCCTTTAGGGCTGCAAGAAATCCTCAGCCCTGTATAGTCCTAGCCAAAGAAAAGTCACACCTCTGTCTTGATGGAGGAACAGCAGCAGCACAGCCTTGCTTACCTTCCGTGCAAACTCCGGCAGGATGAAAGCTGCTCGATGGATGTCAGAGTTGTAGTATTTCAGACTCCTCTCCTCCACTTGCTGCTGTGAGAGCTGCTGCACAGGCTCCCGGAAATTTGTGTTCTACAACAAAGAAGCCAGGTAGCATTGTAGCACTTGGGTAATGAGCAAAGGGCTGTGGGATGGGCATCCCAATTCATGGCAGAGAACCAAGAGGACACCTAGGAAAATGGATGATTTTTTTTTTCTAGTGTGAGGTCACAGGTTTTGCACAGCTTGAGCCTGAGTTTACACTCCCTATCTCGTGTGACTACCCCTTACTCATGGATGTCCATGTACGAGGACAGGCTGCGTGTGAGCAGTGCCAGATGAAGCTTTCATATTGTGCCGGAGCATCTAACAAGCAAGGCTTTTGTGCTTCAGAGCAGAATCCACATCGGTGTTAAGTCAGGCATGGTACGTGCTGCCAGCACCCCGGACAAGTCAAATGCAGCAGCAGCAGTGCAGCTGGCTCCCTAAACCAACATGAGAGTTGCGTTGCAGGCTAGCTGCAAGGACTAGAACTAGGGAGAGAGCCGAGGTTACCCTCACCGGTCGGTGGCTGGAAACAGATCTTTTCACTGTCAACAGCCCACATGCTGAAACTGAGCATCATTTGGAGGCCTACATACTGGAAGATGCCCCGAAACATCTAGCATGCCCAAAGCCCACTTTACGACAGCCAGTGTCAACAGGCCAAAGCCTGAACAGGCTTTGGAAAGTGATATTGGTCTCCTTCCTTCCAAGTCTGCTGTACTGAGAAGAAAACCATCTCTTCCTTTTCTAAAGCAGCTGGTTACATTACTGCTCAATGCTGCGCTTCACTGAGGCAGGCTGCATTGCAGCTTTGGGGACCTCGGCTGTCAGCCTGGTCCCAGCACAAGCCCAGAGGTTTCTGGGCAGGCAGAGCTCGGTGCCACAGCACAGGCTCTGCAGGATGCATCCTGGCAGGCCTGAGGCAGGCTCTGCGGGTGCTTTCAGGGAACAAAAAGCAGCACTTCGGGTGCCTGAAACTCACCGAGTTCTTGCTGCACAGCATGAAGCCGATCTGCCCGCTGGGATATGTGGGGATGGTGCAATAGGCGTATTCCACCACAGGAAACAGAGACTTGCAGAACTGACGCATCTCCTTAATGAGATCCAGGTGCAGCCACTGGCACTCACCTACAAGGAGGCAGAGAGACAGGATGCAGGTGAGAGCTGCCCCCTCTGCTCTGCACAAGCCTGTGCCAGGTTAACAGTGGTTCCAAGTCCAAACCTGCTCTACTCTGCACAACTCATGTGGGTTCAGAGGCGAGCAGAGATAAAAGATGCCAGTTTAATACAAAGCGTAGTCCAGCACTTAATGAGCTGACAAGTACAGATCAAAAATACTCCTGCACCTGGAAGCTGAATTGGATTTCACTCACTGGGTCATGTCTCCCCAAGAAAACAGTCCCCTTTGAGCCTCACACTTTGCATGCAATGGTCTGGCATTAGCTTCTGCCCAGGGAAGACAGCAACCTCACCTTGGCAGCAGAGAATCCCATCTTCTCGCAGAGCTGTCTTCATCAGCTGGTAGTAGGATTCTTTGAATAAACTTTCTGCAGGACCTGGGAGAAAAGGGAGTAAAGAGATCTGTCAGGAAGGGAGTCTAAGAAGGTAGATTCCCAAAGATTTTCTAAATGTCCACACTGTATGAGGACTGTACTGGAAAAGAGATATTTCAAAGAGCTTTTCAGTGATGGAAATAATGTAGAAGCAAAGAGTTTTGAGCCTGGGATTCAGCCCACACCTCATTAGTGAGCCCAGCACCTTTCCCAAAGAAAGTCCTAGCAGTTGCCTCTTGCTTCAGTAAGATTTGTACAAACTGAACTCCTGCTCTGAATTGCCCTTTAGAGATGTTTCTCTCTGTGTTGACTATAGCAAAAGGGAAGCTGACTCAGGCACCCAATGTTATGAAATGAGGCAGTATAACTAAATTTAGTCCCTCTCTACCTCAGTTCTTTTCTTCCGAAATGCAGCAACCTCGCTACAGCCATCTTTAGGCAAGTTAGCTACACCAGCAGCATGTGAGCTAGTGCTTCGTTAATGAGCACATGTGCAAAGCTGCCAGTGTGGTTCTGCACCCCCGGGGGATCCTTGGATTCAAGGATCAACTCACTGCCAGAAGCAATAGCTGCTGGAATGGGGTTTTGAGGAAAGAAATGTGACAGACAGCTGGTTGAAGGCTTGCTAATACAATTTCCTGGTGGTCATCCTTCCCTTTCTCTACCAAAAGAACTAAGTCAGTGACTTTAAAGGAGATCTGGCAGGCCAGAAAAGCAGGAGAAAAGGAAGGAAAGCCGTACCCTTTCACAGGCAGAATTCTTACCCATAGGGTCAGACGAGTCCGTGATAATCACATCAAAGGCTTCTTGATTTTGTTTCATGAACTCAAAACCATCTCCCACGTGCAAGGTCAGCTTAGCACTGGAATAGCCCACTGCCATCCCTGGGAGGTATTTCTTAGATACCTGGATCACATCCTGCAACACAGGGAGCATTAAGGGGGTCAGTGKGGACTATAAGGAGCTACTTAAGCTACCGTGCAGCTGCAGCTGAAAGAACAATGTGAGTCATCTCCTTCCATGCCTTCAGCACAGTCTTACTCACTAACTAGACTCTCTAGAGCTGTCAGCATCTTCCAGCCCATGAGCTACACTCAGCCCTTTCCTATGGCCTCAGGGCTCAGTGACACTATTGGTCTGTCTGTGCCAAACTCAACAAGAGGAATTTGGAGTTTCAAAAGCTCCCTGAGGAACTAAGAGAATCTAGTTACAGATAGGCTGCTCTATACTCCTTTTCCCTAGGGATACCAGTTGCAAAGGTGATCTCAACTAAAGACTTTTCTTTTTTTTTTTTTTTAAATGCAATTATGCCAGCAGGTTTCTGGATCCAAGATGAGAAACATCCCTGGCTCTGCCCTATGATTATAATCCCCCATGAGATACAGTTTTCTTTTTAAAATTGTTACAGGCTACCTGCTGCAGTAAGAGAGCTGCTACCCTAGGTCCAGCAACTGTATCCAACACTGCCAACTTGTCACAGCTGGTAGGGACGTGAGGCTACACCTGTTCAAAACCAGGCACGTGCACCTACTTAGCTTGGCAGGCAGGGTACAGGATCTCCCACTGCAGCATTTCTCATTCCTAACGCTGCCTTACTTCCAGGAGACAGCAGAACTTCCTAGAAAAACATACCAATACTACAGCAAACTAACCGGGAGGAGGAAGACAGCCCACCTGCTCACAGAAACAAATACCCCGTTTATTCCCTGCTTTCAGTCGCAGGAGAGCGCTCGGCAAAGGGACCGTTTCCTTCGGCAGGAGAAGCACTCTGCTCTGCATCACGAGAGGGGAGAAAGCAGCACCCTTGCAAAGCCGGAGCTCTCCTCCTCCTCTAGGATAAAAGCCTCCGAATCCTGCGCTCGGCCCACGCTCGCCTGGAAGGGCCGCYGCCGCCGCGTGCGCGTGGAAGAAAGCACACGAAAAAGGCAGCCAGCTGCCACGTAGATGACTCGCGAGGCAAAGAGGTGGCGCTGCCACTGTCGCGCCAACCGCGCGCCCCGCTGACAAGGGGCGGCAGGTGAAGCGGCAGCTCCGCGGGACGCTGCGGAGCGCGGCCGCCCGCCGCCCGGCCTCGGGGCGCCACGCACCTCGTCGATCTCGCACTGCACCACGGACTCCACGGCGGGGTGCTTCACCACCTCCCGCAGCACGCCCCCGTCGCCGCCGCCGATGATGAGCACCTGCGAGGGGCGCAAAGCGGGCGGTCAGCGGGGGGGCCCGCGCGGGGACGGCGCCGACCCCCCCCCCTCCTCCCTCCCTCCCTCCGCGGCGGGGACTCACCTTGCGGGGGTCGGGGTGGCTGCAGAGCGGCAGGTTGGCGATCATCTCCTGGTAGGAGAACTCGTCGCGCTCCGTGCACTGGATCACGCCGTCCAGGACCAGCACGTTGCCGTAGGTGGTGCTGGGCACAGCGGGGAAGCGCG